>NC_066631.1:14004969-14308000 GCF_025201925.1 Gopherus flavomarginatus
TCCTCAGCTTGAGCTGGGAAGAGGGGGGCAGAGCTGATGAAGGCGTCTAATCTGCCCAGAATCCTCTCAGGGGAGTCCCAGGCCTCACTGGTGGGTAGCATGTTTGCAACACAGGGGCAGCATGGGTTAGATCCAGGTCTGTGCTGATACCACAGAGCTACCTAGCTCATGATATTATCCAGAAACAAAGGATCTGGTTGGTTGATGGTTACGGTTGCTAAGCGCAATTTAAGAGAAGAGAGGTCATTGAAGTCATCCACAGAACAATCCCCACCTCAAACATTACAGCTAAGGACATTACCAGCTAAGGGTACCTCAACAACTCTGACATCAGCCTCAACATTAACACCCAGTTTGCCCCTCCCCATAAAACAGACCCATTCCCAACGCCTAGCACTCCAACCACCTCTGTGTTACTGTTTCAGAGATGACCCCATTTTCACTGATCTCAGTGGTTTCCTTCCAGATGCAAAGGTGTAAATACCACTGAGCCGCCACTTGAGGGAGGTATTTGTTTATGGTGAAACACATGACTTGCAGACATAGCACCTTGTGCTGTGAGCCGGTCGGCAGAGTCGGTTCTGCTCAGTCCTTGGCTTGGAGACCCCCAAGCAGTGCTTAATTTGTGCCAGGACTTGCCAGGCCTCAGCCCTGGCATCTCTGGGCTTGGCAGTTCATAGCCCCAGTACCTCTGGGCCAGGCAGTTCAGAGCCCCAGCGCCCCTGGGCTTGGCAGTTTATAGCCCCAGCACCTCTGAGCCTGGCAGTTCATAGCCCCAGCGCCTCTGGGCCTGGCAGTTCAGAGCCCCAGCGCCTCTGGGCTCGGCAGTTTATAGCCCCAGCACCTCTGAGCCTGGCAGTTCATAGCCCCAGAGCCTCTGAGCCTGGCAGTTCATAGCCCCAGCGCCTCTGGGCTCGGCAGTTTATAGCCCCAGCACCTCTGAGCCTGGCAGTTCATAGCCCCAGCGCCTCTGGGACTGGCAGTTCAGAGCCCCAGCACCTCTGAGCCTGTCAGTTCATAGTCCCGGCGCCTCTGGGCTTGGCAGTTCAGAGCCCCGGTGCCTCTGGGCCTGGCAATTCAGAGCCCTGGCACCTCTGAGCCTGCTGCGTCAGTTATGAATGTAAAAAAATTCCTGGAGCCCCGACCTCTCTTTCATGACAAATTAAGCCTTGCTACCCAAGGGAAACTCAAGGGACTTCAAGGAAGGGGTGTCGGGGACTCAAAAGGTGACATGAGTCCCAGTCAGTCAGCACGGAACGCAAGGACCCAGCGTGGCATCAGCAAACACCGAGCTGGGACAGGTGCTGTATTTCAGATGAGATGTCAAATCAAGGCAAATCTCATGGAACTTTTGGTAAAAGCAGGGCTGCTTGTGCCAGCATCATGCTCAAATTCCAGTCATTTGTCTCCTTGCATGGCTGTCACCTCTCTGGCCTGTCCCCTGCCTTGTTGAGTCCAGCCCCTCTCATCAGCAGTGCTGGGGAGGAGACCTCAGCAGCCTTTTCTGCTTCCACAGACTGCCGCTGCTGTCTCTCCTCAGCTGGCTGAACTGCTCCTTGGTAACTGGCCACGGACCCTGTGCCAGCACTGCGTGCCGCCCGTCCGGCCGCCTTCCCTATTGCCCACCCATTGCCCTGCTAGTTGGCCCATCACACTTATTCGGCAGCTTTAATTGTCTGCCTGGCGATTATCAATTCATTAACTGATTTAACTGCCATTTTTATTTGTCTCTCTAAGTAATGAATTCCTTATCTAACATTGATTCACCTCCTCTTCTGTGAATTGACTGCCTCGTCTCTAGTGCCCTCCTCCCTTCTTCACCCCCTTCTGCTCATTCAGGAATCGCTACTCTGTCCCCATTAAACTCACTGCCATCCAGGACCCCTCATCTCCCATCCAACTCTGCACACTCAGTTGGTGCGGCCTGGTTCACTGATGGACACTGCCACCACAGCTGCACGTGCCTACAGTGGCCTCATCTTCACCACCCTGCTGCCCTGAAGCAATCAAGAAAAAGTAAATGAGTCATATAGGGGTGCTGCTGCCAGTTCCAGCTCCTCTCCCCCATCCCACTTTCTCCCCCTCTTTTCAATCTATCAGACTCCCCTGCCTCTGCCCTCTGCATCACTCTCATTTATGGTGGAGGTTCCCCATAATGTCAGAGAGACAAGGTGGATGAGGTAATAGCTTTTATTGGACCATCTTCTATTGCTGAAGGAGACAAGCTTTTGAGCTACGCAAAGTTTTGTTTAGCTCAAAAGTTAAAATATATGGCGATAGATATGGCTCATAGAACTGGAAGGGACCCTGAAAGGTCATCAAGTCCAGTCCCCTGCCTTCACTAGCAGGACCAAGTACTGTCCTTGACTTTTTTTTTTCTTCAGATCCCTAAATGGCCTCCTCAAGGATTGAACTCACAAACCTGGGTTTAGCAGCCAATGCTCAAACCACTGAGCGATAGTTGTTTCATTCACCTATAGAAGTTGGTCCAGTAAAAGATATTCCCTTATCCACTTTGTCTTTCTCGTATCCTGGGACCAACACGGCTACAACAACACCACATGTTTCGTAATGTTAGTAACACGAGATTTTCACATTCAAAATAGGGGCTTTCAGCTTGAAGTGTGATAAGAATATTGCTTGCTACCTAGGACAAGGGCTCCCAGCCCTCTAGCTCCAGAGCAGAACTCCAACACTCGCTGCCTGGGTTTAGGAAGGCCTGAGGGATGGATCGTGTTTGTGGGGGTGAGACCTGATCCAGGGTTGGAGGCCAAGGGCGGCAGTGAGGGTGAGGCTGCTGGGTGAGATGGGACAGTGTATAAGTTGGACATTATGGACAGTGGTGATGAGGGATTGTGAGGCAAGGAAGAATCAGGAATCAAAGTGTGAGGGGGAAGGAAACTCTCCAGTGGAAAATGTCATTTTTAATATGGGGTCCCGTCAGGGAACTGGGAGTTTCCTCCTCCAGGAGAAGCAGCACAAGGAAATTGCCATCCAGGTAATTTCAGTTTGGCAATTAATTTTTCTAATCATCTTCTTTCCATTATCCACTCTCCCCTGTTGTTTTTTCTTGAGGTCAGTGTGCTGGGGTTGCATTGATGTGGGACATGTCTCCTCTGAAGCATGTGCTTTGGGCTGTCTTCACTGCAAGGCCGTGGGGGCAGAGAAGGGTTATTATTAGGGTTACTTATCACACTGTTTCGTCGTATGCACTCTGCAGACTACGTCCCTGGGCGAGGTGAGAGATTTTTTCTCTTTCCTATTCAGACGCCTGCCCAGGTTGCAGCCTCTGCTGTCAATTAATGGTGTCTGCAGACTCTACGAGCAACATGAGGCTTTGGAGATAGAGAGAGAGACAAGAGGACATGGGATAAACATGGCTCTTCTCATTTCTGTGTTGGTGCTCTCCTTCCTGCAGGAAATGTTCCTTTCCCTAGGTAAGCAGAGTCACACTATTTAGGTATTCTCCTGCCTTGGGCATTTGGGAAGTTTGCTCTGTGGAAGAAACAGATGTAAACCTGCAGTACTGGGGTTGGGGTGGCTGAAACTGGAAAACGGAAAGTTGAAATATTAAAGATGAGCCTGAACCATGAACCCAGATCAGAACTGCCCTGAACTTGGAGAAACTCAGAAGCCAAACCTGGATCTGATCCATTCTTCTAATGAGCCAAACCAAACCCCCAGATCCAAGCACCTCCAGATCTTTAAAGGGCTTGAAATTTGGGTTTGAACTGAATTTTGTGCACCAGGGCTACCTCTGTTAATTAGGGCTGTGTTTTCTAGCTGACAGTCTTTATTCGTTATTTGAATTACATTATTTCTGGTTCACCAAAGGAGAATTATTCTTTTTGGATTTTGTTTTTTTTATGGAACTTGACATACAAACTGCTGAATCCAGATTAGCAATGAGATATTCACCAAAAAGAGTACCTGCTTTTTTATAGATGGAGAAATAAGTGAATAAAAATGCTTTTGTGTTGAATAGCAGGTGTAGTTTTCTTCGAACTGTGTTCAGATGAAAAAATATATATAGCAGTGTCTATGTAATTAGGCTTTAGTATTCAAATATAACTCATGATTGCAGTATAATCTGGCAAATTAACAGGGAAAGTAGATGGGACCCAGTTACTTTGAAATGGAAAAAATCCCTTCTCCTATATACAAAGAAACAATTTAATTTGACTTTTTTTCCCAGTCATGTTTTCCTTTGGGCTCTGTAGAATGGTGAGATTAAATAATTAGTTCTTGGAATTTATTACAAAAGTAAATTGAGTAATATAATTGATAAGGAAATATTATCTAGATAGCATTAAATATTGGGGGAACAGATTAAAAATTGGGGGCATTATTGTGTATCAAACTAGACTTTATTGCTATCCAAAAATTTAAGAAAGAACGTTTGCAAAATCCTTGAGAGTTCCCCTGAGATGAATGAAAGCCTAGGGCATTTATATTGTCTATCCTATAAAGTTATGTTCAATCTAAATAAGATTACTTTATTGAACAGAAGGCACACAGAGCATCAGATGGAAGTGGTGTTCCCAATAGTATCTGATTTTACAATTAACTCAATGGATAGAAAAACACAGAACCCCATCACATCATACACAGTAACAGAAACGTCACAATGATGCATCCTCAAGGACTCCACAGGGATTAAAGTCAAGGTCATCAATGAGGCATATTGCTGGACAATGTGGTGGAAGCTTGTAACGCTGGAGACTTGTCTATGCTGTGTCTGATCTGTGGCTAAACAGAGAAATTAATTCTCCAAGGCGGTCAGTCTGGCACCTTTCACTCGTGCTACACACACACACATACACACTAACAGCAAATAAAATGGAAGTAGGTTGAACTACTTGAAGTCATTCCCTACAAAACAGCAAGGTCCAGAGTTTGCTGAGACACCTGCTTTTAGCTACATTTTTTTCCCTTTTAGGTTCTGGGGAAAACCCTCCGATGATCTCAGTAACTGAAGGGGAACCCGTCTCCTTTGAGTGTTCCTTTGATGGATCCCCTGCTATTGGCAATCCATTCTACGAGATAATCTGGATGTATGAGATGACCCATAAAAATGTGTCCAAGAGGGTCCTGGCCTTTAGGATGACTCGACCCAATACCAGTGTCCCTGTCTCAGTCACTGAAGGCTATTTTAGGGGTCGTTTAGAATTTGAAAAGAACACCAGCTCTCTCATCATCCCCAAGGTGCGGGTGAATGACAGCGGCCTGTATTACTGTGAAGTGAACACAGTACCACTCCATGTTAAATTAAGAACAAATGGGACTCATCTCATTGTCATGGGTGAGTGTCTCTCTTTTTCTCTCTCTTCTGTTTCTTTCTCTCTGTTGGACACTCTGCTGCGTGTGTATGAGAAATCTTAGCTCTCTTCCTATGAAATAAGACTTATGATGCAAGCATGTTTATGACTTGTTTAAAAGCTTCTTCAACATATGACCATGCAATTATATTTCAACTATAGCAATTTCCTTGTCAATATTTCCATTGTATCACTTTATTTGAAAATTACACGGAACATTAGCTTATTTACCAGGCCAATCATATCACACCTCTCTAGTGTGTGAAATTGTACGTTGGTTGTAACTCTCCTAAATAGATCACACCATGCATGGGCTATCTGGAACTCCTGAGCTTAATGTGATCCAAGACAAGTTTGTGACATTCCATTGGTTTGTTTTAAAATACATATATACTTTATAGTCTGAGATGGCTCCATAATAATCTCTATAGTTGAGGATTGAGGGAGAAAAATTTGCAGTTTGCTTACAAAAAAAAATACATAATATATATACATGGCTTCTTGTATATATTTTCTGCAAATGAATTTGCAAATTTTGACCAAAACGGCAAATTTGGCATATTTTATAGCAGTAGTAGACTTTCTAGTAGATACTTTCCATCCCTAAAACAAAAATTATACTATAAATTCTAGTTATTATACCTACTGTATTTCCTTCCTTGAATTTATGAGAAAGAGTAATTATTTGCCTCCCCTGTACCATTATACAAAACCTTACTCTGTTTTCAAAA
Organism: Gopherus flavomarginatus; assembly: GCF_025201925.1. Lineage (NCBI taxonomy): Eukaryota > Metazoa > Chordata > Testudines > Testudinidae > Gopherus > Gopherus flavomarginatus. Next base: position 14,011,019 of record NC_066631.1, read on the forward strand.
ATGTCCTGCTAATTTAGCAGTGCTAAATCTAAATATATTTATGGAATATTGTCATAATATAAATACTTATTTAAAATAAGTGTTCCTGATCTGTGTTATTTATAATAATATCTTAGACTGTTTTAATGGACAATTATAAAATAGTAATCAAGTTGAAAAACTAAAAATGTAGTCCACAGTTATGGAATTTAAAGTTGCTTTTATAATAGAATAACTATATGTCACAGAGTGTGGGGGAGTCCAGTCCTGCACCCCTCTTCCTGGGACCCACAGTGACTCTCAGCCGGCCAGTAAAACAGAAGGTTTATTGGACAACAGGAACACAGGTTACAGCAGAGCTTGCAGGCCCAGTCAGGACCCCTCCATCGAGTCCTTCTGGGCTTTCAGGGTGCTTGGATTTTAGCTAGGATACCCTGAATTCTGCCCACACAGCCCCAAGCCCAAACTCAAACTGCCTCCCTCCTGCCACTCCCTTCCTTTGTTCCCCCTTCCCGGGCAAAGGTGTTGACCTTTCCCCTCCCTTACCTAGCTCAGGTTACAGGCCCCGGTATCGTCCATCCCCTAAAGTCCTCCCCTGCTCTCCCATTCCCCACACAGACAGCCCCTACTCCATCACACTATATTAGTCTAAAAACAAATGGTCTACAAAATCTGTTGATTTTTCTAATATTGGATTGTATTTTTTTTAATAGCTGAAACAAGGTCTATTTTCTGGAATCTAGTTTGTTAGATCTATTAATTCAGGATGGGTATAGTCATTATCATTGAATATATTTAACATATCCTAGGTTTTAAATAAATTATAGTACTCCTTCTGTTGTACATGGCCGATTGTCAATTGTTTCAGAAATATGATCTTTTTACATTTGAGAAGGAGCCATCAGTATTTTGAACAGAGTTTATTTACTCCTAATATTTTCCCTGCTTTTCAAAGGGATCGTTGATCTGATCCAAAGACTCCAATTGACTTCAATGGGTTTTGGATCAGGCACTATCTGGATGAGTAAAATGTAAAGGATTTGGCCCTGTCTGTTAATTCCCCCAGTTTTAATCATTGGAATTAACCTTGAAAACATAATTTCTGCTTTATGCATTATAGGGTTTATTGACACTGCATCTCTGTCTGTCTTTTTACTGACATATGATTCAGGGACAAGAGGTATAAATTTTTAATTCACAAATAAAACACCATCTCTTAAATGTAAGTAATGATCTGCTGTTATTTTAATGCATTGAATTAATTAACTGTATTAATTAACTGTAATGCAAAGATTATTTTATAATCATTAAGGCGGGTATGTATTTATAAATAAACACTGTTATAATAAGTCAGTATTTAGGGTTGGATTTTCAAAGGCTCTGAACAGGATTAGGCACCTAAACCCCAGTAAAATTCAATGACAGTTCTTGAATCTGATGCATGTTTTAATATTAATTTCCAAGTGACAACTGACTACAAGAAAAATTACAGCATTAGCAGTATCCCTACAACACTGCATTTCCTGCGGATTGTTGTAAAATGTTCATCTTATTTCTTTCTCTCTTTTCCCTAGTTCTTTAAGCATATTTTAATATTAAACTAATTGTTTTGAATGAATGTTCACAGTTTAATGCATTGGGAACTGGACTGTGTAGAACAATTGAGAATTCAGATTCCTTGCACAAGAAAACTGCAAAGGATTTGCTAGTTTTTTACATATTAGCAAAACCGTTGCTCTTTACCCTCTTTGGATATTTTAGAAAAGCATCAGGGCACTTTTAAAATACAGATACCAGGCCTTGGCTACACTGATGTTTTACAGTACTGCAGGTTTCTCGCTCAGGGGTGTGAAAAAGCACACCCCTGAGTGCAGCAAGTTACAGCGCTGCAAAGCGCCAGTGTAAACAGTGCCCCAGCACTGGGAGCGTGGCTTCCAGTGCTGCAAGCTAATCCTCATGGGGAGGTGGAGTACCTGCAGCACTGGGAGAGCTCTCTCCCAGCGCTGGCGCCGCGACCACACTTGCATTTCAAAGCGCTGTCGCGGGAGCACTCCCGCGGCAGCGCTTTGGAGTTTTGAGTGTAGCCAAGACCTCAGTTGTGTGTCTGAAGAAGTAGGGATTGGTGATCGTTGTCACACTGTCTGGAGTGGCTCACAACAGCTCACAATTGTGAGTGCCCACCTCCGGGCTGACTGTCAAGCAGGGCAGACACCCCAAACTGGTGGTATGTTCTATAAGTAGATTTCACCAAGTGAGTAACAAGTGAGAACTCCTAGATCACTGTAACAGTCTTACCAGGGAGTCACCGATCATCCCCTTAGACTCTCCAGTCATCCAGGCAACCTGGACTATATGATAAATGGTCACTTACACCCACAGGCATAGTTTGACTTCTATATTTGGGGGGGGGGGCAGCTCCAGTCAGGCCAACGGGGCCATGTGTGGGGGTGGCAAATTCAGCAACTGTCCAAGGCTTACAGTTTTTTTGCGGGGGCAATGCCCCCCCCTTGCCCTCCAAAACTATGCCCATGCTTCCACCAAAAAGCACAACATATTCAGGTTACACTCAGTCCCAAGAAACCAGTCACTCTCTGTGATAGAACATACCCGTGTCCAGCTCTCACACACTATTGTAATAATCTTTGTACAAGGTGTGTCTTGTAAGGTATCATTTGAAAACTCATAATTGTCTGGTCAAGGTTGTGCTGGTAAAATATGTGTGGCAACACTGTGAAGTTATAAGATGCCCCTGTGTAGTGGTGGTAACGCACGTTCCAAACCATAGCCCTGCCAAACAGAAGCTGGCAAACTGGTCTGTCTTCAAAACAAGGAATGTGTGCTCTGCCTAATATGCATTTAAGCTATAAACAGAGTCATCAACAGGAAGGGAAACGAACAGTAAGCTTATGCCTCAGCCAGGTGCAAACAAGGCAGATGGGCCATTGCTTGCTAAGTGGCTATTTTTTGGCAGGAAAGGGGGCAGGGGCAAAAAGAATCTCCATTTTAGCAAAGAAACAGCATGGAGTTCACGTCCACACAGACCACCTGGCTGGCGCCTTTAGCCCAACCGGAAATGCTTCTCAAAGCTTTGCAGTATTCACACAGAGCCCATTTGCAGCGTGGCTGTAGAATAGCATTGCTCATGGTGCCTGGCTGAAAAGAGAAACCCTTTGAAGTGCAGCGAGGTTGGGTTTTGCAAGTCCAGTGATTGCTATCAAGAAAAAGAGCTGGGGATCAATCAATGGAAAAACTTCAAGCATCTACAAAACCACAAACACACTCCGCTTGTTCACACAGATACCAGCCTAAGTGTCTCTGCTGTTAATGTTGTGTATCTGAGGCTGTTTACTGCTGGTGAGATGACTTATTGGTGGCTGTTTAGTATTGCTGATTACTGGTGATATGGAGCTAGTGTTACAATTCTTTTAGGTAACAGTGAAGTAAGGTGTGATACCAACTAACAAAGGTTGTCCTGAGACAATCCTCACTGCATTTACTGCATAAGAAATCTGTGGACAAGGGATGAAGTTATGAAGGTAGCAGGTGGAATTTATTTTGCAGTAATTCTGATTCACAGCTGATTGTGCTGATAAATATGTGAAAAAGGAGTGAAAATCACATTGTTTGGAGGTTAGAACTTGCTCTATTCGGTCTTAGAACAGTGCCAAAAAGGGATAAGTGTCTACTTCAAGGTGACCTGCCAAGGGCAGTTTCAACTGTGGGTTTGTGGGGTTTGTCTTTTCCTTCTTTTAACATGTACGAAGAAGGACTTTTGTAAGGGGCTTTCGGCTTGTGTTTTACCTTTGAAATACCAGGAATGTTATGTATGGTTTGGCTGGGAGACTTGCTGCAGTCCTGCATGTGTCCTGGAGTTGTCTTTCTGGTCTATTCATGGTCTGATACAATAGTATCTGAGCGCCTTTCTCATCCTTAATCGAAGGGGCAATATCGCCCAAGGCTTTGTACAGGAGCAAATGGAAGGGATTCAGTTTCTTTTCCTTTTTTGACTTTTCACAAATATTATTTGTTCTCCTTTATAGCGTCCCCAGATGCAGTGAATGTTCTGTTGATCTCCAGTCTGACTGCTGGGCTACTTCTGTTCCTCCTTGCTTTGGGCTTGTATTTTACATGTAAGTAGTTACTAGTAAAGAAGTGCAAACGATCTCCCCTGCCTCTCTTTAGGCCTCATCTTACACTTCGCAGCCATGGTTTGTTTTCAGTGTTCTTAGTTACCGTTGTTGGCTCAGTGCGGTACAGCAAATCTTCTGGGAAATGACCAGTTCAGGATGTCTTTCCTAAATTCATACTAGGCTCCATGCTATTGCTCTTCTTTATTGACAAGTCTGTAACATTCTTTAAGTTCAAAGCAAAGAATGAGAAGATAAGAAACCTTTTAATTATGACAGGGCATGATTGGTGCATGCGCAAAGCAGCCATGTTCTAATACAGGGGTGGCCAGACTTACCCCCTGAGCTACATACGATAATCTTCCTAACCTGAGAGCCGGGCGTGCTTGCCGGGGCTCAAGGCTTCAGCCCTGCAGCAGGGGGCTGGGGCTTCAGACTTCTGCCCCCCAGGAGGTTCCTGCCAAGGCTCAGGGCCCTGGCAGGCGTGCCCTGTGGGGCTGAAGCCCTGAGTCCCACCACCCCATCCCAGGGCAGAAGCTCTGAGCTCCCACCACCACTCTGTTAGGTGGAGAATGGGGGGCATGAGGGGCTCTGGGAGCCAGACTTTAACTGCAAAAGAGCTGCATGTGTCTCGCGAGCCGCCATTTCACCACCCCGTTCTAATACCTAACAGCTAGGGACGGTCACCAAATCTCCACACTCTTTGTATCTCCAGTGCAGGGTCTCACCTATATGTGTCTACACTTCAGGCAGAATTTCCAGTGACGTTAATGGGAGTTGTGAGCATGGATAGAGTTAGTGTATGGCCCCTCAGCTGCTAGAGCTGGAACGACAGCAACTGAAGTCAATGGAAAGATTCCTTTTAATTGCAAGGGGTTTTAGATCAGGCCCTTTTGGTGTAAAATAAATTAACAGAAGAAAAATATTGAAAGCCCCTACAAAGCCAGAACCCAGCCTATAAATAGAGACACCGAGGTAGAATTCAGTCTTTCCCCTCACGCCTGCAGTAGATATTTCCAAGTTATTTCATGATGTGCATGTGTCCTTCTGTATTTTATGTTAGTAAAGCGCTGAATCCAGGCCAAGAAACCAGAAGTTTCCCTGGAAATGTCCGATCCCATTTGCAGCACCCCTGCCCCAGCCCGGAGAGAGTCCTTTACGCAACCCATCGGCAGTGAAATGATCTATTCAAAACTGCAGTGGAGCAAGTACAGTGTAAGTGCTGATCTCTGTATTGAAAGCACTCAGACGTCATTCCAGTCCCAGCAGAGTCATGTTGATAACTAATGTAGACGATAAGAGCAGTAACTTTTTGTACTTCTGTAGCATCTGAGGCTTTTCAAGTGCTTTACAAACCTCACTGTATGCTGCGAGGTAGGTGGATATTCCTATCCTTGAGTTACCGATGAGTAAACTGAGGCGTAATCTGACTTGCTCCAGGTCACGGAGTGACATTCACCCCAGTGCAGAGGGCTTGTGCAAAGCCTCTGCACCTCCTTAGCCCCAAATAGGGACTGAGAAGGGGATCCCTTGGGATGGCCATGGGGGGGGGGGTGTTTACCCAGCGCTATGTGCCAAGAGACAGATCTCTGAACTGGCTCTGCCCAGGCCAGCCTGGAAGGCCATGTTTTTGGGGGTCAGGGGCAGAATCAGGGGCAGAATCAGGGCCAGCTCCAGGCACCAGTGCATCAAGCAGGTGCTTGGGGCGGCCAAGGGGAAGGGGCGGCACGTCCGGCTCTTCGGCGGTGGGTCTCTCGATCCCACTCAGAGGGAAGGACCTGCCTCCAAAGTGCTGCAGAAGAAGAAAGCGACGCGGTGGAGTTTTGTTTTCACCCGCTGCTTGGGGTGGCAAAAACCCTGGAGCTGGCCCTGCAGGTGACGCAGGTTCAGGTTTACTTGAATCCAGGGGCCTAGGATTCCCTGCAGCTGTGTGGAGAGACTGTGGCTGCTATTGCAGCTCAGACACTGGAAGAGCAGCTGCAGTTGTGGGGGCTGTGGGACATCCCAGCATTCGGGCCCAGCTCTCATTGTGGTTGATACATGGAGCTGCCTCATTCACTTCATCTCAGCCTCTTCTGCCTCCGGCTGAGGTTTACAGCTCAGTGAATGTCACTGTTACCTGTGCTGATCTGGGGTTCTGCTTGTTCTCAGATGGTGTCCTCTCCAGAGGGGAGCACTCACTCTGGCGAGCCAGTGATGAAGGAGCCCAGAGTGGGGACCAGTGACCCAGGAGTGGACACTGTGTATGCCATGCTTCAGGCACCGCAAATGTATCCCCTCTATTTCATGTAACACAAATGTCTCCAGCAAACACCCCTTTTCTTCAGCGGTGTGGCTCTGGCATGTAATAAATGTACTGATGAAAGTTGTGTGAAGCTGATCTTTAGGTGGAGCGCGTCTATGAGACATGAATACACTATCCCTCAGGCCCCTATAAGATTGCTATGAAATGTCCACTTGGCCTTTCTTGTTGAGGCCTATGCCCTGCAGTGAGCAGGGTCTGACGTCCCTCTCTCCCCTCCCTGTCTCTGATTGTATTGTACCAAACTCTGCCATCTTCCTCTCTGCCACCCACCCAGGGACGATGCAGTGGTGTTTTGTGGCACTGACTGCACCAGCTTTTCCCACGTCAAACAAAGCGCAGCACCGTTTCAAACAAGCCCCTCCTCGTGCAGCCAGAGGATTGCACCACAGTGCTCCCAGTCGACGTGGGGTAGGCTGGAAGAGACACCAAGTTCATTCAGCAAATGGCCTCAGCAGTCCTGCCTAATGCCAAAAGTGAAACCTATGACTAGCCCTGCCGCCAGAGCCGGCTACTCTGACCATGCTGTCCGGGCGATGAAGGGCTCCTTTGACTCAGTCTGGTGAACCCTGCACTATTCCCCCAGCACTAACCAAACCACTAGGGCCAAGGGGTTAGTGAGGAACATAAGAACATAAGAATGGTGCTACTGGATCAGACCAAGGGTCCATCTAGCCCAGCAAAGAATCCTGTGGCACCTTATAGACTAACAGACGTTTTGGAGCATGAGCATCTAGCCCAGTATCCTGTCTACCGACGGTGGCCAGTGCCAGGTGTTCCAGAGGGAGTGAACAGATGCCTTTCATATTGTCTCAGTGCTGGATATGCCCTGCTTCACATACCTGCATTTCTGATCTGAAATATCTCTCTCCAGCTTGGAGAAGAGTCTCTCTCTCCACAGCTGGCCTATGGCCTTTCAGCTCACTTCAGCTAAATCCCCAATAAAGCCAGTTGTTGTTTTCTTAAATCACCCCAGATTCTCAATAACTTCTACTCACCATGGGTCAAAAATAGTGCCAGAGTTTTACTCAGGCTCTGCTCCTATCCCCAAACGCTACACACAGCCCCACATAGCTCATGGTTCTCTGACACCTACCTGCCCACATTCTGATTTCAGTTACACTATCATTGTGGAGTAACTCAGCTGCCTTTGGTTGACTTTGGTGGAGTTATTCACAGTGCTGCTGAGATCAGAATCTGGCACAGTTTCAATCTATCTGCAGACTTAGGACAGTGCTGCAGAGGGTTCTGTTTAGAGATTTTCTTCCCACGCACAGAGGCTGTAAGTTTAAATAAAAGTGAAATTCTGCGGCGTTGCAGTGACTGCTCAAGAAGAGCTGGTACTGAGCGATATGGAATCACACCTTTGCACAACACTATGATCTCTTGTGGTAGGCCCCAGATGCTGTGACAGCATTGCTCCTTCCAAGATGTGAATAGCTCAGGGCTGTAGGAAGCAGGAATCCATGCAGAGCAGCGGCAGATTCTGCAGAGACCTCTTGCTCTGGTGGTGAGGCGTGGGAGCTGTTGCTGGGGGAGATGTGCTGACACCTCCGCCTCCTTTGCTTCCCCTGCAGAATGAAGTGGGAAGCCACACACACAAAAGAGAGTCTTGGTTTCTCACTCAGATGCTCAAGCAACAGGAACCTCTTCTGCTCTCACATTGCACCAGAGCAATGCACAGGGAGATAGTACCAGGTCTGTGTGAAGCAGACATTCACACCAGGTTTGCGTGGGAAGGCAGATCTCTCTCTCACACACAAACCTGGTGGTCGCTTACTGTTTATTCCCACACCAAAGCTTATGTCTAAGTGTGAAAAAAGATGGTCACAGAAGTGCAGACGAGTCACAGTTTGCATTTTCCCAGGTTATGAGTGTACAATTCTCAGACATGATCAGGATGTTTCAAGAACCCCCACCCCTGTCATTATCTATTTCTATCCTGCCTGGGCTAACCCAAAGCCCACTGAGGTCAATGGGAATCTCTCTGCTGGCTTTAATGGGCCTTGGGTTAAGCCCTCTATGTTCTCTACTACCTTCTGTAAAACTGGCTCTGAGCAAATCTTTGTATGTTGGTTTCCCTATGTACTTTGAGAGGCCACCACTGGGCATCGCACAAGGGTCAGGTGGCTGAAGCTGGTCCTGTTGACCTGGCTGTATCTGGTTATCCCTCTTCCGTGCCGTCTGCATTACAGCTCCAAGCTGTGTGTAGTGGAGATCTCCCATGAACAGGGAACATTCAGACCCTCACACAGAGCACGCTCTGGGTCTGGACTGGGAAGCTGCACCACCGAACACTCTCAGTAGGTCAGAGGCAGCTGGGGTGCAGGAGGCGGGGAGCCAGACTGGCCCAGGGGGCATCAGGTAGTTGGTCTGGGTTGGAGGCTGCTGTTGGGTTTGAACCTTTGTGTGTTTCAGATGCTAAGGCTGGGTCAGTCTCCATCTGGGTCAAATGCTGTGTGAGCTTGACTGGTCTCTGTGGGCTGCATGCTCTGTGCAGGCTGGATGCGACTTGAGGGCTTCAGGCCTACCTGGGGGTTGGATGTTCTGTGGGGGTTGGAGGTTCCCTTTAGGTGGAATGTTCCGGGGCAGACTGTGCCTTGCTTTTGTGTGGGTAACCGGGGAGAGCATGGCCACCCCCGGCAAAAGGCAGGTCAATATTAGTCCATGGGCTCAGGGGAGCACAGGGACTGCTCCCTGCATTCACCCCCAACTCCTGCCAGCACCTGCCTGCAGAGCCGGCAGGCCTGCTTCGGGGAGCAGGCTACACCTGCTAAGGGAGGGTGCAGATTGCATCGTCCCCTGTGCACCAGGGAGTTCTGGAAAGAGGAGGCACCATCTCCCCCAGACTCCCCGGGTGCTGTGCAGCCAGGACCAGGGGAAGGAGTGTAATTAACACTGTCTGCCCCTCAGGGTGTTAAAGGAGTTATCCAGGTGGGTTAGCCCTGTTTGTGTGGCTGCTTGGCCTTAAATCTGCAAAATCTCATCCAGCCCACTGGCGTGAGAGAAGCCAGCGGAGGCGGAATGGTCACATGTGGCACATGGGCCGAGTGTGTCCCTACGGGGATTGCTCATTTCCTGTTACCAGGAGAGCACCGTAATTATAAACTGGACACTCACCTAGCAAGGCTTGCACACAGGCAGTGCTATAGCACCCAGTCCCCACCAGAGGGCAGCACATTCCAACACCTGATTTCATGCTGCTTGCCCCCGTGTCCGCGGGTCGCTGCTCCATTCAGAGATGGGAGAGGAGGAGGATGAATTGCTTTAGTGCCCAGAGGCCCCAGTCAGGACCAGAGCCCCCTTGTGCAGGGCAAGGTGCGAACACACACGCTGAGCATTTCAAATCTAACTCAAACTCAGCCGTTTGGATTGCTGCATAATTACTCATTATGGGGGTTTTACGGCTTCCTTTTCAGCATCTGGTCCTGGCCCCGGCTAAAGACAAGGCACCAGACTTGATGGACCATCAGCCTGGCCTGGCCTGGCCTGGCAGTGTAGTGCAGGGGCCAGGGGACGGGCGCAGGGCATGAGACCATGCTCTACAGTCTCTGGTTATTGGTGTAATACTTTGTGCTCATAGACCAGTATTCACGTCCAGGCAGAGTCCATAGACAACAAGTTATCGCTCATGTTCTTTTATACATGTCTAACCCCTGAATCCTGCTGAGCTCCTGGCTGCACTAATCCCTTGTGGCACTTGGTGTGCACAATACCATACAGTACATCCAGACCAGGTGTATCAACACTGCCTGGGGCATTGCAGCCTCCTGAGTGGGCTCATTGATACCGGTCACGGCTCCTGGGCTTCCACTCCAGCTGATCCCTTCAGGCCCCTCTGTTGCATGGGAGGGTTTCGGGTCCAATTCTGGTGCTGTGGTGAAAACCAATTCCCCACCTAAATTTTCCCAAGGGAGTGGCAGATTTGCATGGCCCTCTCCTGCTGTGGGGCTGCTTTAAATGCCCCAGCAAAGCTCATGTGGTCCATAGCAGAGACAAAGATGCACAAAAGGACTTTGCAGTGCTCTCGTTCATTCGAATCCTTTGGTGGAGGACAGTCATGCTATCCCAGATTCCTGTGGTACTGGGACTCTTGGTGCTTTCTTTAGCATGTAAGTTCTCGGTATATTTCTTTGAATCTTGCTAACTTAGTGCTGCCAGGACTTTACTATAAGCTTGCAGAGGAAACCCTTGAAAGCGAAGAAGGTTTGCTTTCTCAGCGTCTCCCTGTGGGCAGAGCCAGCTCTGCCTCCCATCTGTATGGAGTTTTAGTAAAGTTATGCCACTTTGGTCTACACCAGATTACGGGGCTGGTAGAGTAAATTGGAAAACCCTTTGGGTAGATGCCTATTACAAGCCCAGTTGACAGCATTGCTTGCCCAACAGTAGCCTCAATAACACTGTCTTTGCTTCCTGCAGATGTACAGACCCAGCCTGTCCTGACTCAGGAGCCCTCTGTGTCTATCGCATCTTGGGAATCAGTCACTCTGAAATGTGTCATGAGTGGGCCAAGTTCAAGGATTATTGTGTAGACTGGTACCAGCAAAAATCTGGCAGTGGCCCCAGTATCATTCTAGAGTTCTGAGCAAAAAGTGGTTTGAAGAGAGGAGAGGGGGTTCCGGAGAGATTCTGGGGCTCCAAAGATCACAGCCTCGACAAAGGGTATTTAAACATTTCACTGGTGCAACCTGAGGATGAGGCTGATTATTATTGTTCAATTTGGGATGATACCCGCAAAGTGCACAGTGCTATAGTGACACAGAGAACCGGCGTGGGAACCCCTTAGATGCTTCATAGCACACGCCATGAAGGACAGTGCTCAGCCCCTCAGCCATGACCAGCAATGGCATCTCTCCGCATCTCATCTCGTTTCACCATCCAGTATATTTTGCTCTCTCTTTTCTTTCTCCGAATCACTGTTGCAGGCTTGGAAATCCCTCCATTCCCTTCCCCAATGACACCCTCCGCAGGTGTCCCAGCACTGTGATCTCCTACTGCCATTCGTTTGAGGTCAAGGGTGGGATTTGATTCAATCATATCAGCAAATGGAGCTGAGCCTCCCTTCCAGCCAGGACCCATTTCTACTCTTCACTGACTCCTGGCATTATTGCCCGTTGCTCATTTCCACGTGCCCCTCACATGGGCAGGTCCTGTGCACACGTCCTCCACACAACTGCACCAACACACCCTGATCCTGACCTACCGCACCTGCTGCTATTTCAGCCTTGGGGTCTCCTGAGGGGACTGCTGACTGTGCCAAACGATGCGGCATGCGTCACATAAACTAGCATCTCCTTGATAGTAGTGTCGAGTGACCCCCAAATGCTGGATGATGCAATTTTAAATGTGGTGCTTATCCGAACCTCCAGACCTGTGAAAATCCCTCCTCCCTCTGTTCTTCCCCACGAATGTCCATCAGAATCTTCTCCCGTACTCCAGGTGTTATTCATCCCCAGCTAAGCTTGTTTGGTCTGGCCAAGCCAGGCCCTCTATCAAACCTTCTTCCCCTCTACATCCAGATCCGTGGCTGGCTGGCATGCTGTCTGCTGAGGCCTCTGTTTAAAAGATTTGCAAGCCGAGTAATTTCTATCCAGTTCCTTACCCTGCAAGTTCCAGTTCCAAATCCCGCAGGCACTCTCCATGTCACTGTCTCCAGCACAGCCAGAGGGATTCAATGGAGGCCTGGGCGTGCCCTTAGGTATATTTTTGTGCTGCTATTATTACAGCAGCAGCCATAGCAGAGAGACCAGGTTCCTAGACTGATCCTCTGGTTCCACACACACTTGCAGTAGGGCTGCTTCAGCGCTGGCGTCCAGGCAGAAGGCGGGGCTGGTTGTTCCTGTCTTCCATGGCAGAGCAGCAGTAGCTCTTGTCATGGTGATTTAGTCTCAGGAACAGTCCCAGTTTCCTTCTGTGGTTAGTGTTTGTGATTAGACAGCAGCCTGGAGAAAGGGTCCTGCACTTTGACAGCTAGCGCAGGGCCCAGGTCTGGATGAATCTCCAGTTCTCTGAAGGAAAGTGGCTTGCTCTGCCCAGAAAGGAGCCTGGTTCTTAGATTCTCCTCCAGTAGCACTTTCCGTCTGAGCATTTCTCAAATATGGATGAGTTCAGCCTCTCAGCTCTTGTGAGGGAAGTGGGTTTTATTATCCCTGCTTTATAAATGGGGAAACGGAGACCCAGAGAGAGGACGTGAGCTACCTAGGGGCACTCAGGAGGTCTGTGGCTAGAGCTGGAATGGAACCCAGCTCCATGTGTCATACGTACGGCACCTGCAGGGGAGGGGGACAGACAAGAGGAGGAGGCTGGATTCCGCAGCAAATGCCATAGCCTAAAATACAGCCGTGGTGTCAGCCCTGAATCCTTTCTTCCTTGTGGTGACTGAAGCTTCATCCTCATAGTGTTGGCCTTGTGGCTGAATAGTACAGAGAGCAGCAGAGAGTCACCTGATCAGCTGATGGAGTCCCTGAACCTCAGGGCTCATTTGCATAGACCACCTGGCTTGCCTGGCACCCCAGGGCTCTAAAGTTGCTGCGCATTTGCACAAAGCCAGGGGCCCAGCTGCACAGCAGCTGCCTATTTCTTTCCCTCTGGCTCCCTCCAAGGCCTTTACCATGGTGCTGCGCCTCCTGGCTCTCCTCCTCCTCCCAGGGGTTTTGGTGCCAGGTACGTTCTCGTGGGAGGTGGAGGCGATCAGGAAGTTCTGCAGAGGGAGAGACCGAAGGGCAAGGCTCCTTTGCTGAGCTATCGCTGCGCTGCAGATAGGAATGGGTGGAGCAGGCAGGCATGGTCAGGTGGGTTGCCAGAAGTGTGGCACGTGAGAGGTTAACTTGTAGCTGGTGCGGAGGTGATGCTGGAGGGGATGTTTTCACTGTTCAGCCACTGGAGGTGGGATCGGCACATTCCGTCCGTAACTGCGCCCTTGTTTCATTCAGCTTCCAGGGTGCAGCTGGCACTGACTCAGCCGGCCTCCATTTTAGTGTTGCCGGGACAAACGGTGAAACTCTCTTGTGCCCTGAATCCTGGTTACAACATCCGGGAGTTCGGGGTCGCCTGGTACCAGCAGAGACCTGGCAGCCCTCCGAGGTACCTGCTGTATTACAACTCGGAGGTGGACAAGGACAAGCCCTCCGTAATTCCGGACCGCTTCTCTGTGTCCAAAGACCTCGCCAGCAACGCCTGTGTTCTGACCATCGCCAGGGTCCAGGCTGAGGACTACGCTGACTGTTACTGCTCGGTCTCATATCCCATCTACTATCTCTAGAAATGTGGAACCAAAACCTGTGCTGGCCCCCGGGGGACTCTGATGAGCCCCTGCTTGCAGAGCCCCATGCTGAGGGAACCGCAGCCGTATAAGGAATGGAAAAAAGAAACGGCTCTTGTTCTCCACTCTTGAATTAGCCTAGAGGTGAGCGCCCCTCCCCCCCCGGTCAGTTATGCTCAGAGAGCTGTGACTGATGGTGGCTTCCTGTTTGACGGATGTCACCTGGTGGAGCACAGAATGCTAGGAGACACGCAAGGCCAGATCCTGCCAGGTGCTGAGCACCTGCAGCTCTCACTGCACAGAGACCCTACCTAATGGAGCTGGTCTTCCCTGCCCGCCGGCCCCTGTCAATCTGGTCAGATCCCCATCAGCTGCATGTGGGGCAGCCAGTACAGCTTGAGACAAAAACCGGATTTCTAAAGCACTAGTTCTGATGTTCAGGAGTATGTTATCTGCCTTCCTACATACAGCAGGCTGGGTTCTCACTTTCTCTGCTTCTGGGCTTGGGATAGGAATGAAGGATGCTGCTGGTGGTGGAGAGAGACAGTCCCTTTAAGCTACCTGTGCACTTCCTGTATTCAGGGCCCATTCAGGGCCCTGCCCAGTGCCTGGTGTAAGTTAGAGCAGTCTCGGGTAGGGTGACCAGATAGCAAGCATGAAAAATCGGGACAGAGTGTGGGGGGTAATAGGCGCCTATATAAGGAAAAGCCCCAAATATTGGGACTGTCCCTATAAAATCGGGACATCTGGTCACCCTAGTCTCAGGGTTTCTCTGATGTACACTCAGCATTAGTGTTTGCCAGCTGCTGATGCCTTCTTTCTTAGCTCTGAGGTTCTGAGGAAGCGTTTTTGGTTAAATGGGAAGACAAATAGATTCCTGGTCTCTCATCCCTGCTCTCTTCAAGGCCATTGGCCCATAGGGGCTGAGAGAGAGAATTTGGTGGGAGCTTTTCTCTAAGATAGTGGCAGCACTTCACTGCCCATGGCCGCACTCAACATGAAACCGTGGCCACCAGCCAGCAGCATGCACATGGTCTTGGGGGCCGGGGGTGAGAAGGGAGGTGTAGAACCACCAGTCCTTAGCTCAGACTCACAGGACCCAGAGTAAAGAATGAAGAGCTCGGTGAGTTGAGTTCAGCCATCGCCAACACAGCAGCTGAGAAATTCAGACAGATTGTTAGCGTGGCTGGGCAGGCGGAGCGAGTGCCCTGCATGCTCTGGTGCTGGGTAAATAATAAACATTAATGAGAACATTCCATCACAGTCGGCCTGGCCCTGCAGCCCTCAGCGGAGTTGTCTGCCAATCTTTGGGAACAGCTGCTCTCTCTGGTGTGTACCAGGGGGAATGGGTGATTAGCGAACTCTGAGCACCACCACAATTGCTGAGCATGGGGCATTCCATTCAATGTATTCCCAAGTCCAAACCAGAGAAAAACAGCCCCCCGAAAGGCTCCTTTTATTGGACCAACGAAACCCAGAATTAACGGTCATGGGGCTGCTCAGGAGACGAGAGTTTTGCCTGTGTTTAAGTGAATGCAGGTTTGGGGCCAAAATGAGCCTGTTTAACAATCCCAGGGTCTGATTTTCAGATCTCTGCCTGTGCTTTTGGGGCCTTACTTTGCTGTAATACATTCTTCGCTCTAGCATTGTACACTGGAGGGGTTTGGTGTATGGGACACCCACGGAGGGTGACTCAGCTATCAGTGTTATCTAGCTAACTGCATCCTGCCCTTAGGGCATGTCCAGCAATGTTTGATGATGTGACGCTTCTCCCTTGCATGTCACTTGCTATGCAGAACACCCAGCGTGATGGGGGCTGGATCCTGGTTGAGGCTTTTGTGAGATTCTGCAATACAAACAATAAATGCTAATAATTAGCTGCATGACTTGTATCCTGTGCATGTGGAGTTCATTGGGACGCTTGGACATATTTTCTTTAACCTCTCCCAATTGTTATTTTTTCTAAACTGCAGCTGGATGCTTCGCTGCCATCGATCCAGACACATCTCAATGTTAGTGCTCTTTTACTGACGATGCTGGTTTTAATATAAGACTGTCTGGTTACTGTGACGCTCCCCAGGGGCACCCGGGGTTGTGAGGCATCTCACCACTACCTGCCCTTAGTGTGAAGCCATCTTACCTGTGCTGGCTGTAGCTCAGCTGCCTGAAACCAACAACCTCTAGCAACACAGCAGTTGGCACTGAGGGGTTCTTAGGGTACAGTTGTATACGTTAGGGATAGAGGAACTGCCAAACTAGATCAAACCAGAGGTCCCCCTATGTTCAGTAACTTGCCTCTGATGCTGGCCTAGTCTGGATGCTTCAGAGAAAAGTGCAAGAAACCTCATAGTTTCTCAAATATCTTGCCCAGAGGGGAAGTTTCTTCTTACCCAAGCCTTAGGTCTCAAAGCATGAGAGTTTATACCCCTTCTACATTTGTTTCTGTCTAATGTAATTGTGCACATTCTCACTACCCATATAAATGTCCCATCCTTTTTTTAATCATACTAAGCTCTTGACCTCAGTAGTACCTTGTGGCAATGAGTTCCACAGGTAAATGACACCGTGTGTAAAATAAGTGTTTCCCTTTATCAGTTCTAAGTTTGTTCCCTTTCAGTTTCATTAAATGTCCCCTTACCCTTGTATTATGAGAGCGGGTAAACAAAGTGCCTGATTCATCTGACTGAAAAAGATTTGGGATTTGTGGTGGATGATCAACTGAACATAAGAGCCCAGAGTGACGCTGTGGCCAAAAAGCTAATGCAATCCTGGGATGCAAAAACAGGGAAATCTTGCATTGGAGTAGAGCGGTTATTTCACCTCTGTATCTGTCACTGCTGGAATTCTGTGTCCAGCTCTGGTGCCCACAATTCAAGAAGCTGTTGATAAATTGGAGAGGGTTCAGCAATGAGAATGATTAACGGATTAGAAAACATGCCTCACAGAGATAGAATGAAGCAGCTCAATTGATTTAGCTTACCAAAACGAGACAGTTAAGAGGTGACTTGATTACAGTTTATAAGTACCTACATGGGAAACAAATATATAATGGGTGCTTCAATCTAGCAAAAGTACAAGAAGATCCAATGGCTGGAAGCAGAAGGTAGACAAATTCAGATTGGAAAAAAGGTGTAAATTTTTACAGTGAGAGTAATTAGCCACTGGAACAATTTACCCAGCTTCGTGGTGGAGTCTCCATCAGGGATGTTTTACTAAAAGCTCTGCTCTACGAATTATTATGGGGAAGTTCTGTTGCCTGAGATCTACAGGAGATCAGACTAATGGTCACAATGGTCCCTTCTGGCCTTGGAATCTATGAACCTTCTCTATAACGTGCCTTCTGTTGTCTACCCTGTCATTGTCATTCACTCTCACTTAGATTCAGAAGGGCCAGAATGGACCATCAGAGATCATCTAGCCTGACTTCCTGTACATCACAGGCCACTATCACCACCCAGCACTCGCACACACAACCCAACAACCAAAATAGACCAAAGTATTCCAGCCCTCGGTATGTGCTGCAGGCAGAGAACAGAAGGGACAGAAGTGCATCAGTAGCTGTGAAATGGTTAAGTGAGCTGTACCCAGATACTTATCCTGCTGAGTGCCCCACACCCATATGCTCAAGGGGAGGCTTGATCCATTCCCAGGGACACATCCAGAGCAAAAGGCCATCGGGATCGTTGCATATGTTCATGAAGGGGGTGGAACTCCTTACTCTGGCCACTTCTGGAGCCAGGAAACCGGAGTGGCTGGAGCGTTGGTCTGACCTGGGGCAGCAGGTCTGAGAACTGGGGGCATCTGGATCATGAAAAGAGAACAATGTCTGACCTCCACTCCTGAGTCTCATTTGCATACTAGGCTGCCCCAATTTGACCCTGGAGGGCTCATTTACATATGCGGCTGCCGTACTCCTGCCCATAAGGGCTCTAAAGGCTGCCACAGGGTTTCACAAACGCAGAGAACAGGCTGCAAACCAGCAGAAACCCAGCTCCTGTGACCTCTCCCCATCTCCCTGCACCATGGCCCAGCCCACTTTGCCTCTCTGTCTTCTGGGGCTTTTCCTGACAGGTAACGGCTACAGCAGATTGACGGCTGACCACACCAGGATACCGAGGTCAGCCGAAAATGTGGCAGTAATAGCAGTGGTCACCCCCCTGTTCTTTGCTTTCTGCAGGTTGCTACACTCAGGTGACTCAGCCGCCCTCCGAGTTTGTGTCTCCCGGGGGGAATGTCCAGCTCCCCTGCACGCTAGAGGGCACTTACACCGTCAGTGCCAACCGTGTCGTTTGGATACAGCAGAGGCCGGACAGCGTCCCCAGATACCTGCTGTATTTTTTCACTGAATCTAACAAAGGCATGGGCTCGGGGGTCCCCAGCCGGTTCGCTGGCTCTCGCTCTGGCTCTGACAAGATTGGCTATTTAACCATCACTGGGGCCCAGGCAGAGGATGATGCCATCTATTACTGTGTTACGTGGACTGGGAGTGCTTGCACAGTGCTACTGTTCTATGGGGAAGTGAGACAAAAACCTCACTCCACTGCAGCGCTGCGGCAAGGCTGCGCCTGCTCTGAGCACCAGCCTGCTTCTTACACAGGGGGTGTTGGCTCCTGCTCCCCTCACAGCTCCTCATGCACTGAAATACCCTGTGAATTCAGGCCTGGTCACTGCTCACGGGTCTCTTGGTTTCTGATAGTCATTTTGTCGCTCAAGAGCTGAGGCAGCCGTTCTCTGTGGCAGGGTCCCCAGGAAACACTGTCCATTCTCCTGCACCACCAAGAACAAAGTCTGCACCCCATGTAAAAGATGAGACTCAGAAGGGTTTGTCCACCACGCCTTCTGGGCCTCTGCGAAAAGTGTGAGGGAGCCCCACAGAGCACGGAGACATCACTGCCCAGTAGATGGCAGCAGAGCACAGCTACTGCAGGTCAATGGCCCTGACAGGGCTGGGGTGGATTGGAAGGGAGGCTCAGGGAAGCCCCTGATAACATGTGGCCTAAAATGGCCCCCGATGCAGGGCACCTAGGCAACAAGGAGAGTCAGCCCCTACCAGCCCCTTCCTGCTCCCTTCGTCCCATCACCCCTCCCAGCTCTGCGTCAGCCTCCCGCCAGACGGGTGCCCTGGTTCCAGCACTGTTGCATGGGAGGCACATTTAGCTCCCAGACACACCCAGAATCCTTTGCACTAACTGCAGCATGGCCAAGGCAGTTCTAAGGCCTGAGAGGGGCAGCCGGGAACAGAATTTACCTGCTGCTCTTGCCTGAGCAGAAAGCGCCTCTCCCCTTTGGTGGGTGATGCAGGTGGGCAGAGACTCCACAGGTGGTGAAGAGCCAAAAATACAACTGCTAAGGCTGGGATAAACTGAAGAAAACTGAGAATCCTGTAAGACTAATATAACACTTATCATCCATACATCTGTGACATGCCCAGGGTACAGTCCAGACTACTGAGCAGCTGTGTCACTCCTGCTCTCAACCTGGGGTGCCCTGTACAATGCCTGGCTACTGTAGCCTCCAGCCTAGATTGCTCACAAACAGCCTCCAGTATGTAGGTCACTCCCAGTGTGTCTCTGTGTGTGCTACAGCCAGCCAGCCACACTTCGGCTCTAACCAGCCTGAATTATACTGCAGGGTGACCCCAACATACTCTTAGTCCCTGATTTCCCCCCAGGAATGTATGTCCTGCACTGCACAGCCTCTCCTGGGCAATACAAGCTTCCATAAAGTCCATCATTTTATCTGATGATATGCACACATGTTATTGTCTTCCATGGAGTTTCCCAAACACTTCAGTTCAAACACATTAGAGTAGATACAACAATAAAAAAAGTTTATTAACTACAAAGAGAGAGATTTGAAGGGAGTCTAGATAATGAGGCACAAAAATGAGAAATGGTTGCAAGGAAAATAAAGACGAAACACAGTTAGTATCTAACTCAATAACTATGTTAAATGCAAAACAGTTTTTTCATCTCTGGCTCTCAACAGACTCTTAGTGGTCACACTTCCCCGGCCAGGAACCTTCCCCAGTTGAATGGCTGCTCCCGTTGTTCCTTCTGGGGCAGTGAATTGATGGGCAGAGAGAGAGGAGGAGGGGGTGTTTTGGGTGTCTCCCCTTTCTTTGTGTAGCCCTCTTCCCTCTTGAGAAGCATCTGCAGCTGGGAGCATGGCCACAGGCAGACTGTGTGGACAGGAACTCCACGCTCTTTCTTTGCTAAGATGTAGATTTTTCACCCACGCCCCTTTTCCTGCAATGAATAGCCAGTGAACAGGTAATGGCCCGTAGGTCTTGTTTACACTTGGCTTGAGGTGTGAGCTTGCCCTTTATCTCTGAGGAATTGGTTTGGTCACTCCCCAGACTTGGAACATGTGTTAATAACACCATACAGTGGAACTTTCTAACTTTACATACAATGTTGCCACACACATTTTACCAGGACAATAATGACCAACAGATTATGAGGTTTTAAGAGGTACCTCCCAAGACACACTTTGTACAAAGATTATTCCATTAGTTGACACAGGGGTATATTCGGTCACAACATGTTATAGTGCTTTACAGAGGAGAATCTTCACTCCCGTGTGTGTGTGTGTCTGTGTGTGTCTGTGTGCACGACAATAGGCTTTGTAGGTCCAAATATTAACTCTTACCTTCATGTAGGTTTGAAGCTATTTAAAGAGTGTGTGCAAGTTTTAGAATTAGTAACAGGGGTCCAGAAGTGCCCAAGTGTTTTTGCTGACACACCAGTGAGGAGTTTATAGAGAATTTCTCTCTCTACAATGCAGCTCTCATTGCATGAGAAACTATCTCTTCATGTTTGTCCCCTTTGTTGCCCTGTCCCTGCTCCCTCTCCAGCCACACTGGGGTGTGTGTTTGGGTGGAGGCTTGTAAAAGGCGCATCTTAGGTTCCTTTTGGTTTTCCTGTGGTGCGATGGTGCCATGTGACAATTCTTACCCGTAAGCACACACCAGCTCTGGCCACTGAGAGACTCAGTCCAAGTTGTTCCAGTTCTCTTTACTCCTCTTCTCTTTTCATTCCCGGTTTTCTATACGCTGTGATTCTAGACAAGGCGGTTGTGCTGCTGTGAAACAAAAGGTACAACAGCTGTGCAGCATTTCAGTTACCATCTGTGGTGCTGTTAGTCCCTTCTCTGCATTTGAATTTTCAAGTGGGACATTTCTAACCTTTGCGTAACTGGGGCAGGTCCAACAGGGAGACTCTGTGAGCTGGGGAAAAGACGGGGGATCAGGTCTTCACATGGGGTCGTATGGCTGATTTGCATTGCAATATGTAATGGGAATACCCAGAGATCAGTGTATCCAATAGCCTCACGGAGCCACACCCCTGGGGGTTCATTTGCATACTAGCCAGTCTCAGTCCTGTCCCTCATGGTTTTAAAGGTACCTGGAGGGTTGCCCAGAGTCAGGGCTCAAGCTGCAAACTGGCATAAGCAGAGCTGCCAAATCAGATTCCTTCCTGTCCACCTCCATTTCCTCCCTGCACCATGGCCCAGTCCATCCTGACTCTCTGTGTCCTGGGGCTTTTCCTGGCAGGTGAGTGGTCAGGGGTTTGTAATACCCAACGCGCCCCCACCTGGCTGATAACACTCCGGGTGGGACTCTGCCTTTCAACAGGCCTCAAAGTCATGTAGGTGCTTTTGAAAATGTCCTTTTGTGTTCAAGCTGAGGGTCCCCAAGCCCTTCACAAACACAGGGACTATTATTCCCAGTGTACCAAGGGGAAACGGAGGTGCAGAAGTGACTTCTCCAAGATCCCAAAGGAGCCTTTGGAAGGGCAGGGACAGGACCTAAAAGTCTTGACTGCCTGACACCTGTTCTAGCCACTGAGCTTTGCTAACTTCTGGTTTGGTCACAGCTCACTTGGGTCTTTGTTTCTGACAGTTGCCAGCGCGCAGTTAACCCTGACTCAGCCTGCCTCAGAGTCAGTGCCCCCAGGAGGCACCATCAAACTGTCCTGCATCATAAGTAGCGGAACAAGCATCAGTGGCTACTATATTTACTGGTTTCAGCAAACAGCCGGGAACCCTCCGAGATATCTGCTGTATTACAAAGATGAATCTAGCAAGCACCAGGGCTCTGGGGTCCCTGCTCGGTTCTCTGCTTCCAAAGACACCTCCAGCAACATTTGCTATTTAACCATCACTGGGATCCAAGCGGAGGATGATGCTGATTATTACTGTGCCACATGGGATGGCAGTAGTAAAATGTATCACAGTGATATAGTGAGATAGAGAACTGAGACCAAAACTCTCCATCACAGCCTGCCTGCCAGTGCCCATGTGAGGGTCAGACCATGACCTCCCTAGAGACACCATCACAGACAATAGAGAGAGAGAGAGACTAGCTGACAAACACACAGAAATGCCCTTGATCATTCCTTGGGGTGTCACTGTCCCCTGCACCCAAGTACTGTCTGCCTGCCCTGCCCTAGAATCTGCTTCACATTGATCTCCACACTGCCCCCCTTCTCTTGCAAACCCTGTTGAGTGAGGGGCTGGTAGATGGTGACCCAGGTTGGTTCGAAGTGCTGGGGCCATGTCAGTTGTAACTCAGCTCTCTACAGAAAGCATATAGAGTGCAGTCAGTGAGCGGGGGAAGGGAATCTTTCACATGTGGTTACAATCTAGTGCAGTGGCGGGTGCTATGAAATGACAGCTAAATCATCACAAATCACCGCAAGGACCCACAAGCCATTGAGAAGCCAATTTAAAAATGCCCCTACACATCTGTGATCTCCTCTCATAGCCTCCCAGAAACCTGGTGCCCTGTTTATAGAGCTATCCCGGCATTCCCCATGTTCTGTGTTACGGAACTTGTTATAACTATAATACAAGCTTCGGCAAGTATGCAAAAGACATTTTAATACCACTATTAATGAATGTCTCATTATTTTAAATAAGAACATAAGGTCATTGAGACCAGGATCCTGTCTTCTAACAGTGGCCAGTGCCAGAAGCGTAACGGGAAAGGAACAGACAGGAGAAATATCGAGTGATCTCTCCCCTTTCATCCAGATTCAGCTTCTGGCAGTCAGAGGTTTAGGGGCACCCAGATCACGAGGTGGCATCCTTCACTATCTTAGCTAATAGGCATTGATGGGCCTAGCCTCCATGAACTGATCTAATTTCTTGTTTGAACACAATTATCCTTTTGGCCTTCACAGCATCCCCTGGCAACGAGTTCCACAGGTGGAGTGTGAGTTGTCTAATGAAGTACTTCCTTGTGTTTGTTTTAAACGTACTGCCTATTAATTTCATTGGGTGACCCCTGGTTCTTGTGTTATGTGAAGGGGTAAATAACATTTCCTTATTCACTTTCTCCACATCATTCCTGATTTTATTGATCTCTATCATACTGCCCCTTAGTCATCTCTTTTTTAAGCTGAACAGTCCCAATCTCCTTATGAAAGCTGTTCCACACCCCTAAGCAGTTTTTGTTGCCCTTCTCTGCACCGTGTTCAACTCTAATGTAGGGTTTTTCCTAGCTGGAGTGAAGTAGTTATACTGACATAAATTGGTACTGTAGACCAAGCCTAAATCCAGTACGATCCATCTCATCCAGCAAATATGCCAGCAGCGAAGGGCCCAATGTCTCTAAAGTACTGACAGCAAGAGACTGTGAGACAATAATTGCAGCCAAGGGCTCTTTTAAAATTCTGGAACTAGTTAGAGATCCAAGGCAGTGGGGACGAGGGGAGAGGAGTCTTGGCCATGTCTCTGTTTGGGGTGGTCGGGGGCTGTCTCAGTCGTGATGCAGCCATGAGGAATTCTCTGTAAATCCACTATATTAATTGAATGATTGGGAAGCACAAACCCTTTGGACTTATGGAGTCCTCCACTCTCCCCTCATCATGCACAAAACTAGTGAGCACCCACAGAAACTGGACTGAGCTCTCTTTAATCTGGCCATTAAGAAAACAAAATCAGAAGAAGTTCTGTGAAGCACGTTATCTAATTTGTATCCTATACTAAGCACTAGGCAGCAGGAACGAAGTCAGTTACATCTCAACAACTGGACTCTCCCTGGGGAGATGGGGCGATTGTATCCATAGTTCAGCTTTTCCCCTTTCTCCCATGCAAATCCTCTCATTGCTTGGAAAATAAGGGTCTGCAGAGTGATTAATCGGCAGAAAATGTCACGTGTGCTAAATAATGATGACAAGATGTCTCTGAACAGTCGGCCAGGACAGAGAGCATCACAGCTCATTTACATTCTGGCTTACCCCAACCTGGCCCCAGGGCTTATTTGCATGTGGCCTGCCCCCTAGGGCTCTAAAAGCTGCTATAGGATTTCACAAAGGCAGGAATCAGCTGAACCCGAAGGACAGGGTTGGCTTCTTCTCTCCCTCTGTCCGTCTCTTCTCTGCACCATGGACCTGTGCGCTCTGCCTCTCTGTCTCCTGGGGCTGTTCCTGGCAGGTAATTCCCCACCAGGATGATTTTTGGGGGGCAGGTAAATGAGCTAAATAGGGGTTTAGCACAAGCTGTGCAGCACTAACAGATCTGAGTTTTGTGTCTGGCAGGTTCTTGTGCCCAGCACGTGGTGACGCAGCCGCCCTCAGTGTCGGGGTCTCCAGGGCAGACTGTGAAACTCTCGTGCAGCGTCAGTGGAGGATACAGCATCAGTAGCTATGGAATAGGCTGGTACCAACAGACCCCTGGGAATCCTCCCAGATACCTGCTCTATTATTTCAGTGATTCTAGCACAAGCAGGGGCACTGGGGTCCCGGACCGGTTCTCTGGCTCTGCCTCTGGCAGTGTTGGCTACTTAACCATCTCTGGGCTCCAAGCCGAGGATGACGCTGATTATTACTGTCTGACTTTGGACAACAGCGCTAAGATGCTCACAGTGGTGTAATCAGAGAGGGAACCGAGACAAAAACCTTTCACATTTCACTGACCAACACCGAGCAAGACTCTGAGGAAGAGCTTTGAGGCTAGTGGGGCAGAGCTGTGGCCAGAGAGAGGCTTCCTTGGCTGTGTTGTACCCGGCCTTTGCTGAAGGGATTGCTTTTCCCTCACACTAGATCCCCCTCCTCCAAGACTAATCTCCTGGCACTGCATGAGAGGTGGGAGCTGCCCACAGATCAGGAGCTCTGGGATCCTCTGCACAGAGGGGTTGTTCCAGGCAGTGTCCATGGCAGGCTGAGGACTGTCATGTTCTCTACACCCTCCCCATCTCCCACTACACAGGCCACATCTTCACATCTGCTCTTCCACCCCCTGTACTTCTAGAAGAGATCCAGTCATGTCTGAAGCTGATACCTGCCAGAGGACAGCTGTGAAATCATGTGTGTGGGTGGAGGTCTGTTGCCAGTCAGCCCCTCAGTGACAGGAAGGGTTTGGTAGCCAGCATCTGAATAGCCCAATCTCACACAGAGTGAACCCAGTCACTTGGATTCTGTACTATCCTGAGGGCCCAGAGGGGCCTGATCCAAGATGGTTGCTACTCTGTGTTCCTGTCTCCACCAGAGACTAAATCCAGCGTCATCCATCTCATCCAATGAATGCGTCAGCAGGGAATGGCCCAATATCCCTAAAGTACCGACAGCAGGAGACTCTGAGAGAATAACTCCTGCCAAGGGCTCTTTATACCAGTTGGAAATAGCAAAAATCCATGGCAGTGGAGGACAGTGAAGAGGAGTCTTGGCTATGTCTGTGTGTGATGGGGGTTGGGTGTGACTTCAGTCCAGATCCATCCATGTGGAATTCTGTGTAAATCTATTTTATGAATGGTATTATGGGACTGCACACACATGGGGCTGGTAGCAAAAGTTTGCATATGAGCACTTGTCTGGGCAGCTCCATCCTCCCCTCATCCCTGCAATGTGAGCCCCAAAGCTTTTTGCTCCTTAAAACTAATAGGGTGACATGGGGCAGGAAGAGGAGTCAGGACAGGTAGATGAGCTGGAACTCAATGATTTGTATCCTGGCCTCCCTAGAGGTGGCTGCAGAGCACAATACACCATCTCCCTGCTCCCCTAGCCCAGCCATGGCAGAACAGGCACCAGCCCAGCCGTGATACATCGCTGTGTGCAGGATTTACACACCGTCAAAGTTAGACATTTTCTGTGGAGTGCTCCAAGCCTGGCATAAAACCAGTGAGAAGAGAAACCATATCAGAAAGCACATTGGAGAGCAGGCCCAAGGAGGCATGGAGCATTGGCGATGTGTAGAGATAGTTTAATAATGTAGCACCTCTCACCCCAAGAGATCCCAAAGTGCCTCACAAAGGATATGTGCTGTAGACAATGTGCATGAAATGCAGCCAGCTCTGGGGGAGAAGGGTGAATATGGAAAGTGACACAGCCCATTAGTTGTGGGTGGGGAAAGAGGAATTTTCACTGAGGACACTGGGGCAAATTTCTGCTGTGATGAAATTGGTGTGAGATCTGTAATGGTCCTGCAGAGGGGACAGGAGCTCTGTTTTTAAGGTCTAATCTCTGTGATGGGTTTGGTCACAGAGACCCCATTGGACTGTCACCTGATGTGCTGAGAGTACCTCTGCCAGTTTGGCCTTCAGATCCCTGCCTTGTTGAGCCAGACACGCAAGCCTGCTGCAACACAGACTCAGGATCTGAACCATGCCCCCAAAGCTGCGGACTTAGCTGAAAACAGCTTAAGAAGTGCTCCTGTCTCTAGCACCCAGACACCCAGCTCCCAGTGGGATCCAAACCCCAAATAAATCCATTTTACTCTGTATAAAGCTTATACAGGGTAAACTCATAAATTGTCCGCCCTCTATAACACTGATAGAGCGATATGCACGGTTGTTTGCTCCCCCACTTCCTCTGGGTTTTTTAATAAACAGAAATGATTTGATTAAGTATAAAAAGTAGATTTAATTGGTTTCAAGTAATAACAGACAGAACAAAGTAAGTTGCCAAGCAAAATAAAGCAAAACCACACAAGTCTAAGCCTAATACATTAAGAAACTGATTACAGATAAAATCTCACCATCAGAGATGTTCCAATAAGCTTCTTTCACAGACTAGACTCCTTCCTAGGCTGGGCCCAATCCTCTCCCCTGGTACAGTCCTTGGTAGTTCCAGCAGACATCTTGGGTGGAAAACTGGGGCTTTCTCATTACTGGCAGCCTCCTTTGTTCTGTTCTACCCTGTTTTATAGTTTTGGCACAAGGTGGGAATCTTTTGTCTTTCTGGGTCCCCACCCCTCCTTCTAAATGGAAAAGTACCAGATTAAGATGGATTCCAGTATCATGTTTTATAGTCACATGTCCTGTGAGACCTCATTCTTCATTACCCTGGGGCTGGCCCACAGGTACACAGGAAGGCTTGCAGGTAAATAAACCTATTCACAACCAATTGTCCTAGATAATGGGAGCCATCAAGATTCTAAGACACCATTAATGGTCCACACTTTGCATAATTACAACAAAGGACCTCAGAGTTATACTTCATATTTCTAGCTTCAGATACTAGAATGATACATGTATACAAATAGGATGAACACACTCAGTAGATTATAAGCTTTGTAATGATATCTTATAAGAGACCTTTTGCATAAAGCATAATCCAGTTACATTATATTCACATTTATAAGCATATTTTCATAAGCATATGGAGTGCAACATCACAATGTGTGGGACTGACATTAACACTACATGACAAAGACTCAAACTAGGGACCACAAGGAAATCAATCTGTGGCGCAGGGAGTTGGGAATGCTCTGGGGACAGATGCCTTTCACACTGTCATAGTGCTGGATATGCCCACCTACACATACCTGCATATCTGACCTGAAATGTCTCTCTCCAGCTTGGAGAAGAGTCTCTCTCTCCACAGCTGGCCTATGGCCTTTCAGCTCACTTCAGCTAAATTCCCAATAAAGCCAGTTGTTATTTTCCTAAATCACCCCAGATTCTCAATAACTTCTACTCACCATGGGTCAGAAATATTGCCAGAGTTTTACTCAGGCTCTGCTCCTATTGCCAAACGCTACACACAGCCCCACATAGCTCACGGTTCTCTGACATCTACCTGCTCATGTTCTGATCTCGGTTACACTATAATTGTGGAATAACTCAGCTGCCTTTCATTGACTTTGGTGGAGTTATTCACAGTGCCGCTGAGATCAGAATCTGGCATGGTTTCAATCTATCTATCTGCAGACTCAGGACACTGCTGCAGGGGGTTCTGTTTAGAGATTTTCTTCCCACCCACAGGGGCTGTAAGTTGAAATAAAAGTGAAACTGTGCAGTGATGCATGTGACCACTCAAGAAGAGCTGGTACTGAGCGATATAGAATCACACCTTTGCACAACACTATGATCTCTTGTGGTAGGCCCCAGATGTGGCCACATTATCACAAACAGGAGGAGGCACAGTCCCTCCCAGACTCCCTGGGTGCGGTGCAGCCAGGACCAGGGGAAGGAGTGTAATTAACACTGTCTGCCCCTCAGGGTGTTAAAGGAGTCATCCAGGTGGGTTAGCCCAGTTTGTATTTGTCTGTGTGGTTGCCTGGCCTTAAATCTGCAAAAACCCTTCCAGCCCATTCCCGTGAGAAAAGCCAGAGGAGGCGGAATGGTCACATGCTGCACATGGGCCGAGTGTGTCCCTACGGGGATTGCTCATTTCCTGTTACCAGGAGAGCACCGTAATTATAAACTGGACACTCACCTAAGCAAGGCTTGCACACAGGCAGTGCTATAGCACCCAGTCCCCACCAGAGGGCAGCACATTCCAACACCTGATTTCATGCTGCTTGCCCTTGTGTCCGCGGGTCGCTGCTGCATTCAGAGATGGGAGAGGAGGAGGATGAATTGCTTTAGTGCCCAGAGGCCCCAGTCAGGACCAGAGCCCCCTTGCACAGGGCACTTTGCGAACACACATGCTGAGCATTTCAAATCTAATTCAAACCATTTAACCCCATGGCACTGATTGGGTGGGGCTAAGTGGGATTTTCACCCTTGCTGCTCTGATGAAGCCTCAATCTTTGTCATTCCCTCTCGTGAGGCACTGTCTGATCCCAGGGCGACATCATGGTCAACCAGCCGTCTGGATTTCTGCATAATTACCCATTATGGGGGTTTTACGGCTTCCTCCTCAGCGTCTGGTCCTGGCCCTGGCTAAAGACAAGGCACCAGACTAGGTGGACCATCAGCCTGGCCTGGCCTGGCAGTGTAGTGCAGGGGCCAGGGGACGGGCGCAGGGCATGAGACCATGCTCTGCAGTCTCCGGTTATAGGTGTAATACTTTGTGCGCATAGACCAGTATTCACGTCAAGGCAGAGTCCATAGACAACAAGTTATCGCTCATGTTCTTTTATACATGTCTAACCCCTGAATCCTGCTCAGCTCCTGGCCGTACTAATCCCTTGTGGCACAATACCATACAGTGCATCCAGACCAGGTGTATCAACACTGCCTGGGGCATTGCAGCCTCCTGAGCAGGCTCATTGATACCGGTCACGGCTCCTGGGGGCTTCCACTCCAGCCGATCTCTTCAGGCCCCTCTGTTTGCATGGGAGGGTTTCGGGTCCAGTTCTGTTGCTGTGGTGAAAACCAATTCCTCACCTAAATTCTCCCAAGGGAGTGGCAGATTTGGATGGCCCTCTCCTGCTGTGGGGCTGCTTTAAATGCCACAGCAAAGCTCATGTGGTCCGTAGCAGAGCCAAAGATGCACAGAAGGACTTTGCAGTGCTCTCGTTCATTCGACTCATTTGGTGCAGGACAGTCATGCTACCCCAGTGTGGAAGTAGAGCAAGAGCTGACAGGGATTTGAAGGGGATTTCAATGCAAACAGTCCCCTCTGTGAGCAAGAGTCAGGCTAGCTGTAACCCTAATAACGTGAGACTTGTAAAAGTGAAGATTGTGTGAGGTGAGTGGAAAAGAACTGTGAGAGAGGTTGTTTTGTCCTTGTGTTATGATAAAAATGGAATGCAGACTATAGCAGAAATCGTTGAGAGAAATAAAATAGAGGGAAGGAATATGTATAAACAATATGCAGCTGTTGCTCATTATTGTCTGTAAAAAAAGGTATAAATGTTCTTTCTAATTGTTTATCTTGAGAGAGACCTGTCTAGGTGGGGGAAACCCTGTGCCCTAGTGCACTCTCTGCCTCCATGTAATTGCTAGACAATAAAGTATCTGACTTGCTGCACCCAACCAGAGAGTGAGAACTCAGTTCTTCTCCGATACCAGCTTCTTGTGGCACGGGGACTCCTGGTGCTTTCTTTAGCACGTAAATTCTTGGAATATTTCTTTGAGTCTTGCTAACTTAGTCATGCCAGGAGCTTTCTATAACCTTGCAAAGGAAACTCTTGAAAGCAAAGAAGGGTTTGGTTTGTCAGCATCTCCCAGTGGGCAGTGCCAGCTCTGCCTCCCATCTCTATGGAGTTTTAGTAAAGTTATGGCACTTGGGTCTACACCAGATTACGGGGCTGGTAGAGTAAATTGGAAAACCCTTTGGGTAGATGCCTATTGCAAGCCCAGTTGACAGCATTGCTTGCCCACTAGCAGCCTCAATAACACTGTCTTTGCTTCCTGCAGACGTACAGACCCAGCCTGTCCTGACTCAGGAGCCCTCTGTGTCTATCGCATCCGGGGAATCAGTCACTCTGAAATGTGTCATGAGTGGGCCAAGTTCAAGGATTATTGTGTAGACTGGTACCAGCAAAAATCTGGCAGTGGCCCCAGTATCATTCTAGAGTTCTGAGCAAAAAGTGGTTTGAAGAGAGGAGAGGGGGTTCCGGAGAGATTCTGGGGCTCCAAAGATCACAGCCTCGACGAAGGGTATTTAAACATTTCACTGGTGCAGCCCTAGGATGAGGCTGATTATTATTGTTCAATCTGGGATGGTCTCCACAAGGTGAACAGTGTTATAGTCACATAGAGAACCGGCGTGGGAACCCTTTAAATGCTTCATAGCACATGCTGTGAAGGACAGTGCTCAGCCCCTCAGCCATGACCAGCAATGGCATCTCTCTGCGTCTCATCTTGTTTCACCATCCAGTATATTTTGCTCTCTCTTCTCTTTCTCTGAATCACTGTTGCAGGCTTGGAAATCCTCCATTCCCTTCCCCAATGACACCCTCCGCAGGTGTCCCAGCACTGTGATCTCCCACTGCCGTTCGTTTGAGGTCAAGGGTGGGATTTGATTCAATCATATCAGCAAATGGAGCTGAGCCTCCCTTCCAGCCACGACCCATTTCTACTCTTCACTGACTCCTGGCATTATTGCCCATTGCTCATTTCCACGTGCCCTTCACATGGGCAGGTCCTGTGCACACGTCCTCCACGCAACTGCACCAACGCATCCCAATTCTGACCTACCGCACATGCTGCTATTTCAGCCTTGGGGTCTCCTGAGGGAACTGCTGACTGTGCTGAATGGTGCGGCATGCGTCAGCTAGATCACATCTCCTTGGCAATAGTGACGAGTGACCCTCAAATGCTGGATGATTCAATTTTAAATATGGTGCTTATCCGAACCTCCAGACCTGTGAAAATCTCTCCTCCCTCTGTTCTTCCCCATGAATGTCCATCAGAATCTTCTCCCATACTCCAGGGGCTATTCATCCCCAGCTAAGCTTGTTTGGTCCCGCCCTCTATCAAACCTTCTTTCCCTCTACATCCAGACCCCTGGCTGGTTGGCATGCTGTCTGCTGAGGCTTCTGTTTAAAAGATTTGCAAGCCAAGTGATTTCTATCCAGTTCCTTACCCTGCAAGTGCGGAGAGTGCGTCACTGATAATTGAGCTGTGGCCTTTAAATCATTACATGAAGCTACAGGTCAATCCTCTGAATTACCATAGTGAGCATTCCAGTATTGATGGACCTGTCCAATAAGGTCTGAGGGGGATAGAGCTAATTTGCCTAATGATCTCCCATGTCACTCTAAAACCTGTTGGAGATGGGAGACTTTGGCCTTTGACTGCTGCGGAATGTCCCTGTGGTGTCTTTCTCTGGGCCTCTCCTGGTGGTGTCTGTAACACGTAGGATGCAGGATTTCCCCTCTGGGCATGATGTGCCTGGGGATGTGTCTTATCATGTGTGAAGTTGGCAGCGCCTTTTCTCCTCCTGTTCCATTTCCCGCAGACACTCTCCATGTCACTGTCTCCAGCACATCCAGAAGGACTCAGTGAAGGCCTGGGTGTGCCCCTAGGTATATTTCTGTGCTGCTATTATTACAGCAGCAGCCATAGCAGAGAGACCAGGTTCCTAGACCGATCCTCTAGTTCCACATACACTTGCAGCAGGGCTGCTCCAGTGCCGGCGTCCAGGTAGAAGGCAGGACGGGTTGCTCCTGTCTTCCACATCAGAGCAACAGTAGCTCTTGTCACAGTGATTTAGTCTCAGGAACAGCCCCAGGGTCCATCTGTGGTTAGTGTCTGTGACTAGACAGCAGCCTGGAGAAAGGGTCCTGCACTTTGACACCTAGCGCAGCGCCCAGCTCTGGATGGATCTCCAGTTCTCTGAAAGAAAGCGGCTTGCTCTGCCCAGAAAGGAGCCCGGTCTTAGATTCTCCTCCAGTAGCACTTTCCATCTGAGCATTTCTCAAATAAGGATGAGTTCAGCCTCCCAGCTCTTGTGGGGGAGATGGGTGTTTATTATCCTTGCTTTATAAATGGGGAAACGGAGACCCAGAGAGAGGACATGA
Organism: Gopherus flavomarginatus; assembly: GCF_025201925.1. Classification (NCBI taxonomy): domain Eukaryota; kingdom Metazoa; phylum Chordata; order Testudines; family Testudinidae; genus Gopherus; species Gopherus flavomarginatus. The sequence continues at coordinate 14,043,327 of NC_066631.1, forward strand.
GCTACCTAGGGGCACTCAGGAGGCCAGACCTGGAATAGAAACCGGCTCCATGTTTCATACTCATGGCACCTGCAAGGGGGAGAGGGACAGACAAGAGGAGGAGGCTGGATTCCACAGCAAATGCCATAACTCAAAATACAGCCGGGGTGTCAGCCCTGAATCCATTCTTCCCTGTGGCGGTGGCTGAAGCTTTGTCCTCATAGTTTTGGCCTTGTGGCTGAATAGTACAGAGAGCAGCAGAGAGTCACCTGATCAGCTGATGGAGTCTCTGAGTCCCAGGGCTCATTTGCATAGACCACCTGGCTTGCCTGGCACCCCAGGGCTCTAAAGTTGCTGCACGTTTGCACAAAGCCAGGGGCCCAGCTGCACAGCAGCTGCCGATTCCTTTTCCTCTGGCTTCCTCTAAGACCTTCACCATGGTGCTGCGCCTCCTGGCTCTCCTCCTCCTCCCAGGGGTTTTGGTGCCAGGTACGTTCTCGTGGGAGGCAGAGGTGATCAGGGAGTTCTGCAGAGGGAGGGACCGAAGGGCAAGGCTCCTGTGCTGAGCTATCGCTGCGCTGCAGACAGGGACGGGCGGAGCAGTCAGGAATTGTCAGACGGGCTGCTGGAGGCCCGCGAGAGGTTAACTTGTAGCTGGTGCAGAGGCAATGCCAGAGAGCATAATGTCACAGTTCAGCCACTGGGAGTGGGATCGGCACATTCCATCAGTAACTGCGCCCTTGTTTCATTCAGTTTCCAGGGCGCAACCGGTGCTGACTCAGCCAGCCTCCATTTTAGTGTTACCGGGACAAACGGTGAAACTCTCTTGTGCCCTGAATCCTGGTTACAACATCCGGGAGTTCGGGGTCGCCTGGTACCAGCAGAGACCTGGCAGCCCTCCAAGGTACCTGCTGTATTACAACTCGGAGGTGGACAAGGACAAGCCTTCCGAAATTCCGGACCGCTTCTCTGCGTCCAAAGACCTCGCCAGCAACGCCTGCGTTCTGACCATCGCCGGGGTCCAGGCTGAGGACCACGCTGACTATTACTGCTCGGTCTCATATCCCATCTACTATCTCTAGAAATGCGGAACTGAAACCTGTGCTGGGCCCCGGGGGACTCTGGTGAGCCCCAGGTTGCAGAGCCCCGTGCTGAGGGAACCGCAGCCCTATAAGGAACGGAAAAAAGAAACGACGCTTGTTCTCCACTCTTGAATTAGCCTAGAGGTGAGCGCCCCCCCCCCCGGTCAGTTATGCTCAGAGAGCTGTGACTGATGGTGGCTTCCTATTTGACGGATGTCACCTGGTGGAGCACAGAATGCTAGGAGACACGCAGGGCCAAATCCTGCCAGGTGCTGGGCACCTGCAGCTCTCACTGCACAGAGACCCTGCCTAACTGAGTTGGCCTTTCTTGCCCACAGGCTGCTGTCTATGTGCTCAGATCCCCATCAGCTGCATGTGGGGCAGCCAGTACAGCTTGACACAAAAGCCGGATTTCTAAAGCACTAGTTCTGATGTTCAGGAGTATGTTATTTGCCTTTCCTACATACAGCAGGCCGGGTTCTCACTTTCTCTGCTTCTGGGCTTGGGACAGGAACAAAGGATGCTGCTGGTGGTGGAGAGAGACAGTCCCTTTAAGCTACCTGTGCACTTCCTGTATTCAGGGCCCATTCAGGGCCCTGCCCAGTGCCTGGTGTAAGTTAGAGCAGTCTCGGGTAGGGTGACCAGATAGCAAGCATGAAAAATCGGGACAGAGTGTGGGGGGTAATAGGCACCTATATAAGGAAAAGCCCCAAATATTGGGACTGTCCCTATAAAATCGGGACATCTGGTCACCCTAGTCTCAGGGTTTCTCTGATGTACACTCAGCATTAGTGTTTGTCAGCTGCTGATGCCTTCTTTCTTAGCCCTGAGGTTCTGAGGAAGCGTTTTTGTTTAAGTGGGAAGACAAATAGATTCCTGGTCTCTCATCCCTGCTCTCTTCAAGGCCATTAGCCCATAGGGGCTGAGAGAGAGAATTTGGTGGGAGCTTTTCCCTAAGATGGTGGCAGCACATCACCATGAAACCGTGGCCACCAGCCAGCAGCATGCACATGGTGTTGGGGGCGGGGAGAGGGGTGTAGAACCACCAGTCCTTAGCTCAGACTCACAGGACCCAGAGTAAAGAATGAAGAGCTCGGTGAGTTGAGTTCAGCCATCGCCAACACAGCAGCTGAGAAATTCAGACAGAGTGTTAGCGTGGCTGGGCAGGGGGAGCGTGTGCCCTGCATGCTCTGGTGCTGGGTAAATAATAAACATTAATGAGAACATTCCATCACAGTCGGCCTGGCCCTGCAGCCCTCAGCAGAGTTGTCTGCCAATCTTTGGGAACAGCCGCTCTCTCTGGTGTGTACCAGGGGGAATGGGTGATTAGCGAACTCTGAGCACCACCCCAATTGCTGAGCATGGGGCATTCCATTCAATGTATTCCCAAGTCCAAACCAGAGAAAAACAGCCCCCCGAAAGGCTCCTTTTATTGGACCAACGAAACCCAGAATTAACGCCCATGGGGCTGCTCAGGAGATGAGAGTTTTGCCTGTGTTTAAATGAGTGCAGGTTTGGGGCCAAAATGAGCCTGTTTAACAATCCCAGGGTCTGATTTTCAGATCTCTGCCTGTGCTTTTGGGGCCTTACTTTGCTGTAATACATTCTTCGCTCTAGCATTGTACACTGGAGGGGTTTGGTGTATGGGACACCCACGGAGGGTGACTCAGCTGTCAGTGTTATCTAGCTAACTGCATCCTGCCCTTAGGGCATGTCCAGCAACGTTTGATGATGTGACGCTTCTCCCTTGCGTGTCACTTGCTATGCAGAACACCCAGCGTGATGGGGGCTGAATCCTGGTTGAGGCTTTTGTGAGGTTTTGCAATACAAACAATAAATGCTAATAATTAGCTGCATGACCTGTATCCTGTGCAGTGTGGAGTTCATTGGGACTCTTGGAACATACTCTCTTTAACCTCTCCCAATTGTTATTTTTTCTAAACTGCAGCTGGATGCTTCACTGCTATCAGTCCAGACACATCTCAAAGTTAGTGCTCTTTTACTGACGATGCTGGTTTTAATATAAGACTGTCTGGTTACTGTGACGCTTCCCAGGGGCACCCGGGGTTGTGAGGCATCTCACCACTACCTGTCCTTAGTATGAAATGGTCTTGTTTGTGCCGGCTGTAGCTCAGCTGCCTGAAACCAACAACCTCAAGCAACACAGCACTCTCTCCCAGGCCCGGACAGGCCTTGCTGGCTCAGTGCAGGCAGTGATAGGCGCATACCAACCCCCAGATCCGTGGAGCGCTCCCGGCAGTGTCCAGCCCCTGTCACTGGACACTCCCAGACCTTACCAGGCTTGCTGTCCCCAAGGGGACAGTGGACACACTAGCTTCTTTGAGTCAACAGAGGAACAACTCCGTTATAACCTCGCAGCACTGAGATCGCTGCATAGTGACAACTATAGCACGTCTGTTATCAAAGGCTAAGATTTATGGGTTAGTGGGTAAGGATACTAATGCAAACAGAAATGGTTACAGGCAAAACAAAAAGTTTAATAAGGTTTCTAGAGTCTTAATTTAACTCTTAACAGGCTAAACCCTTGCCTGAAGTAGTGTCTCAACTGAACATAAGAGCCCAGTGTGATGCTGTGGCCAAAAAAGCTAATACAACCTGTGATGCAAAAACAGGGAAATCTTGCATTGGAGTAGAGCGGTTATTTCACCTCTGTATCTGGCACTGCTGGAATCCTGTGTCTAGCTCTGGTGCCCACAATTCAAGAAGGCTGTTCATAAATTGAAGAGGGTTCAGCAATGAGAATGATTAACGGATTAGAAAACCTGCCTCACAGTGACAGACTCATGCAGCTCAATCGATTCAGCTTACCAAAACGAGCCAGTTAAGGGGTGACGACTACAGTCTATAAGTATATACACAGGGAACAAATATATAATAATGGGCTAGCAAAAGTACAAGAAGATCCATTGGCTGGAAGCAGAAGATAGACAAATTCAGATTGGAAAAAGGTGTAAATTTTTAAGGTGAGAGTAATTAACCACTGGAACAATTTACCCAGCTTCGTGGTGGAGTCTCCATCAGGGATGTTTTACTAAAAGCTCTGCTCTAGGAATTACTGTGGCGAAGTTCTGTAGCCTGAGATCTACAGGAGATCAGACTAATGGTCACAATGGTCCCTTTTTGCCTTGGAATCTATGAACCTTCTCTATAACGTGCCTTCTGTTGTCTACCCTGTCATTGTCATTCACTCCCACTTAGATTCAGAAGGGCCAGAATGGACCATCAAATCATCTAGCCTGACTTCCTATATAACACAGACCACTATCACCACCCAGCACTCGCACACACAACCCAACAACCAAAACAGACCACAGTATTCCAGCCCTCGGTATGTGCTGCAGGCATAGAACAGGAGGGACAGAGGTGCACCAGTAGCTGTGAAATGGTTAAGTGAGCTGTACCCAGATAGCTATCCTGCTGAGTGCCCCACACCCATACGCTCAAGGGGAGGCTTGATCCGTTCCCAGGGACACATCCAGAGAAAAAGGCCATCGGGATCGTTGCATATGTTCATGAAGGGGGTGGAACTCCTTACTCTGGCCACTTCTGGAGCCAGGAAACCGGAGTGGCTGGAGCCTTGGTCTGACCCGGGGCGGCAGGTCTGAGAACTGAGGGCTTCTGGATCATGAAAAGAGAACAATGTCTGACCTCCACCCCAGAGTTTCATTTGCATACTGGGCTGCCCCATTTTGACCCTGGAGGGCTCATTTGCATATGCGGCTGCCCTACCCTTGCCCATAAAGGCTCTAAAGGCTGCCCCAGGGTTTCACAAAGGCAGGGAACAGGCTGCAAACCAGTAGAAACTCAGCTCCTGTGACCTCTCCCCATCTCCCTGCACCATGGCCCAGCCCACTCTGCATCTCTGTCTCCTGGGGCTTTTCCTGACAGGTAACGGCTACAGCAGATTGCCATCTATTACTGTGTTACATGGACTGGGAGTGCTTGCACAGTGCTACTGTTCTATGGGGAAGTGAGACAAAAACCTTTTCACTCCACTGCAGCCCTGCGGCAAGGCTGCGCCTGCTCTGAGCACCAGCCTGCTTCTTACACAGGGGGTGTTGGCTCCTGCTCCCCTCACAGCTCCTCATGCACTGAAATACCCTGTGAATTCAGGCCTCGTCACTGCTCACAGGTCTCTTGGTTTCCTCTGCGAAACGTGCGAGGGAGCCCCACAGAGCACGGAGACATCACTGCCCAGTAGATGGCAGCAGAGCACAGCTACTGCAGGTCAATGGCCCTGACAGGGCTGGGGTGGATTGGAAGGGAGGCTCAGGGAAGCCCCTGATAACATGTGGCCTAAAATGGCCCCCGATGCAGGGCACCTAGGCAGCAAGGAGAGTCAGCCCCTACCAGCCCCTTCCTGCTCCCTTCGTCCCATCACCCCTCCCAGCTCTGCGTCAACCTCCCGCCAGACGGGTGCCCTGGTTCCAGCACTGTTGCATGGGAGGCACATTTAGCTCCCAGACACACCCAGAATCCTTTGCACTGACTGCAGCATGGCCAAGGCAGTTCTAAGGCCTGAGAGGGGCAGCCAGGAACAGAATTTACCTGCTGCTTTTGCCTGAGCAGAAAGTGCCTCTCTCCTTTGGTGGGAGATGCAGGTGGGCAGAGACTCCACTGGTGGTGAAGAGCCAAAACATGACTGCTAAGGCTGGGATAAACTGAAGAAAACTGAGAATCCTGTAGCACTAATATAGCACTTATCATCCATACATCTGTGACATGCCCAGGGTACAGTCCAGACTACTGAGCAGCTGTGTCACTCCTGCCCTCAACCTGGGGTGCCCTGTACAATGCCTGGCTACTGTAGCCTCCAGCCTAGATTGCTCACAAACAGCCTCCGGCATGTAGGTCACTCCCAGTGTGTCTCTGTGTGCGCTGCAGCCAGCCAGCCACATCTAGGCTCTTACCAGCCTGAATTATACTGCAGGGTGACCCCAACACACTCCTAGTCCCTGATTTCCCCCCAGGAATGTATATCCTGCACTGCTCAGCACTCTTCTGGGCAACACAAGCTTCCATAAAGTCCGTCATTATATCTGATGATATGCACACATGTTATTATCTTCCATGGAGTTTCCCAAGCACTTCAATTCAAACACACTAGAGTAGATACAACAATAAAACAAGTTTATTAACTACAAAGAGAGAGATTTGAAGGGAGTCTAAGTAATGAGGCACAAAAATGAGAAATGGTTGCAAGGAAAATAAATATGAAACACAGTTAGTATCTAACTCAATAAACACAAAACAAACTTTGTTAAACGCAAAACAAAGTTTTCTCATCTCAGGCTCTCAACAGACTCTTAGTGGCCGCACTTCCCAGACCAGAAACCTTCCCCAGTTGAATGGCTGCTCCCGTTGTTCCTTCTGGGGCAGTGAATAGATGGGCAGAGAGAGAGGAGGAGGGGGTGTTTTGGGTGTCTCCCCTTTCTTTGTATAGTCCTCTTCTCTCTTTGAGAAGTACCCTCAGCCTGGAGCATAGCAACAGGCAGACTGTGTGGACAGGAACTCCACGCTCTTTCTTTGCTAAGATGTAGATTTTTCACCCATGCCCCTTTTCCTGCAATGAATAGCCATTGAGCTGGTAATGGCCCATTGGTCTTGTTTACACTTGGCTTGAGGTGTGAGCTTGCCCTTTATCTCTGAGGAATTGGTTTGGCCACTCCCCAGACTTGGAACGTGTGTTAATAACACCGTACAGTGGAACTTTCTAACTTTACATACAATGTTGCCGCACACATTTTACCAGGACAATAAAGAACAGGAGATTATGAGGTTTTAAGAGAGATCTCCCAAGACACACTTTGTACAAAGATTATTCCATTAGTGGACACATGGGTATATTCTGTCACAACATGTTATAATGCTTTACAGAGGAGAATCTTCACTTCCATGTCTTTGTGTGTGTCTGTGTCTGTGTGCACGACAATAGGCTTTGTAGGTCCCAAACTAACCCTTACCTTCATGCAGGTTTGAAGCTATTTAAAGAGTGTGCGCAAGTGTTAGAATTAGTAGCAGGGATCTAGAAGTGCCCAAGTGTTTTTGCTGACACACTAGTGAGGGGTTTATAGAGAATTTCTCTCTCTACAGTGCAGCTCTCATTGCATGAGAAACCATCTCTTCATGTTTGTCCCCTTTGTTGCCCTGTCCCTGCTCCCTCTCCAGCCATACTAGGGTGTGTGTTTGGGAGGAGGCTTGTAAAAGGCACGTCTCTGGTTCCTTTTGGATGTTCCCATGGTGCGATGATGCTATGTGACATTCTTACCTGTAAGCACACATGAGCTCAGGACACTGAGAGACTCAGTCCGAGTCATTCCAGTTCTCTTTACTCCTCCTCTCTTTTCATTCCCGGTTTTCTATACACTGTGATTCTAGACAAAGCAGTCGTGCTGCTGTGATACAAACGGTACAACAACTGTGCAGCATTTCAGTTACCATCTGTGCTGCCATTAATCCCTTCTCTGCATTTGAATGTTCAAGTGGGACGTTTCTGACCTTTATGTAACTGGGGCAGGTGCGACAGAGAGACTCTGTGACCCCGGGGAAAGATGTGGGATCAAGTCTTCACATGGGGCCGTATGGCTGATTTGCGTTGCAAGATGTAATGGGAATAACCAAAGATCAGTGTATCCAATAGCCTCACAGAGCCCCACCTCGGGGGTTCATTTGCATACTAGCCAGTCTCAGCCCTGCCCCCATGGTTTTAAAGGTACCTGGAGGGTTGCCCAGAGCCAGGGCTCAAGCAGCAAAGAGGCATAAGCAGAGCTGCCAAATCGGGCTCCTTCCTGTCCACCTCCATCTCCTCCCTGCACCATGGCCCAGTCCACCCTGACTCTCTGTGTCCTGGGGCTTTTCCTGGCAGGTGAGTGGTCAGGGGTTTGTAATACCCAACGCGCCCCCACCTGGCTGATAACACTCCGGGTGGGACTCTGCCTTTCAACAGGCCTCAAAGTCATGTAGGTGCTTTTGAAAATGTCCTTTTGTGTTCAAGCTGAGGGTCCTCAAGCCCTTTACAAGTTCAGGGACTATTATCCCCAGTGTACCAAGGGGAAATGGAGGTGCAGAAGTGACTTCTCCAAGATCCCAAAGGAGCCTTTGGAAGGGCAGGGACAGGACCTAAAAGTCCTGACCGCCTGATTCCTGTTCTAGCCACTGAGCTTCACTAACTTCTGGTTTGGTCACAGCTCACTCGGGTCTTTGTTTCTGACAGTTGCCAGTGTGCAGTCAACCCTGACTCAGCCTGCCTCAGAGTCAGTGCCCCCAGGAGGCACCATCAAACTCTCCTGCACCATGAGTAATGGAACGAGCATCAATGGCTACTACATTTACTGGTTTCAGGAAAACAGCCGGGAACCCTACGAGATATCTGCTGTATTACAAAGATGAATCTAGCAAGCACCAGGGCTCTGGGGTCCCTGCTCAGTTCTCTGCTTCCAAAGACACCTCCAGCAACATTTGATATTCAGCCATCACGGGGATCCAAGCGGAGGATGATGCTGATTATTACTGTGATACATGGCACAACAATGCTTTACGCAGTGATATGTTGAGACAGGGAACTGAGACAAAAACCTTCTGGACCCTGGGGCCCCTGGAGAACAAACTACAGAAACCCCAAGAAAGGCCATCACAGAAAACAGAAATACACACTAAAGATGCAGATAGAGAGGGAACCCTTGTGGAAGTTCCTTGTAGAACTGGTATCCTCTGCCCCCATTCCACCATGTGCAAGCTAACATGATGTGCTGTTGTAAATTAGCATGATCTGTGTTTCATGGTAAAATCCTGTGGAGTGAAGTCCTGGCAGACAGTGATGTGTTACATGGATTCCCTTACAGTGCCAGTATTTGTGCACTGTGACTAAAATAATTACAAACAAAGAAGCTGTGAGCAGAATCACTGATGCAGACAAACAGATGAGCATTTAGAGAGACTAGAGGGGACGCAGACAAGGCTCCTTACACATCAGAGGCCTGATGCACCAGTCAGTTGTCTGTGCACAACTCTCATGAAAGACACTGGGACTGCAGCACTGCAAGCATGCAAGTGACACGGGACCTGTAGTGAGCCATTGACAGTATAGAGAGAGAGACAGATAATGACCACCAGGGGGCAGCATAGAAGAAGGCCCAATAACGTTACTGACAATCTTGTCCAATGTGAGGCACAAGGGAAGAAATCTCTAGAGTTATGAAACCATGATTTGTTTTGTAGTGTGATTTGTTCTTAATGAACTTTTTTCAATAGTGCCAAGTAAATCCCTGAGCCGAAGTTTGAGGCGATTTATTTAGAGCAATGGGATAAGGGTGTTTTTATGTATACAAAATAAAAACTTCGTGTAATGTGCAAGTTGCACTCATTAATTTCCATGGGAACAGCTGTTCCTTAGGCAGCACTAGCAATGTTTTAGTAAGTTTCCCAGCATGGGGCCCAGTTTAGAGGCTGCCTTGGTGCTGTTCCCGCCCGTTTGGATCTTCTCTCTTGAAACATGTACAGAACTGTGAGCCGATGGCCAGATGCGTCAATGGAAAGAGCTGTCTGCTTCCTCTCTGAGTGGAGAGGGAAAAGGATGGCTACGGAGAGCCTCATTTCTATACGTGACATACCCACAATCCCCCAGTCACTGAATTGATGGAAACAGAACTGGAACTAGAACCATTAAAATGCACATGACACATGTAGTTCACACACTAATATGCACTTAATGAATTAAGCCTCATTTTGGCAAAGTATTTAAACACTTGTTTAATTTTAAGCACAGAGTTAAAGTTGTGTGTGTAAGTGCTGTAGTGAAAGGGGGCCCTACCCGTCAGTTCTTGTGCTGCACATATACAAAGTGCATAAGGCACCGGCACGGCTGATCAGGGATTAAAGAGTTGTTCTGAATCTTGCTTCCTGGCATTTTCTTTCAGTAAATTTTTGGCCACAAACCAATGTGTTACCTGATTAACTCATCACACCAGGGCCCTGCATGGTGATTTTGTTACTGGAAGGGCGCTGATGTATCCTTTACTGATGTAGAACATCAGCATTAAGCGCGGCGACCCCTTTCACAACACCAGGAGCTGTGGCATTACCCAAAGGGGACCCTGGCGATGGGTGTGAGTGGGTCAGGTCTGCAGTCAGGATCCCAGGGCTCAGCAGCACCCTGGGCTGCATTGGCGGTGCTAGTGGTGCTTCAGGGTATGGAGTGGGATTGTGGAATAATAGCGCCACCCCTCAAGGCTCATTTGCATATTGGGTGGCCCCACCTCTGTCCGCAGGGCTCTAAAAGGTGCTGTAGAATTGCACAAAGTCAGGGGTTGGACTGGGGTGCAAAGCCACAGAAACCCAAGTACAACATCGGAATTCTCCGTTCCGCCATCCATCACCTCCTGGCACCATGGCCCTGGCTTCTCTAACTCTCTGTCTCCTGGGGCTTTCCCTGGCAGGTAATTCACCAGGCACATAAAGTACAGTCTGAATTCAGCTTTGGTCACTGCTAACTTGTCTCTTGGTTTCTGACAGTGTCCTACACAAAGGCTGTATTGACCCAGGCGGCCTCGGTGTCAGTGTCTCGAGGAAACGCTGCTAAACTGTCCTGCACTTTGAGCGCTGGCACCAGCATCAGTAGCACCCATGTGAGCTGGCTGCAGCAGAAAGCAGGGAACCCACCCAGATACCTGCTCTATTGTAAAGATGAATCCAGTGAAGGGCTCACCTCGGCTGCCTCCAATCGGTTCTCCGCTACCAAAAAGGCGTCCACTAACACCTGTTATTTAGCCATCTCTGCAGTCGAAGCCGAGGATGAGGCCAGTTATTACTGTCTAATATCGAGTGGTGGCGAGTAACACTGCACAACAGCTTCATAGGGAACTGAGACCAAAACCCCCAAGGCATCACACACACAACTGCCTGCACACTTCCCTCATGCCTCCAGAGTACTTGCTTTCTAACATCTCAGAGCTTATCTGCTTGAAGGATAAATGGTGGAATCTCCATTGATGGAGAAAATTCTGCTGCTTAGGGGAATCTGGCTTCACAGGGCAGACATGGAGGAGCTCGCTGGCAGAAGGGCCATGTGTTTCCCAATACAGCTCACTGTGTATAAGGTCAGGCTATCTGAGAACAGTGCTGTGCTGTATCCACAGCAGTCAGTGGTCTCTTCACTGGCCAATGTAACGAGGCTGGGCACGGAAATCCTTTTGAAAACGCGCTCAGGAATTAGGCTTTGGGCGGTGAACTCTGTGCTGACTGTTGGCCCTTTGGGAGCTGCTTGCCCCTGAGGAGTTTTGCTGTCTGCTTTCATTACAAGGGAGCACTGAGGCAGGATCCCTCTTTGTGAGCCCTGGAGGTGGGGGGGCCAGACACAGCAGTGATTCGCTGAGTGCCGGTGGCCTGTTACACAGCAGGTTGCTACTGGCACAGGACCCCAGGAGGGGAGATGAACTCTGGGGCGATGGTAGCCATGTGCCTGGGATCTCATAGGCCCAGTGATGTCAGACAGAGCTGTCTGAGGGACTGGGCTGGGAGAGGCAGTGCTGGACTCTGACATGGCTGCTGGGCTGGTGCACCTTGCATCTGGCTGTGCTTGTGGGTGACCTTACTGTTGTGCAAATGCCAGGCCCAGATGAGTCCTAACCAACCTCTGGTTTCTACATAACTGAGTCACAGCATACTGCAATATCATTTACAAATGCAGTTCGGACACGGTGATTACTATATCGCCTGGCTCGCAGTTGCCTAAGACTTGAGGTGTAGGAAGTATGCAGGCGAAGGGAATGCGTCACGGTGCCATGTGCCGTTGCTATGGGATGCTGCTGTGGCTGCTATGGTTCTCCAGGGATTCCGACTTAGGTTGAGAGTCACACAAAAGCAGCGTGGCACACAGGAGTGGTGGGAAGAGACCGGCTTTGTTTCCAAGCCTCAGTTACCTGCCCTGAGGCAGAGGCTGAACACGTCTGTCTGTCATGTGGCAGGGTCAGTGCCCACTGACTCTGGGGGTGCCGTTACAAGCCATATGAAAAGAGTCTGATGACTTGAGGGCCCTCTGAAATCCACTCTGACTCAAGATCGCCAGTAGGGTTCCAGGAGCAACCAGGAGTCCCCTGATTCTCCCCCATGACTCTTGGGCCTTGCTCTGTGGCAATGGGTGCTGAAATCCCCTCAGAAGAGCTAAGTAAGCACAGGAGCCGCCAAGGGTCCTGCCAGCCCCTGGTGCGGTTAAAGAGCAGCTAAAATGTCAGATGAAACACAGGCTCCTTGACTCCACTCAGCGAGTCAGAAACTGCCCTTTACCGCTTCAAGGCTCCGTGTCTGATTCTCCTGGGGGATCTCAGGGTCTGGGGCATGGCAGCCAGGCCTGGGTTCGTTCCCTTGCTGTGCTGCCTCAGCCTGAAAGCTCGGGATGCTGCTCTAACTGCCTGGCCCTTGACATCTGACTGACCCTTCCTGTTTCCTTCACTCTGCCTCATATAATAATTTCAGGCCACACTGACCCTGCCGTGATCTGCGGGGCTCATTTACATAGTGGGTTGCCCATGCCCCAGAGCTACAGGCTCTAAAGCAGCCACCCGGGGGAGTTACAAAGTCAGCACTAGGCTGCAAACCAGCAGAAGCCCAGCTACTGAGTCAGGCTCTTTCTCTTCTCTGTCCATCTCCTCTGGGCACCATGGCCCAATGTGCTCTGGCTCTCTGCCTCCTGGGGCTCTCCCTGGCAGGTGATTGCGCTAAGAATTCAGAGGACGCACACAGAGAATAGCATGGATTTGGCTGTGGTCACTTCTAACATGTCTGTTTGTTTCTCACAGCTGCTGGTGGCCTATTAACTCAGCCAGCTTCCAAGACTGTGTCCCCAGGAGCCACTGTCAGACTCTCCTGCACCATGAGCCGTGGGACCAGCATCAGTGGCTACTACATAAGCTGGCTGCAGCAGAGAGCAGGGAACCCTCCGAGATACCTGCTCTATTACAAAGACGAATCTGCCAACGGGCTGGGGTTTGGGGTCTCTGACCGATTCTCAGCTTCCAAAGATGCCTCCACTAACACCTGCTATTTAATTATCACCGGGGCCCAAGCAGGGGACGAGGCAGATTATTACTGTCTCACATGGAGTGCTGCTGTGGCTCACAGTGTGACAGGCAGATAGGGAACTGAGACAGAATCCTCTGAACACCATGGATCCTCATTGGGCTCGTTCTGTGTGTGAGAACCCTCGGCTTCCTCTCAGGAAGGCAGCAGAGGCTGGATTTGCCCATGGGCCTCAGGCGCAGTGTGGCGAGGAGCTGGATGTGAGGGAGCGACATGGGCCTTTGCCTCCACAAGATCTTCAGAATGGCCTCCTGGCAGGTTCTGCCTTGATTTCACCCTTGCAGCACCCTGGAGCACAGGGCTGAGGAAGGGCTGGTCTGTTTTAACACAGCAGCAGGGCCCAGGACAGGATTTGCTCCATAGCCAGTGTTCTTGAGGAGGGGAAGGGGTTGAGCAGAAACCCCACGCACCGGAGACAGCTGGCCTTTGGGGGAGCCCTCCTGCTCTGTGTGTTAAAAGGCCAGTCTTGCAGCAGCGTCCTCTGGAATTTCACCTTGTCTCATGCCCCTGGGAAGGGCCAGAGTGCACAGATCCCTGCCCTGATCCTAGGAGAGCCACTGATCTCATGAGAAACCCAGCGATGTGTAGAGGGCTAGCATGAGGCCTATGGACCACCTGAACCCACAGGACAGATCCTCCACCCCAGTGAGAGGGGATCTTATGCGCTTTGGGGTTCCCCACAAGGAGTCAGAAAGCCCATAGCCAAAGCCACTGCCTGGAAAGGAACCCCTGTGTATCACTGGCCCAAATAACCGAGTCAGCAAAGGACGTGTGGCAAGCAGGGGAGGAAGCCAGAGGCAGTGACTTCTCCTGCAGCTAGGTGGAGCAGTTTATTCATCAAGGTGAAGCAGCAGCCTTTTCTCCTGCTGTGTGTTGAGGGCAGCCCCGGGTGAGGTGGCACAAAGCCACAGAGGTGCTAGCAGAGAATGTGGTTAACACGGCCCTTGGATGGGGAATGAGGGGTGAAGAGACTGAAAGGGGGAGTGAGGTCTTATGGAGAATGCACTGTCTTTTCTAATGAGGAGGAGGAAACTTGAGGGCCTCTGCTGGTTGCAGCAGGGGCAGTATGACATTGGTGGAGAGGATCTCTCAGATAGGCTGGGCCCAAGCCATGTGCAGCTTGTTAGGTCAAAACCAACAGCTTAGACTCTGCTCAGAAACCAATGGGCAGCCAGCACAGATCCTGGTTTAAAGGTTTTGTAAATGGATAGACAATGGGGGTTGGCTCTGCCAGGGGGTCATTCTGTGGAAGAAAGGGGTCTCCAGGAGGGGCTGGCGTGAGGTGAGAGGATGGTTTGGCAGCCCAGAATTGCCCGGGCATTCCCTCTGTAGGGGGAACTGGGCAGACAGCACAGAGACGGTTCTGGGAGGAGTGGACAGAGGGGTCACCGAGGCCGGTACCACTGGCAGAGTGGAGCTGCTGGGAGGGAGACACAAGAGACTAGGACAGATATTGAGGCTGAGAGAAGTTCTGTAGGGCTTTGTGGGCAAGAACAAGCAGATTACACTTGAAGAGGCAGAGAAGAGGGATACCAAGAGGGAGGTAGTGTCACGATGGGAGGCAGGGAAGTAACTTTAGTTTCAGGGTTTTCCGCGGGTTGAATGGGGCTATGAGGGAGATTTGGAAGCTGACTCCTACCCAGAGACCCTGACAATCTCAATGTGGTAATTAGACTTTTTTATAAGTCCTTTGAGAACCCCTCAAATTTATGGAGTCTCTGCCTTTCTCCCATGGGCTGTGGTGCATTTAGCAGCCAATGAGCAGGAAGCTGATTTGCATGGAGGGGCCGTTTTTGAGCTCTGAGGGTTTAAGAGGGAATCAGAGGGTCCCAGCTACAGACCCGTTTTGTCATAACATTTCTTCCCAGATCTGGACCTTAGTGTCCAAAATATGGGTGTTAGCATGAAAACCTCCAAGCTTAGTTACCAGCTTGGACCTGGTATCGCTGCCACCAGCTAGGAATTATACAGATGCCTTGAGTCTTACAACAAAGGGAAATAACCCCCTCCCCTTATTTCCTTGTTACTTCCTCCCAGGCTCCCCTCCCTGGACGACCCTAGGAGATTCCCTGCTTCCAGTCCTTGAAACACAAGTACCGAGAGATCTAATCTCTCTTCCCCCTCACCCAGAGGGTATGCAAAATCAGGCTTAGTAAACCTAACACAAAGAGATTTTCCCCCTGACTTCTTCCTCCCACCAATTCCCTGGTGAGCTGCAGACTCAATTCCCTGGAGTCCCCACTAAAGAAAAACTCCAACAGGTCTTAAAAAAAAAGCTTTATATAAAAAAGAATGAAAAATACATTAAAAATAGTCTCTGTATTAAGGTGACAATATACAGGGTCAATTGCTTAAGAAAAAAAAGTGAATAAACAGCCTTATTCCAAAAGAATACAATTTAACACATTCCAGCAGCTACACACATGTAAATACAAAATAAAAATATAAACCTATTGTCTTACTATCCTTGTACTTACAACTTGGAAACAGAAGATTAGAAAGCCTGGAGATAGAAAAATCACTCTCAGAGCCGAGAGGATCAGACCCAAGACAAAGAACAAAGAACTCACACCCAAAACTTCCCTCCACCCAGATTTGAAAAAGTCTTGTTTCTTGATTGGTCCTCTGGTCAGGTGTTTCAGGTTACTGTTGTTACCCCTTTACAGGTAAAAGAATATTAACCCTTAGCTATCTGTTTATGGCACGTTTGCCTCAGGAAGCCGAGTTAGTCTGGATTTTCACCATGGCCTGGGCCCCTCTGCTCCTCACGCTGCTCACATACTGCTAGGGTAGGGTAGAAAGTTGCCTCTGATTCTCTGCTCTGAGATGCTGCCAGCAGCTCAGCCCCTCTCACAGGTTTCACACAGGCAGAGCCACATTTCAATTCTTTCCTATCTTGTTCCAGGTTCCAGCTCACAGCCTGTGCTGACTCAGACGCCCGCAGTGTCCGTGTCTCCCGGAGAGAATGTGAGACTGGCCTGCACCATGTCCTCAGGGTACAGCATTGCCAGCTACAGGGTGGAATGGTACCAGCAGAGGCCAGGCAGTGCCCCGTGGTTCGTGTACCACTATTACACTAGCAGTGACCAGGGCAGGGGCACAGGGATCCCAACACGATTCACCGTCTCCCCTGACACCTCCAACAACCTCTGGAATTTAGTCATCTCTGGGGTCCAAGCAGAGGATGATGCTGATTATTACTGTGCCACGTGGGATGGTAGTAGTAAAACTTATCACAGTGATATGGTGAGAGAGAGAACTGAGACCAAAACTGTCCCCCACAGCCAGTCTGCCTGTGCCCATGTCAAGGCCAGACCATGAACTCCCTAGAAACACTGTCACAGACAATAGAGAGAGAGAGAAACTCACTGACAAACACAGAGAGACGCCTTTGATCATTCCTTGGGGTGTCACTGTCCCCTGCACCCAGGCACTATCTGCCTGCCCTGCTCTAGGATCTGCTTCACATTGGTCTCCACACTGCCCCCCTTCTCTTGCAAACCCTGTTGAGTGAGGGGCTGGTAGATGGAGACCCAGGTTGGTTTGAAGTGCTGGGGCCATGTCAGTTGTATCAGCTCTTTACAGAAAGCATATCTGAGAGTGCAGTCAGTGAGCGGGGGAAGGGAATCTTTTGCATATGGCTAAGATCTAGTGCACTGGCGGGTGCTATGAAATGACAGCTAAATCATCGCAAATCACCACAAGGACCCACAAGCCCTGTAGAAGCCAATTTAAAAATGCCCCTACACATCTGTGATCTCCTCTCATAGCCTTCCAGAAATCTAGTGCCCTCTCTATAGAGCTCTCCCCACATTCCCCACTTTCTGTGTTACGGAACTTGTTATAACTATAATCCAAGCTTCAGCAAGAATGCAAAGGACATTTTAGTACCACTATTAATGAATGTCTCATTATTTTAAATAAGAACATAAGGTCATTGAGACCAGGATCCTGTCTTCTGATAGTGGCCAGTACCAGAAGCGTAACGGGAAAGGAACAGACAGGAGGAATATCGAGTGATCTCTCCCCTGTCATCCAGATTCAGCTTCTGGCAGTCAGAGGTTTAGAGGCACCCAGATCATGGGGTGGCATCCCTGTCTATTTTAGCTAATAAACATTGATGGGCCTAGCCTCCATGAACTGATCTAATTTCTTTTTTGTACCCAATTATCCTTTTCGCCTTCACAACATCCCCTAGCAACAAGTTCCACAGGTTGACTATGCGGTGTATGAAGATGTACTTCCTTCCAATTGTTTTAAATGTACTGCCTATTAATTTCATTGGGTGACCCCTGGTTCTTGTGTTATGTGAAGGGGTAAATAACATTTCCTTATTCACTTTCTCCACATCATTCCTGATTTTATTGATCTCTATCATACCTCCCCTTAGTCGTCTCTTTTTGAAGCTGAACAGTCCCAGTCTCCATGCAGAAGCTGTCCCATGCCTCTCATCAGTGTTGTTGCCCTTCTCTGCACCATGTCCAACTCTAATGTAGGGTTTTTCCTAGCTGGAGTGAAGTAGTTATACCAATGTAAATTGGTACTGTAGACCAAGCCTAAATCCAGCATGATCCATCTCATCCAGCAAACCTGCCAGCAGTGAAGGGCCCAATATCCCTAAAGTACCGACATCAGGAGACTGTGGGACAATAATTGCAGCCAAGGGCTCTTTCAAAATTCTGGAACTAGCTAAAGATCCAAGGCAGTGGGGATGAGAGGAGAGGAGTTTTGGCCATGTCTGTGTTTGGGGTGGGTGGGGGCAGCCTCGATCCAGATCCAGCCATGAGGAATTCTGTGTAAATCCACTATATTAATGGTCTGATTGGGAAGCACAAACCCTTTGGACCTACGGAGACTTCATTTCCTTACGACAGTTTTAACCCCCACTTTTAAAGCCGGAGAAGGTTTCAACATGAGCACTTCGCCAGACAGCTCCACTCTCCCCTCATCCCTTCAATGTGAGCCCCAAAACCTTTCACCCTGAATGTGGATGAGCTGACACTGGAGCAGCAAGAGAAATCCAGGACAGTGATTTGTATCTTGGCCTCCCTAGCCGTGGCTGTGGAGCACAATACATCAAGAGAGCTTACTGCTGGGGAGAGTTGGCTGAGCAGAGGGGGATTTGGTTAGGGGCACCAAGGATGTGGGGAGAGGAGAGAACTGGTCCTGGAAGGCATGGAGGCTCGAGTGGAGCTGGGAGGCTGAGAGAGCTCGGGGATGTTGTCCTTTATGTTTCCTTCATACTGCACCTAACATTGGGATCAGCCAGTTTCCCATTTGTGTTCGCCAAGCACCTTGCCGCTACTCCTTCAAACAGCTCCCAACGACCCACAGCTTCAGCGAAAAATTCCACTGTAAAACCCACATGGCACTGTGTGTTTGTCCTGTTTCCCCTTTGCTCTCTTGCACTGCCTCGTGCCTCCAGGCTGTGTAGCCTGTCTGAGGCAGGGCTGTGTTGTTTGTTTGATAGATATCACTATTGTCTGATGTCAGGTAGACCAGCAGCGCTATGTGAACAAAACTAATAATACTTTAGTGTGTATATAATTATGTGTCCTATCTGCCCTTTCTTTGCCCATCCCCTATGATTTTTGCTGAAACAAAACATGAAAAGGACCACTTTTCCCTGTGCGGCCTTTGTTTGTGCACTTGCAATGTGTCACACATCATCATTTGGACACATCTGTTTTAACAGTGTCACTTACACAGACAAGTGATTGGACTTCCTCTTGCAGAGGCGGCTCTTTGTTTTTTGCTGCCCTAAGCACGGCAGTCAGGCGGCCTTCAGTGACACGCCTGCAGGTGGTCTGCAGTCACGTGGATTTGGCGGCATTTCTGTGAGTGATCTGCCAGTCCCGCGCCTTCGGTGTACCTGCTGCCAAATTGCTGCCAAAACCGCAGGACTGGTGGGCCACCCGCAGGCAAGCCACCAAAGGCAGTCTGACTGCCACCTTCGCAGCACCCAGCAAGCACCCCTTGTGACTTGCCATCCCAGGCACGTGCTTGCTGCGCTGGTGCCTAGAGCCGCCCTTGTCCTCGTGTATGTCCAAATATTATGAAAACTGGGTTTGCAAAGATGCAGAAAACTAATGAGCACACAAACAAACTGGACTGAGTCACTTTAATCTGGCCACTGAGAAAACAAAATCAAAAGACATTCTGTGAAGCATGTTATCTGATTTGTATCCTATACTAAGCACAAGGTAGGAGGAACAAAGTCAGTTACATCTCATCAGCTGGACTGTCCTTGGGGAACCTCTAGGGTATGAGGAATGTAACTTGTGCATGCCAATCAATGCACAAATGGAGCAGGTGCATACACAGGAAAGTGCAGTGAAGAAGGGAAAGAAAATACTGCTTCTGATCACTAGATGGGGAGATTGTTTTAGTCTGGTGGCCAAGACCTCAAGAACTAGCTGTGATGAGGGGGAAGTGATGAAATTCTCTCTGTCAGAGCTGGAGGCTGGGCTAGGGCTCAGCATGGGTTTTCTCCGGTTGGTTGGGTTCTTTAGTACACACCTAGGGTGGACTTGGGAGATAAATCCACAGTTCAACTTTTCCCCTTTCTCCCATGCAAATCCTCTCATGGCTGGGAAAATAAGGGCCAGTAGAGTGATTAGTGGGCAGGAGTGAGGCAAGTGCGCTAAATGCTGACCAGAAGATGTCTCTGAGCAGTGCGGTACATCAGAGAGCAGCACAGCTTATTTGCATGCTGGCTCAATCCAGTCTGGCCCCAGGGCTTATTTGCATGTGGCCTGCCCCTTAGGGCTCTAAAAGCTGCTACAGGATTTCACAAAGGCAGGAATCAGCTGAACCCCAAGGACAGGGTTGGCTCCTTTTCTCCCTCTGTCCATCTCCTCCCTACACCATGGCCCTGTGCGCTCTGCCTCTCTGTCTCCTGGGGCTGTTCCTGGCAGGTAATTCCCCACCAGGATGACTTTTGGGGGGCAGGTAAATGAGTTAATTAGGGTTTAGCAGAAGCCGTGCAGCACTAACAGATCTGAGTTTTGTGTCTGGCAGGTTCTTGTGCCCAGCATGTGGTGACGCAGCCGCCCTCAGTGTCGGGGTCTCCAGGGCAGACAGTGAAACTCTCGTGCAGCGTCAGTGGAGGATACAGCATCAGTAGCAATGGAGTGAGGTGGTACCAACAGATCCCTGGGAATCCTCCCAGATACCTGCTCTATTATTACAGTGATTCTAGCACAGGCAGGGGCACTGGGGTCCCGGACCGGTTCTCTGGCTCTGCCTCTGGTAGTGTTGGCTACTTAACCATCTCTGGGCTCCAAGTCGAGGATGACGCTGATTATTACTGTGAGACTTGGGACAACAGCGCTAAGATGCTCACAGTGGTGTAATCAGAGAGGGAACCGAGACAAAAACCTTTCACATTTCAGTGACCAACACTGAGCGAGACTCTGAGGAAGAGCTTTGAGGCTGGAGGGGCTGGGGAAGGGAGAGGGAGAGTTGTGGCCAGAGAGAGTCTCCCTTGTTGTACCCGGCCTTTGCTAAAGGGATTGCTTTTCCCTCACATTAGATCCTTCTCCTCCTAGACTAATCTCCTGGCACTGCATGGGGGGTGGGAGATGCACACAGATTGGGCGCTCTGGGATGCTCTGAACAGAGGGGCAGTTCCAGGCAGGGCCGGTGCAAGGATATCTTGCGCTCTAGGTGAAACTTCCATCTTGCGCGCCCCCCCGCCCCCCGAAAATCACATACATTATACACAATACACGGTCACAGAGTAACATGTCATAATTTAGAATTTATGTTTCCGTGCTTTAAGTTTAGCAAATTTAGAAACAAGTTCCTCCAAGTCAATGTTGTGAGAAATGTCATGTTCTATTGACAAGGTATATAGCCCAACAAGTCTTTGTTGCAACATTGATGTTCGCATGTATGTTTTTATCAACTTGAGCTTCGAGAAGCTTCGCTCACCACTGGCCACAGAAACTGGGAGAATCAAGAGGATGTGAAGAGCAATAACTGTGTTAGGGACACTATCTGTCAGCTTATTTTCCCATATGAAGTTCAATACATCTTGCAGTGATGAACTCCTTTGGACTCGTCTTGCAATAGCTTGCAATTCACTGCACAAGTCAAAGGCATCAATATCTTTGGATTCACCATGTTGCAAAGCTTTCTCCAAAATCAAGCAATGTTCCATAATTTGCTTTGGTGTTTTATTTTGCAAATTGTAAACATCATATATGAAGCCAAATACTGAACTAATTTGCTGCATCAATGTGAATCTTTCTTCAACCGAATGTATTGCTGTGTCAATGACTGCAAAGTAAAAGTTCACTTTGAATTTTTCTTTCGGATCATAAATAGGTTCGTCATCTGCTTCATATGTGAACTGCTTCCTCTTCTTTCTAATACGGATTGGATCTGGTTAAAAAAGTGCCTGTACATCCAACTCCTCCGCAAGTTCACATGCATCTACCAATGTTTTCTCAAAGGCTGTGTCACTTCTGCGACCCACAAGAAACTTCTTGGTTTCTCCAAGTTGATTAATGGCATCACATATATCAAATTCTTTTGCCTGAAGTTGTTTGCTAGTTATGTTGATCTCAAACAATATGTCATACCACAAAACAAGAGAAACAAGAAACTTGAAACTAGAAATGGCTTTTGTAAGAGCCTTTGCATCAACTCATGATGTATTACCAGATGATCCTGTCAGAGTATTGTCTTCATAGATGTCTACCAGAGCATCACAGATGTCACCAGTGAAAGCAGGATGGAAAAGTTCCCCCACAAGAAGACCTAAGACATGATGGTTGGTTACATAAACAGACACCTGTCCCTCACAGGCACTATCTCATAACATGCCAATTTTGCTCAGGACAGAACATCATAGAGGAATATTATGCATTCAGTGGTCTCTACACTGGCCAAGCAACAGCATGACAACTAACCTAACCAGTCCATCCAACTTTTTTGACTGCTTCTTGGGCACTGGTGAGGGGTAGCGGTGCCAGACTGAGCCCGGTGATGGGTGCACTACAAATCTACAAACGGAGGCAAGGTGCTGGGCCTAGAGTCCTGCTGAGACTGCTGTCCTGCACCAAGTGGAGCACAGCCTCCATGAAGAGAGAACTCAAACAAATATCACGCTCCTTCTGCATGATTCCCCCAAGCACTTCTTCAGGCAATTGCTATGGGGGTCACTCACAGGCTTAGGCCTGCCTGTTGCAGGCAAAACACAGCAGCAGGGCTTAAAACTCAGACAGGGCCACCCAGAGGACTCAGGGGGCCTTGGGCAAAGCAAAATCGGGGGCCCCTTCCATAAAACATTTGCAATACTATAGTAACATGTATTAGGAAATGTAAAAAATAACTAGTGAAATACATTCAAAAATTAATTTGTAATAATTTGAAAATAAACTAAATACATTATTTAAAAACATTAAAAGCTGTAATGGTCTGTATACATTTGCAGTTACATAATGGGCAGTTGCTGGGTGATTGTGATACTTGGTACCAATGGGCTGTCATTGCCTGGGGGTGGTGCTGTTGTTGCCCACGGCTGGGTGGGGAGTTGGGCTCTGGGTTCAGGGGTGCCCAGCTTACAGGGGCTGGGCTCAGGGATGTGGGGAGATAGGGTCAGGGGGGTGTCCAGCTCAGAGGGGCTGGGCTCGGAGCTGGGGATCAGGGCTGTGGGGGGGATGGGGTCAGGGGGGTGCCTGGGGGCACTGGGGCAGCTCAGCTCTGCAGGCTGCTGTTCTCTCCAGCCGTCCAGGCACAAGAGGAGCAAGAGCAGGGACCAGTCAAGGACCAAGGGGGCAGGAGCACAGGCACCTGAGGCCGACCTGTGGGGAGGCACTTGCTTACCTTGCCTAATGCACGAGTGTTGGGGTCCTCTTTCTTCCTCCACTCCACCAGACCACTGCTGAGGCTCTTTTCTTCTCCGTGCCCTTCGCTGGGGCTGACGTGGAGGCTGAGCCAGGGGGCAGCCGCCGCTTTCCTCCAGAAGCGAAGCCCTGGTGTTGCGCCACTGTCGCAGGACCCCTGCCACGTGCCCTAAGCAGAGCTGCGCAGCTCTGCCCAGCCGCTGGCGCCCCCGCCGGAACGAGAAAAATTGCAGAGGATGGAGCCCCTGCTCTGGGAGGGAGAGGGATTCTGAGCCTCTGCCTGCAGCTCAGGGATTCCCCTGGGTCAGCGCAGCCACCGTCAGCCCGAACCTCTGGGCTGCCGCGGCGGCGCGCTGACCCCGGGGGCGCCCTGGGCTGCCGACTGCCGCGGCAGCGCCCTGACCCCGGGGGCGCCCTGGGCTGCCGACTGCCGCGGCTGCGCGCTGACCCCGGGGGCGCCCTGGGCTGCTGGGCTGCCGCACCGGCTCCCTGACCCGGGGGGCGCCCGGGCTGCCAGGCTGCCGCGGCTGCGCCTTGACCCCGGGGGCGCCCCTGTCTGCCGGGCTGCCGCGGCTGCGCCCTGACCCCGGGGGCGCCCTGGGCTGCCGGGCTGCTGCAGCGGCTCCCTGACCCGGGGGGCGCCCTGGGCTGCTGGGCTCTCTCGGCTGCGCGCTGACCCCGGGGGCGCCACGGGCTGCCGGCTGTAGGCAGCTCAGACTACCTCTCCAGCAGCAGCTGCTGCAACCATTTAAAAATTTTTTGGGGGGCGCTGCTTTTTGGCACCCTCAAATCTTGGCACCCTAGGCAACCGCCTAGTTCGCCTAAATGGTTGCACCGGCCCTGGTTCCAGGCAGTGTCCATGGCAGGCTGAGGACTGTTATGTTCTCTACACCCTCCCCATCTCCTACTACGTGGGCCACATGTTCACATCTGCTCCTCCACCCCCTGTACTTCTAGAAGAGACCCAGGCATGTCTGAAGCTGATACCTGCCACAGGAGAGCTGTGCAATCACATGTGTGGGTGGAGGTCTGGTGCCAGTCAGCCCATCAGTGATAGCAAGTGTTTGGTAGCAGGGTTGCCCGGTGTCTGGTCATCGGTGCAGAAGGGGCCCGTGGCTAAAGCAGGCTCCCTGTCTGCTCTAGCTCCTCGCAGCTCCTGGAGGCAGCTAGCAGTTTTTGGCGGCGCCCAAGTGTATGGGTGCCCAGGTAGGCTCCTTGTGCTGCCCCCGCCCCAGGGCCAGCTCCGCAGCTCCTATTGCCCAGGAATTGCGACCATTGGGAGCTGCGGAGGCAGTGTCCAGAGCATCCATGGGCTTAAGGGCTGTACTGCAGGGATCTGTTGGCTGCCTCCTGGGAGCCATGGTAATCTTGGATTCCATACTATCTTGAGAGCCCAGAGAGGCCTGATCCAAGATGGCTGCTACTCTGTGTTCCTGTCTCCACCAGAATCTAAATCCAGCGTAATCCATCTCATCCAATGAACGTGTCAGCAGGGAATGGCCCAATATCCCTAGAGTACCGACAGCAGGAGATTCTGAGAGAATAACTCCAACCCAGGTCTCTTTTAAAAATCTGAAAATAACTAAAAAATCCAAGAGAGTGGACCTGATGGGAGAGGATTCTTGGCCATGTCTGTGTGTGATGGGAGGAGCGGTGTGTCAGCCTGAGTCCAGATCCATTTGTGTGAAATTCTGTGTAAATCCATTATATTAATGGTATCGTGGGGCAGCACAGATCCCACCCCCCCCCAGGACCCACTGGACCTGTGTGATGCAGTAGGGACTGTCTGTGTGGGGAGTGGGAGAGCAGGGGAGGACTTTAGGGGATGGACGATGCCAGAGCCTGTAACCTGAGCTAGGTAAGGGAGGGGAAAGGTCAACACCTTTGCCCGGGAAGGGGACAAAGGAAGGGAGTGGCAGGAGGGAAGCAGTTGGAGTTTGGGGCTTGGGGCTGTGTGGGCGGAATTTAGGGTATCCTAGCTAGGATCCAAGCACCCTGAAAGCCCAGAAGGACTTGGTGGAGGGGTCCTGACTGTGCCTGCAAGCTCTGCTGTAACCTGTGTTCCTGTTGTCCAATAAACCTTCTGTTGTACTGGCTGGCCGAGAGTCACTGTGGGTCCCAGGAAGAGGGGTGCAGGGCCGGACTCCCCCACACTCCGTGACAACTGGTGGCAGCGGCGGGAGATACTGCACCCCGTGGACGGCGCTTCCTGCAGTAAGTGACTGGGGAGCAGTAAAACGAAGGGGTGGTTAACCCCTGGGAGTGTGTGCCCAGTGAGAAGGACTTTGCAGTAACAGGGTCCCCCGGGGGATTGCAGCGAGCGGTCCCAGGGGCGGAGGAGTCTGCAGCTCGACCCTGGCAGAGAGGTGGTGACCTCAAGAAGGGCTGGTGCACTAGGGGTCCCCCTGGAAACCGTGGGGAGCGGCGAGCACCCCGGCCTGTGAGTGGTCAGCAGGAAGATGTATGCCAAGCGGCGCAAGTGTGACCTGGTGGAGCTGTGCAAGCAGAGGGGGCTGCACCCAGGGAGGCTCAGCAAGGACCAGCTGATTGCACAGCTGGAGCAGGGAGACCGCATGAATGAACGGAGCCCTGTCTCTGAGGGAAGCAGCCGAGCAGATGCAGCGCAGGCACCAGTGTCTGTCCCCGCTGGGAGTGGTCAGCCGGCGGACGAGGGCTTCCCGAGACCCCCCCTTCCTAGGCGTAGAGGAAGGGCGGGGAGGAGCCCAGTGTATACCGAGGGCACCGTGACACCCCCGGCCAGCAGGGGATCTGCCCGGCGAAGCCCACCCCCCAGCAGGGGATCCTCCCGGCAACGCTCGGCATCCGTGGAGCGGATGCGGCTGGAATATGAAAGGGAGCTGAGACGGGAGGAGCTCGAGTTAAAGAGGCGAGAGCTGGAGGAGAAGGCGAAACAACGGGAACATGAGCTGGAGGAGAAGGCGAAACAGCGTGAACATGAGGAGAACCAGCGTAAACATGAGGAGAACCAGCGCCAGCGTGAGTGGGAGGAGAAGGAGAAACAGCGTAAACATGAGCTGGACCTGGCCCGGCTGAGGAGCAGTGAGGCCCCGGCTGCGGTGAGTGAGGGGGGACCCAAGCCTACAAAGAGCTTTGATAAGCACTTGCTGCCCCGGCGTAAGGAGGGGGAGGACATAGATACCTTCCTGACGGCTTTTGAGAATGCCTGCGAGCTGCACAGGGTTGACCCTGCAGACAGGATTGCAGTTCTCACCCCCTTACTGGACTCCACAGCCGTGGAGGTGTACAGCCGACTGAAAGGGGCGGAGGCAGGGGACTACGAACTGTTCAAACAAGCCCTGCTCCGCGAGTTTGGGCTGACTCCTGAGATGTACCGGAAAAAGTTCCGGAGCCAGCGTAAAACCCGTGAGGTCACATACCTACAACTGGTCAACCGGGCGCAGGGGTATGCCCGCAAGTGGACAGCTGGGGCCCAAACTAAAGAGGACCTGATTGACCTATTCATACTGGAGCACCTGTACGAGCAGTGCCCGTCCGACCTGAGGCTGTGGTTGATGGACCAGAAGCCGGAGAACCCGCAGCATGCAGGCCAGCTGGCCGACCAATTTGTGGACAGTCGGGCAGGGGATGGCAGGGAGGAGTCTCGAAGGAGCAGGCCTGCCTCAACGCAGAGAGAGAGTCAACATGGGACCTCCCAAAGGGGGCCTATGGAGAACCCCCCCAAAAGGGGAACATCCAGCGGCAGGTCCCTCCGACCCACTCAAGGGGACCCACGAGATATGGGCTGCTATCGCTGTGGCCAACGAGGTCACATACGGGCCCAGTGCCCCAAGCTCAGGGACAGACCAAGCAGACCCAACCCGCAGAGGGTGGACTGGGTAAAAACCCAATCGGAGGAGGGGCTACATTCCCAGGAAAGGGGGGTTGGCAACATACCACCTATGGATGCTCCCAGTTCCGGGTTTTTGGTTTACCGGGTGGGCGCGGGGCTGCCCCTCCGGAAAGAGTGCATTGTTTCCCTGGAAGTGGATGGGAGGAAGGTCACTGGGTACTGGGACATGGGCGCAGAGGTGACGCTGGCCCGGCCCGAGGTGGTGGCCTCAGATCGGATGGTGCCCGACACCTACCTGACCCTGATGGGCGTGGGCGGGACCCCATTCAAGGTACCCGTGGCAAGGGTACACCTGAAATGGGGGGCCAAGGAGGGCCCCAAAGATGTGGGGGTACACCAATATTTGCCCACTGACGTGTTAATGGGAGGGGACCTTGAGGACTGGCCTAGTAACACCCAGAGTGCCCTGGTCGTGACTCGTAGTCAGAGTCGGCAAATGGCACTGCACCCCGAAAACGGGGAAGGTACTCGACCTGAGGTGCAGGACCCTAACTCAGGGAGCGGGGAACGCCCAGGGGCACGGTGCAGAGAGGCTGCGGCCTCAGACCCAGCCAGCAAGAGAGAGCCGGTCCCCATTCCTGTCCCAGCTGCTGAGTTCCAGGCCGAGTTGCAGAAAGATCCCTCCTTGCGGAAGCACAGGGACCGGGCTGACCTTAGTGCGGTACAGACCATGAGGAGAGGTTGCAAGGAGAGGTTCCTGTGGGAGAAGGGGTTCCTGTACCGAGAATGGGCTCCCCCAGGGGAAGTAGAGTCATGGGGGATCAGGAGGCAGCTGGTGGTTCCCCAGAAGTTCCGTCACAAGCTGTTGTACCTGGCCCATGACATCCCTCTCGCAGGGCACCAGGGAATCCGGCGCACCAGGCAGAGGCTGCTACAGAACTTTTACTGGCCTGGGGTCTTTACCCATGTCCGACAGTACTGCCAATCCTGTGACCCCTGCCAGAGGGTGGAGAAGGCCCGGGACAAGGGGAAAGCGGCTTTGAGGCCTTTACCCATCATAGAAGAACCTTTCCAGAAGGTGGCCATGGACATAGTGGGACCTCTCAGCAAGATGACCCGGTCAGGGAAGAAATACATCCTGGTGGTGGTGGATTTTGCCACTCGCTACCCCGAGGCGGTGGCCTTGTCCTCTATCGAAGCAGACACAGTGGCAGATGCGCTGCTGACAATTTTCAGCCGGGTGGTGTTCCCCAAGGAGGTCTTAACGGACCAGGGGTCCAACTTCATGTCGGCCCTGCTCCGGTCCTTATGGCAGAAATGTGGGGTCCAGCACAACTGGGCCTCAGCGTATCACCGCCAGTCCAACGGGCTGGTAGAAAGGTTCAACGGGACGCTGAAGATGATGCTAAAAACATTTATGAACCAGCATCCGCAAGATTGGGACAAGTACTTACCTCACCTGCTGTTTGCGTACAGGGAGGTACCCCAGGAATCTACCGGGTTTTCACCTTTCGAACTGTTGTATGGAAGGCGGGTGAGGGGGCCCCTAGACCTGATGAGGGACGAATGGGAGGGGAAGGCCTCTCCCGAGGGAGAGTCAGTGGTGGAGTATGTCCTGACCTTCCGGGAAAGACTGGCCGAGCTCATGGGCCTGGCCAGGGAGAATCTGGCCCGAGCCCAGAGGAGGCAGAAGGTCTGGTATGACCGCACAGCACGAGCCCGTGCCTTCGCCACCGGGGATCAGGTGATGGTTCTTATCCCCGTGAGGAGAAACAAACTCCAGGCCGCCTGGGAAGGGCCCTTCAAGGTTATCAAGCAACTGAATGAGGTAAACTATGTGGTGGAGCTGTCAAACCGGGCACATCACCGTCGGGTGTACCATGTGAACATGATGAAACCATACTATGACAGGGGGAATGTGGTGTTGGCCGTGTGTGGACATTGGGAGGGGCAGGGAGATGACCCCTTAGTGGATCTATTCCCTGGGACAAAAGCTGGTTCCCCCCGGAGGCGATTCCCCTCTCTGAGCAACTGACCCCGGGCCAGCACGCTGAGATCAGAGGGGTGCTGCATCTGTACCGACAGCTGTTTTCCAACCAGCCTGGACGCACTAATTTGACTGTCCACCGGGTGGAGACGGGGTCACACCCCCCTATAAGATGCTCCCCTTTTCGGGTCACTGGTAAAACTGCCCAGGATCTTGAAAGAGAGGTCAGGGACATGCTGGCTTTGGGGGTGATCCAGCCGTCTTCCAGCCCTTGGGCCTCGCCAGTAGTGCTGGTTCCCAAGAAGGATGGGTCAATCCGGTTCTGTGTGGACTATCGAAAGCTCAATGCCATCACCGTATCTGATGCCTACCCTATGCCCAGGCCTGACGAGCTCCTAGACAAGCTGGGAGGTGCACGGTACCTCACCACTATGGATCTTACCAAAGGCTACTGGCAAGTGCCGCTGGACGCAGATGCCAGGCTGAAATCGGCCTTTATCACCCCTCTGGGGCTCTATGAGTTTTTGACCCTGCCCTTCGGCCTCAAGGGAGCGCCGGCCACCTTCCAGCGCCTGGTGGATCAGCTACTGAGGGGGATGGAGAGTTTTGCCGTGGCGTATATTGACGACATCTGCGTCTTCAGCCAGACTTGGGAGGACCACGTGTCCCAGGTTAAACAAGTCCTGGACCGACTCCGGAAGGCTGGGTTAACAGTAAAGGCTGAGAAGTGCAAGGTGGGGATGGCTGAAGTATCTTACCTGGGCCATCGGGTGGGGAGCGGCTGCCTGAAGCCGGAACCAGCCAAGGTGGAGGTGATCAGAGACTGGCCTGCTCCCCAAACCAAAAAGCAGGTCCAGGCCTTTATTGGGATGGCGGGGTACTATCGAAGGTTCGTGCCCCACTTCAGTGCCATAGCCGGCCCCATCACTGAACTGTGCAAAAAGGGGAAGCCAGACAAGGTGATCTGGACTGAGCAGTGCCAGGAGGCTTTCCAGGCGCTGAAGGAGGCTCTGGTTAGCGACCCAGTTCTGGCAAACCCAGATTTTGACAAACCCTTTATGGTGTTCACCGATGCCTCAGACACGGGACTGGGGGCGGTGTTAATGCAGGAGGATGAAAAGGGGGAGAGACACCCTATCATGTACCTGAGTAAGAAGCTGCTACCCCGGGAACAAAGCTACGCGGCCATCGAGAAGGAATGCCTGGCCATGGTGTGGGCCCTTAAGAAGCTAGAGCCATATCTCTTTGGGCGACACTTCACCGTGTACACCGACCACTCTCCCCTGACCTGGCTGCACCAGATGAAAGGAGCCAACGCCAAGCTCCTGAGGTGGAGCCTGCTCCTGCAGGACTATGACATGGACGTGGTCCAAGTGAAGGGAAGTGCCAACCTGACAGCGGATGCGTTGTCCCGGAGAGGGGACCCTGAACTTCCCCAGGTCACTGGGCAGAGTGACCCCGCTCAGTTCAGTCTCGAAGGGGGGAGAGATGTGATGCAGTAGGGACTGTCTGTGTGGGGAGTGGGAGAGCAGGGGAGGACTTTAGGAGATGGACGATGCCAGAGCCTGTAACCTGAGCTAGGTAAGGGAGGGGAAAGGTCAACACCTTTGCCCGGGAAGGGGACAAAGGAAGGGAGTGGCAGGAGGGAAGCAGTTGGAGTTTGGGGCTTGGGGCTGTGTGGGCGGAATTCAGGGTATCCTAGCTAGGATCCAAGCACCCTGAAAGCCCAGAAGGACTTGGTGGAGGGGTCCTGACTGTGCCTGCAAGCTCTGCTGTAACCTGTGTTCCTGTTGTCCAATAAACCTTCTGTTGTACTGGCTGGCCGAGAGTCACTGTGGGTCCCAGGAAGAGGGGTGCAGGGCCGGACTCCCCCACACTCCGTGACAACCTGCATTTGTTTATATTTATTTTGACCCCTACCTCCAAAACCAGTGAAGGTTTCAACATGAGCACTTTGCTGGGCAGTTCCATTCTCCCCTCATCTCTTGAATGTGAGGCCCAAAGCCTTTTCCTCTGGGCAGGAAGAGGAATCGGGATAGGTAAATGAATTGGAATTCGGTGATTTTTATCTTGGTGTCCCCAGAGCACAGTACAACATCTCTCTGCTCCCGTAGCCCAGCCATGGCAGAACAGGCACCAGCCCAGCAGTGATACATCACTGTGTGCAGGATTTACACACTGTCAAATCAGGATCAAAGAGCAAGTGCAGTGTGGGGCCCAGGGCCCGATAGCTGTGAGGCAGCTCATGGGGCAGTTTGTAGTTCCCCAAATGGAGGTAGAGTCCAAAGCCATTGGAGCTGTGTTCCAGGCAGATGAGAACAATAAATCCTGAGCAGGGTGCTCCCCTGCCCCTGTTCCTCTTGGAATCACCATCTCCTGTTTCCCTAACATGCTCTACACAGTCCAGTGCTGAGCACATTTCCCAGATCATGGCTTCTCCCCTAGCCCTTCCCTCTCCCCAATCTCCGCTGACATGACTAAGTAGCCTGAGACATGTGTGGGGTGAGGGAGACACCACACATGAAATCACGGCCTTGTAAATTGCTCTGCGCAGGCAAGAGTGTGAGTGGAACCTTGGAGATTGTGTTATAGAGAAATGAAAGGAGCCACTCCATAACTTGTCTTGTGTTCTGAAATGGGCTTAAAATGAGGCAGAAAATCCGTTTTTTCTCTAAAATTAGGTGGCCAGTCAGTGTGAATTGGACATAGTGTTGTGGCTGGGGCTGCAAAGTGACATCGCAATGCATATTGGGAAGGGAAATTGTGAGTAAGGACTGTGGGGCCAACCTCTGTTCTGATGGAAAATACCATGGGATCTTTCATATCTGTGCAGAGCACAGGAGAGTTAACTTTTCAAGATCTCATTTCATACCACAGACCAAAAAGGAACCAGAAACTGGAGAAGTTACTTAACCGTGGCTGCTGATCCATCTATGACCCGTTTAGCCTTAAAGGCATACCTAAGAGAGTGGTTCCTGCTGTTAGAAGGGACCCTGAGGGCCTGTCTGGAAAGACTCCTGGTGCCCAGAGAAGCCAGCTAGGTGAGGAGGGCATGTCTAGGGAATGGACATTAAGGTCAGACTTGTCTACCACTGAGCTGCCCTCAGAATGGAGCCTGATCTCTCAGCAGACCCCCACCCTGCAAAGTGACCCATGTGCTCTTGCTGCTGTCTGTGAGGTTTCACTAGGGATGAGACACCTGCAGCCCAAACCCCAGCTGGGAGCTTCCCTGTGGCTAGAAGGCTGGGCCTGTGCCCTTAATCAACAATTGAGATCTCTGAAAAGTGATGTTCATACAAGTGATTCCCCCCACCATGGGCGATGAGTGAACCCCTCATTCTGAGAGGCTAGTCTGCTGACCCCCTGAGGCTCTGTCCCTATCTCGCCCCCACCCTTGAGGCACTGGCCCCCCTTGTCCACTGGAGCCAGAGTAGCTCCAAAACCCCCATCATGGCCTGAGCCTACCTGGGCCACTGGCCGGACCAATCCCCGAGCTCTGGGAGCTGCTCCCCTACCAGCTTCGGGGGAGAGACCCCAACTGTCCAAAGATCATGAGTCAGGCTCATCAGAATCATGAGATTGGCTTTAAAATAATGAGATTATTTAAAAATAATATATATGGTGTTTTTTTATTTACATTCTGCTTTTTGAACTTTTAGGGTGCACTGGGGTCACATTTTGAAGCTTTCTCCACAGCCACAAGGGCTAGAAACTTCATTTTTCTGATTTGTCTTCTAATACTATTTTTCATTAACTTATTATTTTAAATGAACTTTCTTTGGTTTCAATTAAAAAAAGCATTTAAGAAACGGAAGGCTGCTGTAGTAGCTCTATTGGTCTTTGTCCTGAGCTCCCAGTTTTTCCTTGTCAATCACTGGAGTCGCAAACACAGCTGTATCCGAGCCCACCAAATATCAGAGCTGTGGGATGCAGAAGAGTTCAACACTCTGCTAGTGCCTGGCCTGGGAATGAGGGGGCAGGGATTTCTCTGCAGACACCCAGAAGGCATCGCTCTGAAAGCTACATGGACACAATGACTCAGCCTCTCCCGTTAAGCTGTAAAAATCAATTTATTTGCAAGGAAACAATTTGTGACAGTGAAAAATAAGCAAAACAAGTAACCACTTTTCAAAGTGGCTAACGAGAGATCTGCTATTGTTACAAATCTCAGTTCCATGAGAAAGGAAAGGAACAAGATCACACAGTGAAAGAACTCTACAGCGATCTGGGCCTAGGTGATACCCCAAAAAGCATGGGGCAGCAACACTGGAATTAGTGGGTGTTTTGCCATTGATTTCAAAGGACAAGGACAGGTGCATCTTGGCACCCACCCAGAGCAGGGCAGCAGTATTTCATCATATTTCCCTGATTTCACCCCAAATGGTGGCCATTTGCATTGCAGGCAATTTCACATCCCCCAGTTTCTTTCTTTTAGGAGTATTTTTCAGAATGCTCCTTCCCACAGCCACTGGGAAAGAGTGGATTTTCCATGATGTCATCCCCAATCCAAGTGTGCAGGAAACAATGAGCCCATTTCACTAATAAATAGTGCTATTCATAATAACAATAACAACCAACACATACAAAATATAGAAGCTAGGAGAGGGGCGAGAGCTTACTGCTGGGGAGAGCTCGCTGAGCAGAGGGTGGTTTGGTTAGGGGCACGAAGGGCAGGGGGAAAGGAGAGAACTGGGGCTGGAAGGAACGGAGGCTCGAGTGGAGCTGGGAGGCTGAGAGAGCTTGGGGATGTTGTCCTTTATGTTTCCTTCCAGGGCCGGTGCTGGCATTTTGGGAGGGGCGGGGCATTTTTTTCAGCAGCAACGGCGGCGGCCGGATCTTCAGCCGCCCCAGTCACCACCGGCATTTAGGCGAAGGGAGCTGGGGCAGGGGAGCACAGGGGGGGCCACCTGCAGCAAGTAAGGGGATGGTTGGCTGCATGCAGGGGAACTCCCCACCCCAGCTCACCCCTGCCCCGTTTCTTCCCCAAGCACGCTTCTCCCCAATCAGCTTAGGCACCACAAGCCTGGGAGGCGGGAGAAGTGAAGCAGCCACAGCATGCTTGGGGTGCTTGTGCATTGTGCCAGGGTGAGCTGGGGCGGGAGGAGGAGTGCCTCAGGGTGGGGGCGTGGGGGGAAGGAGGGCGCAAGGTGGAAGTTTCGCCTAGGGCGCGAAACATCCTTGCACGGGCCCTGTTTCATTCATACTGCACCTTACACTGGGATCAGCCAGTTTCCCATTTGTGTTCACCAAGCCTTCCCTCTACTCCTTCAAACAGCTCCCAACGAGCCACAGCTTCAGTGAAAAATTCCAGCCATAAAACCCACCTTGCACTGTGTGTTTGTCCTGTTTCCCCTTTGCTGTCTTGCACTGCCTCGTGCCTCCAGGCTGTGGCCTGTCTGGGGCAGGGCTATGTCAGTTGTTTGCCATATGTAACTGTTGTCTGACATCAGCTAAGCCAGCACCACTATGTGAATAAAAAGTCATTATTATTTTAGGGCGTATATAGTTATGTTTTCTGCCAGCCAGTCCTTTTGCTCTTCTCTTACTATATCTACTTTTCCCAATGAGGCCTTAATCTGCACGTGCAATGTATCATACACCATCATTTGCACTCACTGTTTCTGAACACTGTCCAGTACAGATGCAAGTGACTGGATTTCTTCGCACATTTACAAATACTGTGAAAGATCATGCACAAAACTAGTGAGCACAGACTGAAAGTGGAGTCAGCCCACTTTAATCTGGCCATAAAAGAACAAAATCAGATGTTCTGTGATGCATGTCATCTAGTTTATATTCATGACTGAACACAAGGCAGCAGGAACTCAGTCAGTAAGATCTGGACAGCTGGACTCTTCCCGGGCAGCCCCTTGGGTCAGAACCAGTGCCAGCTTTTATGCCGCCCCAGGTGGTGCTGAGAACAGGAGAGGGGCGGTTCCCAGAGAAGCTGCCGCCGAAATGCCACCGAAGACTGGGGTGGCCAAAGATTCTGCTGCTGTGAAGCATTGCCGCCGAAATGCTGTGGCGGGACCAGAAATGCCACCCCTCAAATCCTGGTGAGGAATGTAAACTTGTGCACGCCGATCACTGCACAAACAGAGCAGGTGCGCATAAGGGAAAGTGCAGGGAAGAAAGGGAAGCAAACACTGCTTCGACCACTAGATGGGGGCATTTCATTAACCTTGTGGCCAAGGCCTGACAAGCCAGTTTGTGCTGAAAGGTTATCTGGGGACTGAGGGAGAAGTGATGTAAGTCTCGACATGGGCTTTCTCGGGTTGGTTGGGTTCTTTAGTACACACCTGGGGTGGGCTTGGGAGACAAATCCATAGTTCAGCTTTTCCCCTTTCTCCCATGCAAAACCTCTTACAGCTGGGAAAATAAGGGCCAGCAGAGTGATTAGTGGGCAGGAGTGAGGCAAGTGCGCTAAATGCTGACCAGAAGATGTCTCTGAGCAGTGCGGTACATCAGAGAGCAGCACAGCTTATTTGCATACTGGCTCAATCCAGCCTGGCCCCAGGGCTCATTTGCATGTGGCCTGCCCCCTAGGGGTCTAAAAGCTGCTACAGGATTTCACAAAGGCAGGAATCAGCTGAACCCCAAGGACAGGGTTGGCTCCTCTCTCCCTTTGTCCATCTCCACTCTGCACCATGGCCCTGTGCGCTCTGCCTCTCTGTCTCCTGGGGCTGTTCCTGGCAGGTAATTCCCCACCAGGATGATTTTTGGGGGGCAGGTAAATGAGCTAAATAGGGGCTTAGCAGAAGCCGTGCAGCACTAACAGATCTGAGTTTTGTGTCTGGCAGGTTCTTGTGCCCAGCACGTGGTGACGCAGCCGCCCTCAGTGTCGGGGTCTCCAGGGCAGACAGTGAAACTCTCGTGCAGCGTCAGTGGAGGATACAGCATCAGTAGCTATGGAATAGGCTGGTACCAACAGACCCCTGGGAATCCTCCCAGATACCTGCTCTATTATTACAGTGATTCTAGCATAGGCAGGGGCACTGGGGTCCCGGACCGGTTCTCTGGCTCTGCCTCCGGCAGTGTTGGCTACTTAACCATCTCTGGGCTCCAAGCCGAGGATGACGCTGATTATTACTGTGCGACTTGGGACAACAGCGCTAAGATGCTCACAGTGGTGTAATCAGAGAGGGAACCGAGACAAAAACCTTTCACATTTCAGTGGCCAACACTGAACGAGATTCTGAGGAAGAGCTTTGAGGCTAGTGGGGCACAGCTGAGGCCTTGTCTACACCACAAAGTTGCAGCGCTGGTGAGGGGGTTACAGCGCTGCAACTTAGGAGGTGTACACATCTGCAGGGCATTACCAGCGCTGCAACTCCCTGTTTGCAGCGCTGGCCGTACACCCGGTCGAACCTCGGGTGTAGAGGATCCAGCGCTGGTGATCCAGCGCTGGTCATCAGGTGTAGACACTCACCAGCGTTTTTCTTGACCTCCGTGGAATAAGCAGGTATCCCAGCATACCTGAGGAAGCCTCTCTGGTAATCAAGCAGGTATCCTTCCCCGTGGTTTGCTCTCGCGTTCCCCGAACCCCCCCCGCAAGCAGGTCTCCTTCCCCGCGGTTTGCAGGGGGGTTCGGGGAACGCGAGAGCAAACCGTGGGGAAGCAGCTCTCCTTCCCCGCGGTTTGCTCTCGCGTTCCCCGAACCCCCCTGCAAGCAGGTCTCCTTCCCCGCGGTTTGCAGGGGGGTTCGGGGAACGCGAGAGCAAACCGTGGGGAAGGAGACCTGCTTGCAGGGGGGCTCGGGGAACACCGGAGCAAACCGCGGGGAAGGAGACCTGCTTGCAGGGGGGTTCGGGGAATGCGAAAGCACACCGCGGGGAAGGAGACCTGCTTCCCCGTGGTTTGCTCTCGCGTTCCCCGAACCCCCCTGCAAGCAGGTCTCCTTCCCCGCGGTTTCCTCTCGCGTTCCCCAAACCCCCCTGCAAGCCGCCCAACAGCGCTGCAGTGTGGCCACCTCTAACACCACTTGCAGTGCTGGTTGCTGTAAGTGTGGCCACTCTGCAGCGCTGGCCCTATACAGCTGTACTAATACAGCTGTAACAACCAGCGCTGCAAAATTGTTGATGTAGACATACCCTGAGGCTAGAGAGAGACTCCCTTGGCCATGTTGTACCCGGCCTTTGCTGAAGGGATTGCTTTTCCCTCACGCAAGTTCCTCCTCCTCCTAGACTAATCTCCTGGCACGGCATGGGGGGTGGGGGCTGCCCACAGATCGGGAGCTCTGGGATCCTCCGCACAGAGGAGCTGTTCTAGCGTCCATGGCAGGCTGAGGACTGTCATGTTCTCTACACCCTCCCCATCTCCCACTACACAAATCAGGATCACAGAGCACATGCAGCGTGGGGCCCAAGGCCGCATAGCTGTGAGCAGGGGTGTCTCCAGGCACCAGCACAGCAAGCGCGTGCCTGGGGCGGCCAGTCACTGTGAGGGCGGTAGTCAGGCAGCTGTCGGTGGCATACTTGCAGGAGATCCGCTAGTCCCGTGGCTTCAGCGGCAATTTGGCAGTGGATACGCTGAAGGCGCGGGACCAGCAGCTCACTCGCAGAAACGCCGCTGACTCCGCATGACCAGCAGACCCCCTGCAGGTATGCCGCTGAAGGCCACCTGACTGCCATGCTTGGGGCAGCAAAAAACGTAGAGCTGCCCCTGTCTGTGAGGCAGCATATGGGGCAATTTGTAGCTCCACAAATGGAGGTAAGAGTCCAAAGCCATCAGGGCGGCAGTCCAGGTAGATGAGAACAATACATCCTCAGCTGGGTGCTCCCCTGCCCCTGTTCCTCTTGGAATCACCATCCTCTGTTTCCCTAACACACTCTGCCCATATTCCAGTGCTGAGCATGTCCCCCCAGCACTGAGGGCCCCCAGCCGGCCTGGTCACGGAGTCTGAAGCATGTTCGGGGTGCGGGGGAGGTGACACACTGCATCTCAGCCCTGCCAATTGCTCACCCCAGGCAAGAGGGTGAATAGAGTTTTGCAGGCTGTATTGTGGGGGTTAAATTGTAAAAGGAAAATCCCTGTCCTGGAGCAGGGACTGAGCTGCTTTGATCTAGATTCCACATGGCCTGTCTGTGGGGATGAACCTGAATTTGCTAAGCAGACAGAAGTCAGCTGAGGGGGCGGGTTTTGTGGAAATTGAGAGGGGGGTTGGTGAGCAGGGGTCAGTGAGGCAGGGTGTCTGGGAACCTTGGCAGAAGCATGTCACTGCTGTAATACAAATAATAATAATAACAAGAATCATTAAAGAATTGCCAATTTTGTACGCGGGTGTCATGTCAGCTGTGTAATTAGCTTTCTTAAGCAGCATTAGGTTCTGACTGTTCAAAGTTAAGTCAGGTGTGAAGGCCAATATCCTGCATTTTCACTCTGCCATGAGTCTGAGTTTGGCCAAGGGAAAAGCACATCCAGTGACTTTGCCTTTCACAGCCTTTGTTGTCAGGGTCCCTGGTGAGGGTGGTCCTGCAGAGCGGACAGGAGCTCTGTTTTTAAGGTCTAATCTCATGCTAGCAACATCACACAGCCCATTGCTCCATTAATTGGGCTCTGAAAATGATCATTGATTCACAGACTGTGTTAATGCCCCTCTCTGAATAATCTTCCTTGAAGGACCGAAGCGTCAGTGACTGTCCCAGCCTCTGTGAGATTAGCTCAAGGCCCCAGGCTCATTTGCATTCTGGATTCCCCTGCCCCACCTTTAAGGCTCTAAAAGGTGCTGCAAGTTCCCCCAAAGGGAAAGGCTGGCCCGAGAATCAACAGCAATTGAGCTGCAGGGCCAGGCTCCTTCCTTTTTCCATCTCCTCCCTGCACAGGGCTCAGTCTGCTCTGATTCTCTGTCTGCTGGGGCTTTTCCTGGCAGGTTCAGTACTAGCATCCGTTCAAAAGCCCAGCTCTCCATGGAGCAGGAAGGGAGGGTTGATAAGCCGTATTTGTGTTTTCTCTCAGTTGTCAGCATTAACTGAGCCAAGCCCTGTGCATCTGTCCCCAGTAGACACAGTTAGACGAGCCTGCGCCATAAGTGGTGACAGCATCCCTGGCTACCCCATCTCTTTGCTTCAGCAGAGATTTAAGAACCCTCCAGAATAACTGCTCTGTTACAAAGACAACTCTCAGCAGGCCACGTCTCAGAGTCCCTGATCAGTTCTCTGCTTCCAAAGACTCTTCAGCGATCCCTGAAATCTACCAGTCTCTGGAGCCCAAGCAGAAGATGATGCTGATTATGACTCTCTGGCACTAAGAGGGGTGGGGAGTAACACTGTGCCACAGGTTCCTGGGGAGCTGATACCAAAACTCCACCAGATCTATGTAGGTAGTGGGAAGTGAGACCAAAAACCCTGTTGGATCCCATGAGGGCTGCTCTTCTCTTGGGACACATACACAACTTGCTTCCTAGTGCTCACAGCTCCCTCAGAATACATCACCTTGAAGGACAAAGCCTGAAACTTTGAGGGATGGTCACCCAGAGCCCTCTCGAGGGTGACCAGATGTTAAGGGGAAAATATTGGGACCGCCGTGGGGGAGGTGGGGCTGTTGTTTTTTTAACACTCACCTGCCTGGGAGTTTGGTGCCAATTTCGGCAGAAAGGCCTTCATTTGCGGACGGTCTTCTGCGGTATTTGAGCGGTGGGTAACAAATCTTGCCGCCAGAGACAGAAGCACCCACTGCTGAAATACCGCCGAAGACCGTCCGCAATTGAAGGACTCTCTGCCAAATTGCTGGAAACAAAATATCGAGACAAATGGTGTCCTGACCATACTGTGTTCGGGATGTGGGACAAACTCCTCAAAATCAGGATAGTCCCGATTTTATCTGGTCACTCTAGGCCTCCTCCTCTGTCAGTTTCTCCTGCTTGAGGCAGTCTGAGCTACCGGGGACAACTCCAGAGAGCAGAGTAGCAGTTAGGGCCTGTTGTGTCTCTCTCACTGTCTAGAGATTCTCTTATGGAACCCATCCCCATGGTATCTGAGCGCCTCTCAGTGTGTTGTGTCACTTGTCCCTGCAGAGAGACCCCTTGGAACCAGCCCCCTCTTTAGAAATCTGTGCTTTGCACCACTTTGCAGCAATGCAAAAGGGGAAATTACAGAGCCTGGCTCAGACAGTCCTGCCCGGCCTGCAGCTGCAGGAGCATCTGGTCATAGAACAGTCAACACTAGCGTCTTGGCTGCATTCTGCAGGGTGGCTGTAGAGGAGGGGCTCCCCTGGGACGCATTGCACAACTCTCTTTCCAAGGCAAATTGGGAGCTGAAATCCCCTGTTAGCCTCAGCAAAGAACAAACCCTTCTGCCCCAGAGCTAATCCATGCAGGGAGAGGTCACTGCAGTCAGGGATGGGGGACAGAGCAGCGTTTCTGTCCCTGGTAACTCTCCATTCACTTTAAGCCGCAAAATGCAGCAGAGTGTGACTATGACTCTAGCCTGGGCACCTGGAAACGCAAGTCAGTTATTTCTCTGCAGCTGGGCTGCCCCCATGGGAGACCATGTGACCTAATGAACATTGACTTGTGCAAACCGAGAGAGCAGGACACTGCGGTGAGCAAAAGGGGTGATTTCAGTCTGACTCCACTGGATGGGGCTTGTGTGTGCTTTATCCTTCTGACGCTGACAGGGAACAGCAGCCACCTTTCTTTTCCCCTGGAGCTGGAGGCAGGGGCCAGGGCCAAACTGGGCTTTATCTGTTTGTTGGGATAACTTAGTGCTCAGTGGATGCCGTGTGCGACGGGGTAGGGGTGGGGAAAGGTTAAAGAGGAGGCCACTCGCTGACACAGTGTGACGAACTGGGAAAGTTCTTAATGTTTTCTCTGAGTACTGTGTTGGTGCCTCAGTGTCCCCTAGGCAGTTCCTAAGTATCTGGCAGAGCAAAGGGCCAATGCACCTAAGTGCCTGACACTCTGTCTCCTAGCAACTGATGGCCTGGGCCCCTCCTCTGCAAAAGTGCCAGCTGAAGGTGTTGGAGACAAAGGGATCAGGTGACCTCCTGGCCCGGGAAAGGGGCTGAGGAGAGAGGAGGGGCTGGGAGGGGTTGTTAGTCTGGAGCTGGCTGGGGTCAAGGGTGGAGGGCAGACTTGGGGGTCTGGCTCACTGCCCCCCAGAATGGACCCGGCCGAGGGGTCTAGTTCGCTGTATCTACAAGCTCTGTTTTAGACCCTGTTCCTGTCATCGAATAAACCTCTGTTTTACTGGCTGGCTGAGAGTCATGTCTGACTGCAAAGTGGGGGTGCAGGACCCAGTGGCTTCCCCAGGACCCCGCTGGGGCGGACTCGTTGTGGGAAGCGCACGGAGGGGCAGAGGATGCTGAATGCTCCAAGGAGAGACCCAGGAGGTGAAGCCGTGTGCGCTTCTGGCCCTGAACAATTCTGCTCCAAGGGAGAGGAGGCTCCCCAAAGTCCTGACTGGCTTTGTGGGGAGCAGTTCCAGAGCATCGCCCGGGGACTCCGTGACACACAGCCTTTCCCCTCTATCCCACCCGCTGTTTTTGAGCCCTAGCCCAAGCTGCAACTTCAAAGCGCTGTGTATACAACTGGTTTTAAAGCATTAGCTTGAGTTCCACTCGCCCGAGTCTGTCCAGATGCTGTGTGGACATACTGAATAAGACTCTGTTTTGCTCAGGAGGGAAATTTCATGGCCTGGAATGCCTCCATAATTCGGAGCTGTCTGCCTGGCCACAAGGAACTTTATGTGGGTTGTAATCCTGGCACAACCCCGTTACCCTGAACATCCACAGGAGGGAGGGTGCCTTGCTGAAGGGGCTGCGAGCTCAGTAGGTGTTGGGAGAACAGTGGGAAGAAGTGTGCCTTGGAATAAGAAATCAGGAATAACGAGCCAACTTCAGCCTCATTGCGTATCTGCGGCGACACCTTCCGATTTTGTCCTTCGCTCCCTTTAGAAGAGCTCTGACTGCCCCTCAGCCCCTGACTCCCAGAACAACCTGCCCCACTGCTCCACTTCTGTGCTTCCTGCTGCCCTGCCGCTGGCACAGAGACCATTCAGTGTTCCCTGCTCCTCACCACAACCCCCATTCCCTGCCTCACTGCAGCGCCTGAGAGAAGGGTGGAGGTTCTCACCAGGCAGCTCACAGGGGGAGAGACAGGCTGGAGCCAGGGAGCTTGGAACTGGAATCACAGCCACACCCAAACTCTGCTAGCGTGCTCTGTGGCAGGGTTGGATCTGAGCAGTGCTTAATTTGTGCCAGGCTTTGCCAGGGCTGAGCCCCAGCACCACTGAGCTTGGCAGTTCAGAGCCCCAGCACCTCTGGGCTCAGCAGTTCATAGCCCCGGTGCCTTTGGGCTCAGCAGTTCATAGCCTCAGCACCTCTGGTCCTGGCAGTTCATAACCCTGGCACCTCTGGGCTCAGCAGTTCATAACCTCGGAACCTCTGGGCTCAGCAGTTCATCGCTCCGGCACCTCTGGCCTTGCCACGTCAGTTATGAAAGTAAAAAAATTGCATGAGCCCCAGCTCGTCTCATTATAAATGAAGTCCTGGCTCCGATATTCTGGTTCAGACTCAGGCCCATCTGCACATGCAGCCTCACTATGGCAGAGAACCAGCTGTGCCAGGGCTTTGCACAGGGGCTCTAATAGTGCACAGATTGGCCACACACCTCGCTCAGCTTCTGGCCCAGTGGGCTACTGATAAATGTCCGAGTGCTCTTAGGGACTCCAGTAAACGAAACCTGTCCATGAACATGTGGTCTGAACCTGTGCGATGCTGAGGGCCTCCTGGAGGGGCTGTGCACTTCATCTCCCACCTGAAGCCAGTGAGAACTGGGGAAGTTCCACAGATCAGCTGATCAGGACCACACGCCATGCTGGTCTGAGCTGAGGGCTGAGGGGAGGGAGACGTAGCCCATACCGGGGCAGAAGGGCACACACTAAAGCAGAGCAAGACACAGAAGCTCGATGGGACGCATGTGGCCTTGTAACTGAACGCAGACATCATCAGTCTGTTCTCTGAGGTTTGCACCATTAATTATGGACTCCCTGCTGTTGCCATGGCAGCGGTGCATCAGCAGCCTTTTGTGTTCCAGTTGTAGAGGGTAGCGCTGTGCACGCTCACTCGCTCTTGAGTGCATGCGCTCTCTCCTGGAGACTTGGCATTTGTTCTTTCTTTGCTATTTTCCTTCAGATAAGTCATCCAGACGGCCAAATATGTGTTTGGCTTTGTGTGTGTGTGGAAACGTCAAAGCAGCCAGTGCGAGAGCCCCAGAATTATCCAAACGGGCTTCAAGGTGAGAACAGAACAGGATCATCCCATTGATACTGGCCGACTGCAGCCGAGAATGGAGCAAATCAGATCATTACAGCTTCGGATTCGGGTCCTTGGACACAGGTCACCCTCAGCAGAGCTGAACATGGCACTGGGCTCAGGGAGGTACTG
This sequence comes from Gopherus flavomarginatus, assembly GCF_025201925.1. NCBI lineage: Eukaryota > Metazoa > Chordata > Testudines > Testudinidae > Gopherus > Gopherus flavomarginatus. Next base: position 14,086,515 of record NC_066631.1, read on the forward strand.
CTCAGGGGAAGGCAGTGTGAGGATCATCCCTTCTGTATTGCATCACAAACAAACTCATCAGCAAACCTGCGGTACCAACATGGGACTGGGAATAGCCCTGAAGCTGGGGGGAGAGGGGACTAGGCAGGGCTCCGCCTAATCCAGCAGATACCTGGAGTTTCTTAATTCCCCCCCCCCCACCCCGCATATAGCTCAGTACTTTACAGTCAAAGCAAATGTAAGAAAGATCCCCTGTAAGTCTCTGCCCTGTCCTGGGGTGACGCAGGTGCCCAGAGCAGCAGCCAGTGAGCAAGGGGCAAATTTGCATGAAGGGGCTGTTCTCCAGCACTGGGGGTTTAAGAGAGAATTGGAGGGTCCCAGCCACAGACCCGTTTGCCTCAGGAAGCCGAGCTCGTCTGGATTCCCACCATGGCCTGGGCCCCTCTGCTCCTCACGCTGCTCACTTACTGCTCAGGTGAGAGAGGGGCCCAGGGCAGCCCTTGACTCGGTTTCACCTTCCCCCTGTCTCTCGGGAATTTCACACAAACACGTCATGCCGCAGGGCGGGTCTCATGGCTTTTTTTGTACTGTGTTTTCCAGGTACCCGCTCCCAGTACGTGGTGACTCAGGAGCCCTCCTTGCTGGTGTCTCCTGGAGGGACTGTCAAACTCTCCTGTCGCGTGAGCATCGTATCTGACATCAGCAGCATCTACCCGTACTGGATCCAGCAGCGGGGGGGCGGGGTGCCTCGCCTCCTCATCTACGACGCTAACGTGAAAGTGTCAGGGACCCCCGAGCGGTTCTCTGGGTCCAGCTCCGGTAACAAGGCCTATTTAACCATCAGCGGGGCCCTGGCGGAGGACGACGCTGATTATTACTGCCTCACTCACTACCATCAAGGAGGGGCTTTTGAGGCTGCACAGTGAGACACTCAGATGGGGAACTGAGACCCAAACCTCCTTCCCATCTGCTCTGCTCTGCAGCCTATGCCCTGCTGGGACCTGCCTAGGCTGCAGTTTGGCCTCAGGCTTGCCCCTGCAGCCTGACTAATCCTCAGTGGGTTTGTGTCTCTCAGTCCCAGCAAGGGGACATGTTGGGTGTGTGTGTGTAGGGGAAAGACCTCCTCCCAACAGCCTGCCCCATGGAGAGAGGGGTGGGATGGCAGGGGATTAGGAGAGGAGTCTGTCCCCATCCCATTAGGTAAAAAGTGCATCTAGGGGCAGGATCGCCCGGTCAGACATGTGGCTTTCAGTGGTTTGATTTGGCCAAGTTACGATTTAGAAAACAGGACTCAGGCCCATGCAGCGGTTTGTGTGACAGGACAATGCTCCTCTCTGCAGAATCTCACACATTCCCATGGAGCTGTGCATGACACGCGTGAGTGCAGAGAAATTCCTCATCTTGCAGGGGCTCTTCTGGCAGTCATGGGGCTTTTTGCACAGTTGTGTCCCAATACTGAGTAGATCATCGGCACATGGCCCGACAACACTCAGTGAGGTTTGGAGGTGTCCTTAAGTGAGGAAAGTCAGTGACAAAGCCCTGGATCCATTGTTGTGAGCAGTGGGGACCAGTCACTTCTAAGGGAGCTCTTGGACAGTATCAGCTCAAACCATCCCATCTGTGCACTGACAGTTGATAGCTATTGACCCGTATCCAATTTGCCTTTTTAGGGGCAGTGGAGAGGCTTGGATCAGTGGGGGGGAAGCACTGGCCATACCTGGAGAGGGTTAAAACCCTCTCCCTGAGCAGGGAATCTTCAGCAGGTGTCCGGCTTCACTGCAGTGATTGCTGAGGAGCCAAGTCAGGGGCTAGGTTCAGCTGGAGCTAATTGCTCGTTACTGGGGAAACCAGGCACTATAAGAAGGGGGAACAGCGGTGGGTCAGTCTGTTATGAAGGTTAGGCTGAGTGAGGGGCCCTGTGCATTCTGGGATGAGGGGGAGCTAGAAAAGGATAGGGCCCTTTGGCTTGGTTTAGTGGGTCCAGCTCTCTGGTCTCAGAGGTGAGGCTATCCCAGAGCTTGGCTTACCTGACCTGTCCGGTATGTAAGAGACAAACCATTATGGGGCTAAACCCCCACCAGAGCAATCCCAAATAGGTAACTGAGTGAGTAGGTTTGTGAATTCACAGACAGGAACCTTCAGACATCACAATGAGTGAAATATTTCCAGATGTTGAGACTGGTCTAGTTCTGGTCTAGTCCTAGCTGCTAGTATCTGAACCCAGAGCAGGGGCTACTGCTCTCCAACTCTGTGTTTTGTTTGTAAGTTGGTATTTTGGCTTCTCCATCAATAACTTTCCCACAGGAAGATTGTGCCTCCCTGTTACAAGGCATTTCATCTTCTCTGCTCTTCCTTCGCTTGAAGGAAACCAGCACCAGGGCAACAACACAAGCATGGCTTGCAAAAGGATAAAGCAGAATCAGTGGTGAACAGCCAGCAAAACATTAAAGGGGATTCGTGTGTTACTGGGAGTGAGTCTGTGAAGTGTAAAACACCTTTATATACACACACAGAGAGTTGATTTTCTTATGTTTTCTTAAAAAACAATCCACATCTGTTCTATTGTTTCAAGACAGCAGTGTTTCTATGTGTGTAATTATTAGAAGGAGGGAAGCTCCCTTGGGCAGGAATTTGACCAAAAACTATAAATCCAGAGTAGCCAGCTCAGAAATCTGAGGATTTGCCCCTAAACTGCACAGACCTGATCTTAGTTTCATCAGCAAAGGACTTGTCTAGATTTCCATCTCCACCTCTCACTGGCAGCGAGGTGAGGCAGCAGCCTGCTAGTGAAGTAATGCTCAAAGAGGAAGAGAATTCAGAACAGTGACCTGTTCCATTCAGCTAATCTCAGTGTTTTCCTGGGGTTTAGCACATTCTGTTTAAGATAAATGGGATCATACCATCCATTCCATAGATGAGTGTGAATAACAAATGTATTGTATTGGAAGCCCATGGGAGTAGATGCTATTCTCCTTGCATTCATCATACACACCGCGTCCTTGCACTTGGCTTACTTCTGGTTTCAAATCAAATGGCAGGATGCATATTGTCCTGCACTGGGATGGAGGTGCATAAACCTCAGGCTAAATTATTAGTTCATTGATCTAGTGTCATTGCTTATGGTGCCTTTTTCCTGATTCAGTGAGATAGAATAGATAGAAACAGTGTAATGAGGTTTTTTTTCAGTGTCCTTAGGAATGCAGTAAGATTAGTCAAAGTATGTGATCAGTTCTCATAGCAGAAGTGGTTCTCTTTTGAAGCACTGCTATGTTTAGGGCTTTGATAAAATTAAAGACAGCAGGCACATTATGCAGATGAAATAAAAATAAAGAGGTGAAATCACTACAATAAGCAAAAAGATCAGTGTTGTCACCAACTCATGATTTTATTGCAAATCTCATGATATCTGGAGTTTTCCTCGAAGCCCAAGCTTCTGGAGACAGCTGATCACCTGAGAATCTCAGCTTTTATTTTTATATGAGGGTTTGATTTCAGGATATGTACTGTGTGTATTTTGACACATGTTGTTGATAATTTCTGTTTTAATGGTTATAAAGCTTTAGCATTTTGAATCTCAACATCTACAGTCATTGATTAATTGTTGTCTGACCCACCCACAAATCCTGCAACTGTGAAAATTGAAGTAGATAAAAATAGAAAAAAGTTTTAAAAATTAACATTGATATTATCTGCTGAAATTATATTTAAAATTGAATGTTGCCAAGTCTAATAATTAGTGACGTTATAGGGGAAGTCAGAAATGCTGAAGCTGATGACAAGAACTGATGCATAGTTGTCATAAACACCTATAAAAGTTGGCTCTGACACCATGTATCCCCTATTCACACTGAAAAGTTGTTTTCTCTAAACTAAGGAAGTCTCTTCACTTGTGATATCAGTGGAACTCAGCTGGAGTTAACAGAGTAATTGATGGATTTTAATTTTTGAAAGATCCCTCACATTGCAATAAAAATGCCCTTAGCAGCAACATCTTGTTAATGTCAGAAACTTCCTAGATAATATCCATGTAACTCAGAACAAAAATCTCCAGGTAATGGCAGGTTAATTCTGTTTTCAGCGCTATCCCAGAATGCTGAGATGTTGACACTGCCAGAAGTAGAACTTTGCCTTGTCTATGTTCTAGGCCTGGAAATCCTAAAACATCCGTTTACTTTGGCAGCAGAGCCAGGACCGTTTTGCAGCTGTGCGGGGCTCTTGCTCCTGAAACCTCCCAGGAGCTCATTATCAAAGTGCTTATTAATGGTGCCCTGGAAATGTGTGTGAAATGCAGGGAGGCCTCCACAACACAGGCTTTTAATTAGACTTCTGCAGAAGGGTGGCTACTTCTCCCTGTAAGGCTGTGAGGGCTACTTACTTTGCTGCTCCTTGCTGGTTAAGCTGAACAGCAGCTGATGCAACTTCTCTATGGCCAGTTTATCATTCTCTGCTCTATACAGATAATTAGGCAGAGGCAGATAATGGCTTTCTCAAGCTCCTTAACAACTTTCTCCACCCCGTGCAGAGCAAAGTGCTGAACTTCTACACTTGTGGGGGATAATGCAGAGAAGGCACTGAAGACCAGAGCCATGAATAAACTGTGTCAGGGAATGACCCTGCCACACTTGAACAGATTATCCATCCCATTAGGCTGGTGTTCTGCCTTTAGCAGTGACTCCAGTGTTTGAGAGTCAGGGTAATCCATTGTCTGACCCTCCCACTGTACAGTGCAACAAACCAATTGAACAGCCCGGGAGGAATCTGGCAGAATAATGTTTCAAGGGCGTCCTCATGGGATAAAAATAGCTGAGGCCGTCATCCCTTACTCCTAGCCCAGCAATGCACCGACTGTCCCCAGATGCTTGTGGGGTGGGTGCCAGTGAGCTGAGGATAACTTGGAGCCTATCAGAGACATCCAGATTTGCATTCAGGATGTCTGCTCACATCACAAGGTGTCATAAACAGATAGCTAAGGGTTAATGTCTCTTTCACCTGAAGCACCTGACCAGAGGACCAATCAGGAAACCGGATTTTTTCAACTTTGGGTGGAGGGAATTGAGTGTCTGAGTCTTTTGTCTGTCTACCTGCTTTTCTCTGAGCTTTGGAGAAGCAGTTTCTACTTTCTAGTCTTCTGTTTCTAAGTGTAAGGACAAAGAGATCAGATAGTAAGTTATATGGTTTCTTTTCTTTGGTATTTGCATGAATATAAGTGCTGGAGTGCTTTGATTTGTATTCTTTTTGAATAAGGCTATTTATTCAATATTCTTTTAAGCAATTGACCCTGTATTGTATCATCTTAATACAGAGAGACCATTTGTATGTATTTTTTTTCTTTCTTTTTTTATATAAAGCTTTCTTTTAAGACCTGTTGGAGTTTTTCTTTACTTCAGGGAAATTGAGTCTGTACTCACCAGGGAATTGGTGGGAGGAAGAAATCGGGGAGATCTGTGTGTTGGATTTGCTAGCCTGATTTTGCATTCCCTCTGGGGGAATAGGAAAGTACTTTTTGTTTCCAGGACTGGAAACAGAGAGGGGGAGTCACTCTGTGTAGTTTCACAGAGCTTGTGTCTGTGTATCTCTCCAGGAGCACCTGGAGGGGGGAAGGGAAAAAGGATTATTTCCCTTTGTTGTGAGACTCAAGGGATTTGGGTCTTGGGGTCCCCAGGGAAGGTTTTTCAGGGGGACCAGAGTGCCCCAAAACACTCTAATTTTTTGGGTGGTGGCAGCAAGTACCAGGTCCAAGCTGATAACTAAGCTTGGAGGTTTTCATGCTAACCCCCATATTTTGGACGCTAAGGTCCAAATCTGGGACTAAGGTTATGACATGGTGGCAGAGGTGGGATATAGACAGAATCCAGAAGCCAGTAGGAATATTATATTTTTCTCTTCTCTGCTAAGGGCTTTTAAGCAGAGAGAAACAGTTTGGTTTTAAAAGGGAACCAGAGAGACTTTTTTTTTTTCTGCTCTCTCTGGCAGTTTGTGGCTTGCATGTTAAGCAAGAAACCATTAAGGTGCGATTAAGAGTCTTTTGTCACACAATAGCACTCCCATTGAGAGTCATTACCAGCACTATATAAATGCAAATAAAGTGGTTTTTCAGGTTTACTTAACATTGAAGATTAGCTAAAGGCACTGTTGCTAGGCAGACTCCAGGAGGCAACAGAGCCTGCAGTTCAGAAGATAAACACCGGAGGGCACCCCAACACAAGAAAACAGGAATCATGACTTCTAAGGCAAAAATTGAGGCCGAAGAGCAATTCAGAGAAGCTGAACACAGGCGACAACTGGAAATAAAACAAAAAGAGATGGAGATGAAAGAAAAGGAAGAAAGCATCAAACTGGCAGCCTTCCAAAGAGAACAGGCAGCCCAAGAGGCAGCACACAAAAGAAAACTAGAAGAAGAAGAGGTAGCCTACCGAAGGCTGTACAGTGCAACAAACCAATTGAACAGCCCGGGAGGAATCTGGCAGAATAATGTTTCAAGGGCGTCCTCATGGGATAAAAATAGCTGAGGCCGTCATCCCTTACTCCTAGCCCAGCAATGCACCGACTGTCCCCAGATGCTTGTGGGGTGGGTGCCAGTGAGCTGAGGATAAGGTAGCCTACCGAAGGAAACAAGCAGAAGAAGAGTTGGCCCACAGAAGGAAGCAAGAAGAAGAGGAGGCGGCCCATCACCGAGAAATGGAAAAACACCAAAAAGAAATGGAAAAACACCAAAAAGAAATGGAAAAACAACAAAAAGAGAATGAAGAGAAGGAAAAACAGAGAAAACATGAACTGGAGTTGGCAAAAGCTGGGCTGCATGTGCCAGCCAACCCTAACAACCCGGCGCCAATTATTGCTCCACAGCACAGGAAATTTCCCACCTACAAGGCAGGTGATGACACCGAGGCCTTCTTGGAAAATTTTGAAAGAGCCTGTCTTGGGTACAACATCCCCGAAGACCAGTACATGGTAGAATTGAGGTCACAGCTCAGTGGACCTTTAGCAGAGGTGGCAGCTGAAATGCCTAAGCAGCAAATGAATGACTATAAACTTTTTCAAATCAAGGCCAGATACAGAATGGGGATAACCCCAGATCATGCCCGTCGGCGCTTCAGAACCCAAAAGTGGAAACCAGAGGTGTCATTTCCCAAACACGCCTACTACATTGCAAAAAACTATGAGGCCTGGATAACAGGAAACAACGTTCAAACCTTGGAAGAACTGCACCTCCTCATACAAATGGAGCAGTTCTTGGATGGTGTTCCTGAAGACATCACACGGTACATACAAGATGGAAATCCCAAAGATATCGCTGAGGCGGGGGAGATTGGAGCCAAATGGATGGAACTGGCGGAAAGCAAGAAAGCTACTGTCAAGGGGAATGATTACCCCAGGGGGCACACAGACCATAAACCCTACAACCGAGGACAGCCAAAGACCCCACATACAACCCAAGTCAAGCCACAGATGCCCTACTCTTCCACCTCACCAGTCTCCAGTAACTCACTTCGGCCCAGTGACCCATCAGATGGAAGATGCTTTAAGTGTAATGAACTGGGACATATCAAGGCCAACTGTCCCAAGAACACCATGCGAGTGCAATTCATTACACCACCAGCACACCAAAGATCCCCAGGCCCGGATGCCTCTCAAATACCCTTGGAGCGAAGGGAAAATTTGAGAGTGGGCGGAAAGAAGGTTACTGCGTGGAGAGACACGGGGGCACAAGTGTCAGCTATCCACCAATCCTTCGTTGACCCCAAATTCATCAACCCAAAGGCCAAAGTTACAATTTACCCCTTCATGTCACAAGCTGTAGACTTGCCTACAGCTCAACTGCCTGTCCAGTACAAAGGCTGGTCAGGAATGTGGACTTTTGCAGTCTATGACAATTATCCTATCCCCATGCTACTGGGGGAAGACTTGGCCAACCAGGTGAGGCGGGCCAAGAGAGTGGGAATGGTTACACGTAGCCAAACCAGGCAAGCTTCCAGACTCATTCCTGTTCCTGAGCCGTCCACAAACGCCCCGTCTGTGTTACCAGAGACCCAGACAGAGGTAGTGGACCCGGATTCCATGCCTTCCACTGAAACAGCCACAGCATCTCCAGTCCCAGGCCCGGAACTGGAACAGCAACCAGCACCAGCAAGTGCAACCCCATCTTCAAACTCAACGCCAGAGGGCGCCAGCGAGCCAGACCTGGCAGAAGCAAAAGACAGCCATACCCAAAAGGCTCAGCCAGAGCCTGAAATACCTCAGGTGCACCAGCGGAGAGCGGTTCACCAGCAACGGAAACAACCCCATCACCTACATCGCTTCCAGAGGGACCAAGCCCAAGTCCACAGTCTGAGGAAGAACTGGTGACCCCAGCCTCAAGGGAACAGTTCCAGACTGAGCAGGAAGCAGATGACAGCCTTTAGAAAGCGTGGGCGGCGGCACGGAGCACCCCACCGCCTCTCAGCTCTTCTAATCGATCCCGGTTTGTTATAGACCAAGGACTTTTATACAAGGAAATTCTTTCTGGTGGACACCGGGAAGAATGGCAGCCGCAAAAACAGTTGGTGGTTCCAACTAAGTACTGGGGGAAGCTCTTAAGCTTAGCCCATCATCATCCCAGTGGCCATGCTGGGGTGAACAGAACCAAAGACGGGTTGGGGAAGTCCTTCCACTGGGAGGGGATGGGCAAGGATGTTGCCAAGTATGTCCGGTCTTGTGAGGTATGCCAAAGAGTGGGTAAGCCTCAAGACCAGGTCAAGGCCCCTCTCCAGCCACTCCCCATAATTGAGGTCCCATTTCAGCGAGTAGCTGTGGATATTCTGGGCCCTTTCCCAAAAAAGACGCCCAGAGGAAAGCAGTACGTACTGACTTTAGTGGACTTTGCTACCCGATGGCCGGAAGCAGTAGCTCTAGGCAACACCAGGGCTAACACTGTGTGCCTGGCCCTAACAGACATTTTTGCCAGGGTAGGTTGGCCCTCCGACATCCTTACAGATTCAGGGTCTAATTTCCTGGCAGGGACCATGGAAAAACTGTGGGAAACTCATGGGGTGAATCACTTGGTTGCCACCCCATACCACCATCAAACCAATGGCCTGGTGGAAAGGTTCAATGGAACTTTGGGGGCCATGATACGAAAATTCATCAACGAATCCTCCAATAATTGGGACCTAGTGTTGCAGCAGTTGCTGTTTGCCTACAGGGCTGTACCACATCCCAGTTTAGGGTTTTCACTGTTTGAACTTGTGTATGGTCACGAGGTTAAGGGGCCATTACAGTTGGTGAAGCAGCAATGGGAGGGGTTTACGCCTTCTCCAGGAACTAACATTCTGGACTTTGTAAGCAACCTACAAAGCACCCTCCGACACTCTTTAGCCCTTGCTAGAGAGAACCTAAAGAATGCTCAGGAAGAGCAAAAGGCCTGGTATGACAGACATGCCAGAGAACGTTCCTTCAAGGTAGGAGACCAGGTTATGGTCTTGAAGGCGCAACAGGCCCATAAGATGGAAGCATCATGGGAAGGGCCATTCACGGTCCAAGAGCACCTGGGAGCTGTAAACTACCTCATAGCATTTCCCAATTCCTCACTAAAGCCTAAAGTGTACCATGTTAATTCTCTCAAGCCTTTCTATTCCAGAGACTTACAGGTTTGTCAGTTTACAGTCCAGGGAGATGATGCTGAGTGGCCTGACGGTGTCTACTACGACGGGAAAAAAGACGGTGGCGTGGAAGAGGTGAACCTCTCAACTACCCTGGAACGTCTGCAGCGGCGACAAATCAAGGAGCTGTGCACTAGCTTCGCCCCATTGTTCTCAGCCACCCCAGGACGGACTGAACGGGCATACCACTCCATTGATACAGGTAATGCTCACCCAATCAGAACCCCACCCTACCGGGTGTCTCCTCATGCCCAAGCTGCTATAGAACGGGAGATCCAGAACATGCTACAGATGGGTATAATCCGCTCATCTACCAGTGCATGGGCATCTCCAGTGGTTCTGGTACCCAAACCAGATGGGGAAATACGCTTTTGCGTGGACTACCGTAAGCTAAATGCTGTAACTCGTCTGGACAACTATCCAATGCCACGTACCGATGAGCTATTGGAAAAGTTGGGACGTGCCCAGTTCATCTCTACAATAGATTTAACCAAGGGGTACTGGCAAGTACCGCTAGATGAACCTGCCAAGGAGAGGTCAGCATTCGTCACCCATGCGGGGGTGTATGAATTCAATGTCCTTCCTTTCGGCCTTCGAAATGCACCAGCCACCTTCCAGAGGCTGGTAGACGGTCTACTAGCTGGACTGGGAGAATTTGCAGTTGCCTACCTCGATGATGTGGCCATTTTTTCAGACTCCTGGCCCGAACACCTACTACACCTGGAAAAGGTCTTTGAGCGCATCAGGCAGGCAGGACTAACTGTTAAGGCCAAAAAGTGTCAAATAGGCCAAAACAGAGTGACTTACCTGGGGCACCAGGTGGGTCGAGGAACCATAACCCCCTACAGGCCAAGGTGGATGCTATCCAAAAGTGGCCTGTCCCACGGTCCAAGAAGCAGGTCCAATCCTTCTTAGGCTTGGCCGGATACTACAGGCGATTTGTACCACACTACAGCCAAATCGCTGCCCCACTGACCGACCTGACCAAAAAGACCCAGCCAAATGCAGTTAAGTGGACTGATGAGTGTCAAAAGGCCTTTACCCAACTTAAGGCAACGCTCATGTCTGACCCTGTGCTCAGAGCCCCGGATTTTGACAAGCCATTCCTAGTAACCACAGATGCATCTGAGCGTGGTATAGGAGCGGTGCTCATGCAGGAAGCAACAGATCACAACTTCCATCCTGTCGTGTTTCTCAGCAAGAAACTGTCTGAGAGGGAAAGTCACTGGTCAGTCAGTGAAAAGGAATGCTATGCCATTGTGTACGCCCTGGAAAAGCTACGCCCATATGTTTGGGGACGGCGGTTCCAACTACAAACTGACCATGCTGCACTAAAGTGGCTTCATACTGCCAAGGGGAACAACAAAAAACTTCTTCGTTGGAGTTTAGCTCTCCAAGATTTTGATTTTGAAATTCAACACATCACAGGAGCTTCTAATAAAGTTGCTGATGTACTCTACCATGAGAGTTTCCCAGAATTCAGTAGTTAAAAAGTGTTCTTAAAATGTAGAAGTCTGTTAGTTATATACTTAGGAGTATATGTAAAGGTGTATGTGTTGTATTAATCTGTTTATTTTAAAGTTCTAGAAGGAAATCGCCGCCAGTGAGCTTCCCCACTGTCTGCAATTTGGGGGGCGTGTCATAAACAGATAGCTAAGGGTTAATGTCTCTTTCACCTGAAGCACCTGACCAGAGGACCAATCAGGAAACCGGATTTTTTCAACTTTGGGTGGAGGGAATTGAGTGTCTGAATCTTTTGTCTGTCTACCTGCTTTTCTCTGAGCTTTGGAGAAGCAGTTTCTACTTTCTAGTCCTCTGTTTCTAAGTGTAAGGACAAAGAGATCAGATAGTAAGTTATATGGTTTCTTTTCTTTGGTATTTGCATGAATATAAGTGCTGGAGTGCTTTGATTTGTATTCTTTTTGAATAAGGCTGTTTATTCAATATTCTTTTAAGCAATTGACCCTGTATTGTATCATCTTAATACAGAGAGACCATTTGTATGTATTTTTTTTCTTTCTTTTTTTATATAAAGCTTTCTTTTAAGACCTGTTGGAGTTTTTCTTTACTTCAGGGAAATTGAGTCTGTACTCACCAGGGAATTGGTGGGAGGAAGAAATCGGGGAGATCTGTGTGTTGGATTTGCTAGCCTGATTTTGCATTCCCTCTGGGGGAATAGGAAAGTACTTTTTGTTTCCAGGACTGGAAACAGAGAGGGGGAGTCACTCTGTGTAGTTTCACAGAGCTTGTGTCTGTGTATCTCTCCAGGAGCACCTGGAGGGGGGAAGGGAAAAAGGATTATTTCCCTTTGTTGTGAGACTCAAGGGATTTGGGTCTTGGGGTCCCCAGGGAAGGTTTTTCAGGGGGACCAGAGTGCCCCAAAACACTCTAATTTTTTGGGTGGTGGCAGCAAGTACCAGGTCCAAGCTGGTAACTAAGCTTGGAGGTTTTCATGCTAACCCCCATATTTTGGACGCTAAGGTCCAAATCTGGGACTAAGTAAGGTTATGACACAAGGTTTAAGAAGCAAGAGGAGCACAAGGCACCACTGAATTCAGAGACTGCTGTGGCTGAGTGTGGTCTTCCTAGGATAGCTTGGGTGACCACACTGCTGGTTCTGGTAGCCTGTTGGGCAGGTAAATATAACTGCATCCTTGATCTCAGACGCTAGGTCAGGAAGTGTGCCCGGTGCAGGGCACACTCACATGTACAGACACTTTGATGACCTATGGTTTTGTGTTGTTTCAGGCTCCAGCTACCAATTAACTTTGACTCAGCCACTCACTATGTCAGTGACTCCAGGAGAAACTGTCCAACTCACATGTGTTATGAGCAGTGAAGTCAGCATCAGCGATAGCTACATACGCTGGTACCAGCAGAAGCAAGGGGAGAAACCAAGATACTTGCTGTATTACAAGGATGACTCTACCCAGGATAAAGGCTCTGGTGTCCCTGACAGATTCACTGCCTCTAAAGACACTTCCAGGCACACCTGCTTTTTAACTATCAGCAGGGCTCAAGCAGAGGATGATGCTGATTACTATTGCGCAGACTGGGATGGCTCAGCTAACCAGTACACAGTGATACAGCTGCACAGAGAAGAGGAACAAAAATCCCTCTCACCCACAGTGACACTGCACCTGGAGCCCACCTGCGTGTTTCTTGTTCCTATGAGATGGCCTGGTGGATTGGCTCCTGGGTCACTGTGATTTCCAATTGCTGTCAGTCCTCGTTGCCTTTCAAAGCTACGGGCTTTTCTGGCTGAAGAACTCATCTGTGTTCTGACACAATATCACTGGCCTGATGCACAGACTGAGTTAAAGGCAGTAAGGAGATCAAACCAGGGCACTAGGGATCACCGCCCCAAGGATACAAGCAGGGACCATCCCACAGTAGGCATTATGCTGTGATATTGGACCAGCCGAAACTGGGTTTTAAAGAGCTCTTCTGGCTAGTGGCTGGTACAGTTATTACACTTCTAGCTCCAGATCATAGTTCTGCTGAGTTGCAGCCCAGAAGGGACAATTGTGACCATCCAGTCTGACCTCCTGTGTGAAACGGGCACAGAACTTCACCCAGTAATTCCTGCCTCACGCCCAGAAACATGTGGTGTAACTTGCCCATCTCTTTTAGAAAGACTCCCAGGCTTCATGTTCCACAGCCCTTTGTAATCTGCTCCAGTGCTTAATTTCTGTGCATGTCATTTCCAGTTTGAATTTTTCTAACTGCAGCTCGCAGACATTTGATCTTGGTCTACCTTTATCTCCTAGATTAAACATCCCCTGAGTACCTGCTCTTCCACCGTGATCAGGTCACCTCTTAACCTTCTCTTTGACAAGCTAAATAGAGAGATAGAAAGTAACTCAGCCTATGATTAGTGTTTCCAGACCTTGAAATATTCATGTAGCTCTTCTCTGAACCCTCTCTAACTTGTCAACGGCCTTTTAAAATTGCAGACCCCAGACATGGACACACTGTTCCAGTCGTGGTCTCTTGAGTGACACAGACCAGAGTGATCTCACCTTCCTTCTCCTACGGCACACTCACAGATGCCAGTGCTGATGTTCCTGTTTGCATGGAGCTGTCCTGCAAATAGAGAGATTGAGCCTGTGTCTCAGATGCTGAGGGCTCCCAACTCCCACTGACTTCCACCAGAGCTGCATGTGCTCAGCACTTCCCAGGATCGGGCCCGTGGGTGCCCAAGCTCCATGTATTGCATGTTCATAAAGCAAAGCCAGTACAGACAAGGGGACCTAGAGCTGCTGCCATTGGAGTCTTTTGCCCAGGTGCAATTTCTCTCCAGCTGAGCTGCAAAGTTCTGACTTAGTCTTTGTTCCTTTGAAACAATGCCAAAGCGGGAGGCCAGTGGGCTCTGCCGCTTTTTCCTTATGCCTGTTTGTAAAGATCATTTAATGCTTCGCTTTTGATTTTCAGAATAATCCCCAATATTCTTTAAAACATTCCTTATGCAAAGCTGTCCTTCCTGAGCAACCCTATGATAACAAACCAGTGTGAGCAGTAAGGGATTGGATTTCCGGTTTTGCCCTTCAATTGCCTGCAGGGCAGGTGGTATCTGGGCTCATGGAGCTTGGGTGAGTTGGATGCTGCGGCGCATGACCAAGGGATCATTGCTGTGGATTTGCTCCGATGTTCCTGGGCCCTAAAGTGTTGGACCGTCTAATGGGGCCCAGGCATACAAGGGATCACACTTTCCAAACCTGTGAAACAACACTGCCCACGTCCTTCTCAGTAGAAATCAGGTCTCTGCAGAGTGCCGGGGCTCTGAACTGGGACCGAAGCAATAACAGGAAGCGTGTCTGGGAGTCGGTGAGCAAGAGTTGGAGCTTGACTGAGGTCAATTAAGGGGCAGTCAGGACCTCACAGGATCTAAGCCCTTAGAGACTCTATACAGACCAGCAGGTGGCAGAATAGCATTAGCATCACCCACACCTCTGTAACTTGACTCCCAAGGGAAGGGGTTTGGGAAGATGAAGACCTTAGGGCCTTAGAACTTGAGACTATGTAAAAAGAACATGAGTACTTGTGGCACCTTAGAGACTAACAAATTTATTTGAGCATAAGCTTTTGTGGGCTACAGCCCACTTCTTCAGATGCATGGAATGGAACATATATTGAGGAGATACATGTACACATACAGACAGCATGAAAAGGTGGGAGTTGTCTTACCAACACTGAGAGGCCAATTAAGTAAGAAAAAAAACTTTTGAAATGATAATCAAGATAGCCCAGTACAGACAGTTTGATAAGAAGTGTGAGAATACTTACAAGGGGAGATAGATTCAATGTTTGTAATGGCTCAGCCATTCCCAGTCCCTATTTAAACCTAAGGTGATTGTATCTAGTTTGCATATCAATTCCAGCTCAGCAGTTTCTCGTTGGAGTCTGTTTTTGAAGCTTTTTGGTTGCAAAATTGCCACCCGCAGGTCTGTCATTGAATGACCAGAGAGATTGAAGTGTTCTCCTACTGGTTTTTTAGTGTTATGATTCCTGATGTCAGACTTGTGTCCATTAATTCTTTTGCATAGAGACTGTCCTGTTTGGCCAATGTACATGGCAGAGGGGCATTGCTGGCACATGATGGCATATATCATATTTGTAGATGTGCAGGTGAACGAGCCCTTGATGGTATGGTTTATGTGATTAGGTCCTATGAGGATGTCACTTGAATAGATATGTGGACAGAGTTGGCATCGGGCTTTGTTGCAAGGGTAGGTTCTTGGGTTAGTGTTTTTGTTCAGTGATGTTTGGTTGCTGGTGAGTATTTGCTTCAGGTTGGGGGGTTATCTGTAAGCGAGGACAGATCTGTCCCCCAAGATCTGTGAGAGTGAGGGATCATCTTTCAGGATAGGTTGTAGATCTTTGATGATGCGCTGGAGAGGTTTTAGTTGGGGGTTGAAGGTAACAGCAAGTGGTGTTCTGTTATTTTCTTTGCTGGGCCTGCTTTGTAGGAGGTGACTTCTGGGTATTCGTCTGGCTCTGTCTATCTGTTTTTTCACTTCAGCAGGTGGGTGTTGTAGTTTTAAGACTGCTTAATAGAGATCTTGTAGGTGCTTGTCTCTGTCTGAGGGATTGGATCAAATGCAGTTGTATCTTAGAGCTTGGCTGTAGACAATGGATCGTGTGGTATATCCTGGATGGAAGCTGGAGGCATGTAGGTAAGTATAGCAGTCAGTAGGTCTGGTATATGGTGGTATTTATTTGACCATCGCTTATTAGCACAGTAGTGTCCAGGAAATGGACCGCTTGTGTGGATTGGTCTAGGCTGAGGTTGATGGTGGGATGGAAATTATTGAAATCATGGTGGAATTCCTCAAGGGCTTCTTTGCCATGGGTCCGCTCCCTCTTGACGTCCGTTCTTTCTTCATGAAGAAGGCCAGGCAGTGAATGATGCCCTGACTCCTCCCTCAGCTCTCTCTGGTTGGGGCTGGGTTTGTGATGCTGGGTGGCCAAGTCCCACTTTGAAGTTGTCTTTTACTCATGGAAGGGATGATGCTTCGTCACCCCCAGAGGGGTGCAGAGTCCTGACAGGAGAGCCAGAGAGATACTGTTGCATGGAGGTGGCAGGATGCAGGGAGCCTGCACAGATACATTCCCCACACCCCCTGTGTACCTCCATCCGAGCATGCAGGGGAGTTTCAGGTACATGAGGAAGCCAGTGGATCTGTGGCTCTGTGTGACAGAATGCACCCCTGTATTCACAGCCTGCACATTACTGCCCTGGCCCCGGCAAAGGGGAGGGGAAAGGAATGTGCAGAGCCTGCGAAGCCTGAATTGCAGGAAAGAATCCTCAGCAACAGTAGAATTCGCACATGAGTCCATTAAAACAAAGGAACTCACTGATTCACTGGGAAAAGTTCCATCCCTTCCAGACATCTTTGAAAAGCCTTGTGGCCATAGGTTAGACGTTCGTACACATTGAAAGTGCAAAGTCCTTCAAGCTGAAGGAAACGAGACTGCCTGAAATAGACACCAAACATTTTCCAAGCTGTGTTACATTAGTGAATCCCTATATATCAGTGCAAGGATTTCAAAAAACAATACACTGGGCTGTATCACACGATGAGTTAATGTGCTAATGTATTTTCTAAAGACTTGGATTCAAATCTGCATCTGACCTTGAAATATTGCCGTTAGGATCTGTACTATCATCAATTCAGTCTCGTACTTGGCTACAAAAATATTAGTAATTCGGGTCCTTTTCTTTTCTGTTCTTCAGATTACTCCTGTTCTTCGTGCTCCTTGTTCCTCTGACTCCTCTTCATGCTAGCTTCCTTTTATAAAACTTTCCCTTCTCTAGAATGTAATGTGCACCCAGGGAGCAGGAAGCAGATTTGCATGAGGGGGCTACTCTCAATCTCTGAGGGTTTAAGAAAGAATCAGAGGTTTCCAGTCACAGACCCATTTCCCTCAGGAAACCGAGCTCATCTAGATTCCTCATCACTGCTTGGGCCCCTCTGTTCCTCACGCTGCTCTGTCATGAGGTTCAGAGCCTGGCACAATGGGGTCCTGTTCATGCCAGAGGCTGTTAGGTGCTACCCAGTGCAGGTAACCAATAATAATGTTCATGGCGTGAGGGGCTTCTCTCTTACTGCATTTCCTGAGCAGGTCTTCCACACGGCCACTGACAGAGCCCTGGGAGCGCAGCCCCTGTGTTCTGGGCTGAGCCCGTAATGTTCCCCTGGGAGGAATCTGAGGCAAAGGAAAAGCTTTTGCCCAGCTCACAGATTTGCCATTTGGCCAGAAGAGGTCACTAGAGCTGCAGAAATCCCCTGGTGTCTGGTGGTACCGGTGGCTAGTTTGCCAGGCCCGGCTCCCTCTCAGCAGGGGCGCTGGAACAATTCTTATAGTCTGGGGGCTGAGAGCCATTGAACCAAACTGTAAACTCTGCATAAAATGGAATCACTTCAAGCCAGGGGGTGCGGCCGCCCCTCCAGTCCTCCTGGCTCCAGCACCTCTGCCTTTCAGTGCACAGCCCAGCGCAGAGTTCAGTGGCTTTCGGTTGACTCTGAACACACCTAAGTCACCTCTTAACCTTCTCTTTGATAAGCTAAATAGTGAGGGATAAAGTAACTCAGCCGACGATTAGTGTTTGCCAGACATTGAAATATCCACTTAGCTCTTCTCTGAACCCTCTGTAACTTGTCAAGTGCCTTTTAAAATTGAAGACCCCAGACCTGAACACACTATCGAGTGGTCCCTTGAGTAACACAGACAAGGGAAATCTCACCTTAGACTCTGCTCAGGAGCCAATGGGCAGCCAGCGCAGAGCCTGGTTTAAAGGTTTTGTAAATGGATAGACAAAGTGGGTTGGCTCAGCTCGGAAGTCATTCTGTGAAAGAAGCGGGTATCCAGGAGGGGCTGGAGTGAGGTGAAGGGATGGCTTGGCAGCCCAGAATTGCCAGGGCATTCCCTGCATAGGGGGAACTTGGAAGATGGCACAGAGACTGTTGTGGGAGGAGTGGACAGAGGGGTCACCGAGGCCGGTACCACTGGCTGAGTGGAGGTGCTGGGGGGAGACACAAGAGACTATGACAGATATTGAGGCTGAGAGAAGTTCTGTAGGGCTTTGTGGGTAAGAACAAGCAGATTACAGTTGAAGAGGCAGAGAAGAGGGATACCAAGAGAGATGTAGTGTCAGGATGGGAGGCAGGGAAATAACTTTAGTTTCAGGGTTTTCTGCGGGTTGAATGGGGCTATGAGGGAGATTTGGAAGCTGACTCCTACCCAGAGACCCTCACAATCTCAGTGGGGTAATTAACCTTTTTTATAAGTCCTTTGAGAACCCCTCCAATTTATGGTGTCTCTGCCTTTCTCCTATGGGCTGTGGTGCATTTAGCAGCCAGTGAGCAGGGAGCTGATTTGCATGGAGGGTCCGTTTTTGAGCTCTGGGGTTTAAGAGGGAATTGGAGGGTTCCAACCAGAGACTCATTTCCCTAAGGAAGCCGAGCTAGTCTGGATTCCTACCATGGCCTGGGCCCTTCTGCTGCTCACGCTGCTCACTTACTGCTCAGGTAGGGTAGAAAATTGCCTCTGATTCTCTGCTCTGAGATGCTGCCAGCAGGTCAGCCCCTCTCACAGGTTTCACACAGGCAGAGCCACATTTCAATTCTTTCCTATCTTGTTCCAGGTTCCAGCTCACAGCCTGTGCTGACTCAGACACCTGCAGTGTCCGTGTCCCCCGGAGAGAATGTGAGACTGGCCTGCACCATGCCCTCAGGTTACAGCAGTCCCAGCTACAGGGTGGAATGGTACCAGCAGAAGCCAGGCAGTGCCCCGCGGTTTGTGTACCACTATCAAACTAGCAGTAGCCAGGGCAGGGGCACAGGGATCCCAACACGATTCACGGTCTCCCCTGACACCTCCAACAACCTCTGGAATTTAGTGATCTCTGGGGTCCAAGCAGAGGATGAGGCTGATTATTACTGTGCCACATGGGATGGTCGTAGTAAGACTCATCACAGTGATACAGTGAGATAGAGAAGCAAGACCTAAACTCTCTGTCACAGCTCTTTGCACCCCTGAAGGTCAGACCATGACATCCCTAAACATACACTGACGAACAGAGAGAGACGCCATTGGAGGTTACTTGAACAATCACTGTCCACTACACCCAGGCACCAGCTGTCTGTTCTGCTCTGGGGAGTGCTGCAGAGGCTGGTAGACAGTGATGCAGGTTTGCTTTAAATGCTGGGGTAAGTGAGTTATGGCTGGAATCCGAACAGAAAGAGCATCTGAGAGCTGGGTCAGTGTCTTTTATCACTGACAGGCCTGACCTCTGCCAGCACCATGTCTCATCATGTCTCCTGTGCTCACAGCACTACCAACCCCAGATGTTCAAAAATCATGAGTCAGGCCCCCCAAAATTATGAGATTGGTTTAAAACATAAACCAGAATTTGCTCCTTTTTCTTTGCCTTCTGCTTCATGACCAGGTGGGTCACATGAGGGCTCATGTTTTCAGTTCTTCTCCACAGTCATGAAGCCAAAAACCTTGTCATGGTATAATTCCCCAGTCTGAACCTTAGAGTCCAAAAGATGGGGTACCAGCATGAATTCCTCTAAGCTTAATTACCAGCTTAGATCTGATAGGCTGCCACCACCCAAAAATATAGTGTTCTGGGCCACTCTGGTCCCCCCAAAAACCTTTCCTGGGGACCCCAAGACCCAAATTCCTTGAGTCTTACAACAAAGGGGAATAAACCATTTCCCTTCCCCCTTCTTTCTTTCTCCCAGATCTTTCCCAACCTGGGTACACTAGGAGATCACCGTGATTCAAACTCCTTGAATCACAACACAGAGAAATCAAATTTTTTCTCCCCCTTCTCTCCCGCTCCCAGGCTTTCCCTCCCTGGGCTATCCTGGAGAGATAGACAGATTCAAGCTCCGTGAATCTAAAACACAGAGGAAATTCACCTTTCCTCCCCCACTCCTCCTTCCCTTCTCCCACCAATTTCCTGGTGAGTACAGACTCAGTTCCTTTGAGCCTTAACAAGGGGAAAAAATTAATCAGGTCTTTTAAAAAGAAAAGCTTTTAATAAAAGAAAGAAAAAAGTAAGAAATCTCTGTAAAATCAAGATGGAATATTACAGGGTTCTGTAATATTCTTTCAGGTTATAAACACTAGAAAGAAGTCTCACCCCCAGCACAAATACCAATCAAAATCCATCCAGCAAAATACACATTTGCAAATACAGAAAACAATCAAAAGACTATAACTGCCTTTTCTACTTAATACTCACTATTCTGAATATATAAGAGACTGTAGCAGGGAGATTGGCAAGAAACCTGGTTGCACATCTGGTCCCTTTCAGGACCCAGAGAGAACAAAACAAAACCCAAAAAACACAAACAAAGGCTTCCCTCCACCGAGATTTGAAAATATCTTGTCTCCTGATTGGTCCTCTGGTCAGGTGTTTCAGGTTCACTGTTTGTTAACCCTTTATAGGTAAAAGAGACATTAACCCTTAACTATCTGTTTATGACACCTTACTTTCATTTTTTTAATGAAAGCTGAGATTGCCATGACTCCAGGAACTGGGGCATTAAGATACACACCAAATATCAGGAGATTCATGAGAGTATCATGAGAGTGGGTAACACTGCCACTCATGCCGGACATAAGCCACCTCAATTTCTACACACCACCAACTCCCACCATCATTGTACATGATGGTGAGGTATTTACAGCCCCTTGATGTTTCCCCAGGAAGCCAAGGCCTGCTCCCAGGGGATTTGTCTTGGATCTCAGCCATGATCTGGTCTGTGAGAGAGGCCTGCAGCAAGTAGGGTCGGCAGAAGTTCCTCCCTCTCTGGCTTTTCAAGGGTGAAGGGAAATGAGAGTTTCCTAGTGACCCTGCGATCCAGTCAGGTAGGCTCAGTAGCCTGATACAGCTCAGTTCTATGTGAAAGAGGCCTCCCCCTGGTCATCAGGAAAGCAGGGGGGCTGGCTAGAGGAGATCCCAGGGCTAGAGGCCCTTTCAAATAGGGGGTTAATCCTCTGCTTCTCTGTGAGTTTTTGTGGTGGTGGTTAAACGGTAGAAGGAAATCCCTGTCCTGGAGCAGGGACTGAGCTGATTTTATCTTGATTCCTCATGGCCTGTCAGTGGGGATGAATCTCCCCTTGCTGATCAGCCCCAGCGGGCTGGTGGGGAGAAGGTTCTGTGGCACTTGAGTGTGTGAGCAGGGGGCCAGTGAGGCAGGGAGTCAGGGCCCCTAAGGGCAGGGGGGGGAGTATGACACTGCTATAATACAAATCATTATTGGTACAGACTTGTCAGTTCTGTATTCAGTGGGTCTCATTTCAGCTGGTAATTAGCATTCTTGGCTGGCATTAGATTCCGAAGTCAAGTCAGGTGTGGAGGGGAATATCCTGCATTTCCACTGTAAACCGGCTCTGTGATCTGCCAAAAGGAAAAGCACATCCACTAACTTTGTGTTTCACGTTCTTTGTGCGGTGAAATGGAGCAGCAGGCAAGATGCGGGGAATAAGGGCCATTCAGGTGGTGACTATTTCAATGATTCATGACTTCAGGCCAATAAAGTGATTCCATTGAGCCCTCCCATCGCATGTGCATTAATGACCCAATGGAATGAGGCAGTTCAGAGCCAGGGGAACAATATTTACATTCCTTGTGGGTTGTTTCAGGACTGGATTAAATACCCTTTGAGCTGCACAGGTCTGGCGCACATAAATCCTCATGGAATTGACCAGGGCAGGCTGGGTGGATGGTGAGAAATCTCTTTCTGTTGGGTGCAGTCTAGCAGATTGGTGGGTGGTACAAGGTGATAACTGCTGGTAATAAACAGTGAAAGCCGCAGTAATGAACAGTGAATAACTTCAAGGACTCCAATACACCAGTAAGAAGCGATAAAGTGGCCCAGAATCATTGCAAATGGGAACTTCATCAATAGTAACATAATTTTCTTCCCATACCTCTGTGACGCCTGATGCCCCCTGTGTATTGAGTTTGCCGAGAAGATGAAGTTCTGTGTTACAGACAAGCCAGCTGTGTGAGGAGGGGGTTGAATCCAGCCAGGGAATGGGCATGATGGTCAGGTGTTTGTACCACCAAGCTGCCTTCAGTACAGAGCCTGATCTCTCAGCAGATTCCCACCCTGCAAAGTGACCCGTGCACTCTTGCTGTTGTCTGTGAGATTTTACAAGGGATGAGATGCCTGCAGCCCAAACCCCAGCTGGGTGCACCAGCCTACCCTTGGCTAGAAGACTGGGCCTGCATCCTTGGTCAGCAACTGAGCCTTATGGAAAAGGATGCTAATGCAACTGCTTTCTGCAGTTACCTCTCAAGAGAACTGTTCTAGTGTTTCTTGTTGGGTTCTGAGAGCTAAAGACTTTTTCTCATCCCCTTACTCGCTGCCTCTCCTCCTCCTGCTGTGCTGGATGCCATCTTGGCCAGTGTGAGGAGGAGGTTGACAAGGAGGTTTCACAACTATGGTTGGGTTGTGGGGAAATCAGGATGTGCGGGGAGAAAGATCAGCCAGAACCTCAGTGTGGGGAAGTGGAGCTGGAACAGGGGCTGCAACCTGACACGTCATACATAGATGTGTGCCGGGGTCTCCCTCACACAGCAGAAAGGACAGCTTTCAGGCGAGTTGTGATCCGTACCCATTACACAACCAGGCTTGCGGCTCTGCCAAGGAGCTGCCAGCAGATCTCCCTAGTGGGCTGTGAAACCAGAGTAGAGGAATGGCTGGCCCACCAGGTGGCAGCAGGTACCACTTGATGTCGGGGCAGCACACAAGGGTGAGGAGGACTCTGCCCTTGCCAGTGGGCTGCGGTGCCTTCAGCAGCCAGTGAGCAGGAAGCTGATTTGCATGAAGGGGCCGTTCTCCAGCTCTGGGGGTTTAAGAGAGAATCGGAGGGTCCCAGCCACAGACCTGTTTGCCTCAGGAAGCCGAGCTCATCTGGATTCCCACCATGGCCTGGGCCCCTCTACTCCTCACGCTGCTCACTTACTGCTCAGGTATGGTAGAAAGATGCACTTGACTCTCTCTGCTCTGAGATGCTGACGATGGTTCAGTCTCACAGGTTTCACACAGGTAGAGCCACATTTCAGTTCTTTCCTATCTCATTCCAGGTTGCAGCTCGCAGCCTGTGCTGACTCAACCGCCCTCGATATCCGTGTCCCCCGGAGAGAATGTGAGACTGGCCTGCACCATGCCCTCAGGGTACAGCAATCCCAGCTACAGGGTACATTGGTACCAGCAGAAGCCAGGCAGTGCCCCGCGGTTCGTGTACCACTATCAAGCTAGCAATAGCCAGGGCAGGGGCACAGGGATCCCAGCACGATTCACGGTCTCCCCTGACACCTCCAACAACCTCTGGAATTTAGTTATCTCTGGGGTCCAAGCAGAGGATGAGGCTGATTATTACTGTGCCACATGGGATGGTCGTAGTCTCACTCATCACAGTGATACAGTGAGATAGAGAAGCGAGACCTAAACTCTCTGTCATAGCCCGTTTGCCTGTTCCCACGTGAGGGTCAGACCATGAACTTCCTAGAGACACCGACACAGACAATAGAGAAAAAGATAAGCCAACAAACCTAGAGAGACGCCTTTGATCATTCCTTGGGGAATCACTGTCCCCTGAACCCAGGCACTGTCTGTCTGCCCTGCTCTGGGGCCTGCTTCACGGTGATCTCTACATTGCCTTCTTCTCTTGCAAACCCTGTTGAGTGAGGGGCTGGTAGGTGTTGACCCAGGTTGGTTCGAAGTGCTGGGGCAATGTCAGTTGTAATCAGCTCTTCACAGGAAGAGTATCTGAGAGAGCAGTCAGAGAATGGGGGAGGGAAAACCTCTGAGATGTGGCTACAGTCTAGTGCACTGCTGGTGCTATGCAGTAATACATAAATCATAGCAAACGCTTCAAGGAACCAGATGCCACAGACTCTGGAGAAAGCAATATCAAATGGCCAAAAAGAATTAAATAAGAACTTCCCACATCTCAGTGCTCTCTTCTCAGAGCATTCCAGAGCCTTAGTGCCCTGTCTGTAGAGCTCTCCCCACATTCCTGATGTTCTGTGGTACAGAGCATGTCATGATTATAATCCTGATTTGCCTTCTAATCCTATTTTTTATTAACTTGTTGTTATTTTAATTGTGCTGCAGGAGTGTCTGGTCATGGGACAGCCAACACTAGTATGTTGGCTGCATTCTGCAGGGTGGCTGTAGAGGAGGGGCTCCTCTCGGATGCAATGCACAACTCTCTTTCCAAGGCAAATTGGGAGCTGAAATCCCCTGTCAGCCACAGCAAAGACCAAACCCTTCTGCCTCAGAGCTAATCCATGCAGGGAGAGGTCACTGGAGTCAGAGTGGGGGACAGAGCAGTGTTTCTGTCCATGGTAACTCTCCATTCGCTCTAAGCCGCAAAACCCAGCAGAGTGTGACTGTGACTCTAGCTCGGGCACCTGGAAACCCAAGTCAGTTATTTCTCTGCAGCTGGGCTGCCCCCATGGGAGACCGCGTGACCTAATGAACGTTGACTTGTGCAAACTGAGAGAGCAGGATACCACAGCGAGCAAGAGGGGTGATTTCGGTCTGATTCCACTGGATGGGGCTTGTGTATGTTTTATCCTCCTGACACCGACAGGGAACAGCAGCCACCTTTCTTCTCCCCTGGAGCTGGAAGCAGGGGCCAGGGCGAAACTGGGCTTTATCTGTTTGTTGGGATAACTTAGTGCTCAGTGGATGCCGTGTGCAGGGTGCGAAAAGGCTAAAGAGGAGACTATTTGTGAGCCCTAGCCCAAGCTGCAACTTTAAAGTGCTGTGTATACAGCTGGTTTTAAAGTATTAGTGTGAGTTCCACTCGCCCAAGTCTGTCCAAATGCTGTGTGGACATACTGAATAAGACTCTGTTTTGCTCAGGAGGGAAGTTTCTTCATGGCCTGGAATGCCTCCATAATTTGGAGCTGTCTGCCAGGCCACAAGGAACTTTATGTGAGTTGTAATATGGCACAACCCCCTGTTACTCCAAACATCACAGGGGGGAAGGGTGTCTTGCTAAAGGGGCTGCGAGCTCAGTGGGTGTTGGGAGAACAGTGGAAAGAAGTATCCCTTGGATCTAATCAGTGCTTAATTTGTGCCAGGCCCTGCCAGGGCTGAGCCCTGGCACTTCTGGGATCAGCAGTTCATAGCCCCAGAAACTCTGGTCCTGGCAGTTCATAGCCCCGGCACTTCTGGGCCTGGTAGTTCATTGCTCCAGCACCCCTGGGCTCAGCAGTTCATAGCCCCGGCACCTCTGAGCTTGCCATGTCAGTTATGAAAGTAAAAAAAAGGCTTGAACCCTGGCTCATCTTTTATTACAAATGAAGCCCTGGCTGCGATATTCTGGTTCAAACTCAGGCCTATCTGCATATGCAGCCTCACTATGGCAGAGAACCAGACATGCCAGGGCTTCACACAGGGGCTCTAATAGTGCACAGATGGGCCACACACCGCGCTCAGTTTCTGGCCCACTGGGCTGCTGATTAATGTCCGAGTGCTCTTAGGGAGTCCAGTAAAAGAAACCTGTCCACCGACGTATGGCCCAAACCTGTGTGATGCTGAGGGCCTCCCGGAGGGGCTGAGCACTTTGTCTCCCATCTGAAGCCTTTGAGAACGGGGGATGTTCCACACGTCACCGAATCAGGCCCACAAGCCCTGCTGGTCTGAGCCGAGGGCTGGTGGGAGGGAGACGCAGCCCATACTGGGGCAGAAGGACACAAACTACAGCGGAGCAAGACACAGGAGACAGATGGAACCAATGTAGCCTTGTAACTGAACGCAGACATCATCAGTCTGTTCTCTGGGCTTTGCACCATTAATTATGGACTCCCTGCTGTTGCCATGGCAACGGTGCATCAGCAGCCTTTTGTTTTCCAGTTGTAGAGGGTAGCGCTGTGCACGCTCACTCGCTCTCGAGTGCATGCGCTCTCTCCTGGAGACTTGGCATTTGTTCTTTCTTTGCTGTTTTCCTTCAAATAAGTCATCTAGACGGCCAAATACGTGTTTGGCTTTGTGTGTGTGTGGAAACGTCAAAGCAGCCAGCACGAGAGCCCCAGAATTATCCAAACTGGCTACCGGGTGAGAAAAGAACAGGATCATCCCAGTGAGACAGGCTGACTGCAGCCGAGAATGGAGGAATCAGATCATTACAGCTCTGCTTCCCGTCTTTGGACACAGGTCACACTCAGCAGAGCTGAACATGGCACTGGGCTCAGGGAGGTACTGCTCAGCGGAAGGCAGTGTGAGGATCATCCCTTCTGTATTGCATCACAAACAAACTCATCAGCAAACCTGCAATACCAACATGGGACTGGGAATAGCCCTGAAGCTGGGGGGAGAGGGAACTAGGCAGGGCTCCTCCTAATCCAGCAGATTCCTGGAGTTTATTGATATTTTATCCTGTATAGTTCAGTACTTTACAGTCAGAGCAAATGTAAGAAAGATCCCCTGTATGTCTCTGCCCTGTCCTGGGGTGACGCAGGTGCCCAGAGCAGCAGCCAGTGAGCAGGGAGCAGATTTGCATGAAGGGGTCGTTCTCCAGCACTGGGGGCTTAAGAGAGAACTGGAAGGTTCCAGCCACAGACCCGTTTGCCTCAGGAAGCCGAGCTCGTCTGGATTCCCACCATGGCCTGGGCCCCTCTGCTACTCACGCTGCTCACTTACTGCTCAGGTGAGAGAGAGGCCCATGGTGCTAGGGCAGCCCTTGACTAGTGTCATAACAGATAGCTAAGGGTTAACGTCTCTTTCACCTGGAAATAAGTATCTGAAGCACCTGACCAGAGGACCAATCAGGAAACAGGATTTTTTCAACTCTGGGTGGAGGGAAGTTTGTGTGTGGGTCCTTTGTTCTTGGTCTTCTGCCTGTCCCTCTCAGCTATGAGAAGGATTTTTCTATTTCCTGCTTTCTAATCTTCTGTTTTCAAGTTGTGAGTACAAAGTTGGTTTGTTGTTATTTGTCTATAGTTGCTGGAGTGCTTTGAATTGTATTTTTTTTTGAATAAGGCTGTTTATTCAATATTCTTTTAAGCAAATGACCCTGTATTTGTCACCTTGATACAGAGAGACCATTTTTATGTATTTTGCTTTCTTTTAAGACCTGTTGAAGTTTTTCTTTAGTGGGGAACTCCAGGGAATTGAGTCTGCAGTTCACCAGGGAATTGATGTGAGGAAGAAGTCAGGGGGAAATCTGTGTGTGTTAGATTTACTAGCCTGACTTTGCATTCCCTCTGGGTGAAGAGGGAAGTGCTTGTGTTTCCAGGCTGGAAACGGGGGAGGGTGGAATCCCTCTGCTTAGAGTCATGGAAGTTGCTTCTGTGTATCTCTCCAGGAACACCTGGAGGAGGGAAGGGAAAAGCTTTATTTCCCTTTGTTGTGAGACTCAAGGAATTTGGGTCTTGGGGTCCCCAGGGAAGGTTTTTGGGGGGTCCAGAGTGCCCCAAAACACTCTAATTTTTTGGGTGGTGGCAGCTTTACCAGGTCCAAGCTGGAAACTAAGCTTGGAGGTTTTCAGGCTAACCCCCATATTTTGGACGCTAAGGTCCAAATCTGGGACTAAGTTATGACAACTGGGTTTCACCTTCCCCCTCTCTCGGGAATTTCACACAAACACGTCATGCCACAGGGCGGGTCTCATGGCTTTGTTTGTACTGTGTTTTCCAGGTACCTGCTCCCAGTACGTGGTGACTCAGGAGCCCTCCTTGTTGGTGTCTCCTGGAGGGACTGTCAAACTCTCCTGTCTCGTGAGCATCGTCTCTGACATCACCAGCGTCTACCCGTACTGGATCCAGCAGCTGGGGCGGGTGGGGACGGGGTACCTCGCCTCCTCATCTAGAACACTAACGTGAAAGTGTCAGGGACCCCTGGGTGGTTCTCTGGGTCCAGCTCCGGTAACACGGCCTATTTAACCATCAGCGGGGCCCTGGCGGAGGACGACGCTGATTATTACTGCCTCACTCACTACTATCAAGGAGGGGCTTTTAAGGCTACACAGTGAGACAGTCAGATGGGGAACTGAGACCCAAACCTGCCTCCCATCTGCTTTGCTTTGCAGTCTGTGCTCTGCTGGGACCTGCCCAGGCTGCAGTTTGGCCTCAGACTTCCCCCTGCAGCTTGACTAATCCTCAGTGGGGTTTGTGCCCTTCATTCCCTGCAAGGGGACGCATTGGGGGTGTATGTGTAGGGGAAAGACCTCCTCCCATCAGCCTGCCCCATGGAGAGAGGGGTGGGATGGCAGGGGATTAGGAGAGGGGTCTGTCCCCATCCCATTAGTTAAAGTGCATCTAGGGGCAGGATCCCCTGGTCAGACACGTGGCTTTCAGTGGTTTGATTTAGCCAAGTTGCGATTTAGAAAACAGGACTCAGGTCCATGCAGTGGTTTGTGTGACAGGACAATGCTCCTCTCTGCAGAATCTCCCACATTCCCCTGGAGCTGTGCATTACAAGCGTGAGTGCAGAGAAATTCCTCATCCCCCAGGGGCTCTTCTGGCAGTCGTGGGGCTTTTTACACAGTTGTGCCCCAATACCGAGTAGAGGCTGTCAGGCCATGTGCTGATGATACTCAGTGAGGTTTGGAGGTGTCCTTAAGTGGGGAAAGCCAGCAGCAAAGCCCTGGATCCATTGTTGTGAGCAGTGGGGACCAATCACCTCTAAGGGAGCTCTTGGACAGCGTGAACTCAAACCACCCCATCTGTGCACTGACAGTCTTGATAGCTATTGACCCGTATCCAATTTGGCTTTTTAGGGGCAGTGGGGAGGCTTGGATCGGGGGGAAGCACAGGCCATACCTGGAGAGAGTTAAAACCCTCTCCCTGAGCAGAGAATCTTCAGCAGGTGTCTGGCTTCACTGCAGTGATTGCTAAGGAGCGCAGTCAGGGGCTGGGTTCAGCTGGAGCTAATTGCTCGTTACTGGGGAAACCAGGCACTATAAGAAGGGGGAACAGGGGTGGGTCAGTCTGTTATGAGCGTTAGGCTGAGTGAGGGGCCCTGTGCATTCTGGGATGAGGGAGAGCTAGAAAAGGACAGAGCCCTCTGGCTTGGTTTAGTGGGTCCAGCTCTCTGGTCTCAGAGGTGAGGCTGTCCCAGAGCTTGGCTTACCTGACCTGCCAGGTATGTAAGAGACAAACCATTATGGGGCTAAACCCCCCACCAGAGCAATCCCAAATAGGTAACTGAGTGAGTAGGTTTGTGAGTTCACAGACAGGAACATTTGGACACCACAATGAGTGAAATATTTCCAGATGATGAGTTTACTCTAGTTCTGGTCTAGTCTCAGCTGCTAGTAGCTGAACCCAGAGCAGGAGCTGTTGCTCTCCAACTCTGTGTTTTGTTTGTAAGTTGATATTTTGGCTTCTCCACCAATAACTTTCCCACAGGAGGATTGTGCCTCCCTATTACAGGGTATTTCATCTTCTCTGCTCTTCCTTGGCTTGCTGCAGCACCAGGGCAACATCAACAACAATTGCTTGCAAAAAGATAAAGCAGAATCAGTGGTGAACAGCCAGCAAAACATTAAAGGGGATTCGTGTGTTACTGGGAGTGAGTCTGTGCAGTGTAAAGCACCTTTTTATACACACACGCACAGAGAGTTGATTTTCTTAGCTGTTTTATTAAAAACAATCCACATCTATTCTATTGTTTCAAGACAGCAGTGTTCCTATGTGTGTAATTATTAGAAGGGGGGAACCTTCCTTGCGCAGGAATTTGACCAAAAACTATAAATCCAGAGTAGCCAGCTCAGAAATCTGAGGATTTGCCCCTAAACTGCACAGACCTGATCTTAGTTTCATCAGCAAAGGACTTGTCTAGATTTCCATCTCCACCTCTCACTGGCAGCGAGGTGAGACAGCAGCCTGCTAGTGAAGTAATGCTCAAAGAGGAAGAGAATTTAGAACAGTGATCTGTTCCATTCAGGTAATCCCAGTGTTTTCCTGGATTTAGCACATTCTGTTTAAGATAAATGGGTTCATACCATCCATTCCATAGAATGTGTGAATAACAAACCTATTGTATTAGAAGCCCATGGGAGTAGGTGCTGTTCTCCTTGCATTCACCATATACACCACATCCTTGCACTTGGCTTACTTCTGGTTTCAAATCAAATGGCAGGATGCATATTGTCCTGCACTGGGATGGAGGTGCATAAACCTCAGGCTGAATTATTAGTTCATTGATCTAGTGTCATTGCTTACGGTGCCTTTTTCCTGAGTCAGTGAGATAGAATAGATAGAAACAGTTTAATGAGGTTTTTTTTCAGTGTCCTTAGGAATGCAGTAAGATTAGTCAAAGTATGTGATCAGTTCTCATAGCAGAAGTGGTTCTCTTTTGAAGCACTGCTATGTTTAGGGCTTTGATAAAATTAAAGATATCAGACACATTATGCAAATAAAATAAAAATAAAAGGAGTGAAATCACTACAAAAATAAAAAAGATCAGTGTTGACACCAACTCATGATTTTATTGCAAATGTCATGATATCTAGAGTTTTCCTTGAAGCCCGAGCTTCTGGAGACAGCTGATCACCTGAGAATCTCAGCTTTTATTTTTATATGAGGGTTTGATTTCAGGATATGTACTGTGTGTATTTTGACACATGGTGTTGATAATTTCTGTTTTAATGGTTATAAAGCTTTAGCATTTTGAATCTCATCATTGACTGTCATTGATTAATTGTTGTCTGACCCACCCATAAATCCTGCAACTGTGAAAATTTAAGTAGATAAAAATAGAAAAAATGTTTAAAAATAAACATTGATATTATCTGCTGAAATTATATTAAAAATTGAATGTTGACAAGCCTAATAATTAGTGTTGTTATAGGGAAAGTCAGAAATGCTGAAGCTGATGACAAGAACTGATGCATAGTTGTCATAAACACCTATAAACCGCAGGGAAGGAGACCTGCTTGTTCGGGGGTTCGGGGAACGAGAGAGCAAACCGGGAAAGGAGACCAGCTTCGCCGCGGTTTGCTCTCGCGTTCCCCGAACAAGCAGGTCTCCTTCCCTGCGGTTTGCAGGGTGGTTCCGGGAAATGCGAGAGCAAACCGCGGCGAAGCTGGTCTCCTTTCCCGGTTTGCTCTCGCGTTCCCGGAACCACCCAGCAAACCTCAGGGAAGGAGACCTGCTTGCTCGGGGTTCGGGGAACGCGAGAGCAAACCGCGGCGAAGCTGGTCTCCTTTCCCGGTTTGCTCTCGCGTTCCCGGAACCACCCAGCAAACCTCAGGGATGGAGACCTGCTTGCTCGGGGTTCGGGGAAAGCGAGAGCAAACCGGGGAAGGAGACCAGCTTGATTACCAGAGGCTTCCTCAGGTATGCTGGGATACCTGCTTATTCCACGGAGGTCAAGAAAAGCGCTGGTAAGTGTCTATATTTGATTACCAGCGCTGGATCACCAGCGCTGGATCCTCTACACCCGAGACAAAACGGGAGTACGGCCAGCGCTGCAAACAGGGAGTTGCAGCGCTGGTGGTGCCCTGCAGATGTGTACACCTCCTAAGTTGCAGCGCTGTAACTCCCTCACCAGCGCTGCAACTTTCTGATGTAGACAAGCCCTCAACTAAGGAAGTCTCTTCACTTGCGATATCAGTGGAACTCAGCTGGAGTTAACAGAGTAATTGATGGATTTTCATTTTTGAAAGATCCCTCTCATTGCAATAAAAATGCCTGTAGCAGTGTCAAAGTTAGACTCAGGACTCACAGTTTGTCAGACCACTCTGTTTTATTAGCACAGCGCTCTGCTAATAACACCCAGATAATGTGAGCACCATGCAAGGCACAAACTATCTTATTTATACAGATAAAAGGGCGAGCACTTAACAAGATAACAAAGGAAGCAGAATCTGATAAGTTTACCTGGGCTAGGCTTGCATATCTTATTTCCTTACTAACTATTACCGATCCTCTGTTAATGTTTCGCCATTAGCACCCTTGTTTATGCCGAATGTTCCTTTTCCTGGCACCTGTATGTCAACATTTCTTATTTCTGCTGAAAGGTACATACAGCATTTCTTTAATCCATTCTTATTTTTACAATTTAATTCATTCTACTTTCACAGCAGCAACATCTTGTTAATATCAGAAACTTCCTAGATAATATCCATGTAATCCAGAACAAAAACCTCCAGGTAATGGCAGGTTGATTCTATTTTCAGCGCTATCCCAGAATGCTGAGTTGTTGACACTGCCAGAAGTAGAATGTTGGCTTGTCTATGTCCCAGGCCTGGAAATCCTAAAACATCCCTTTACTCTGGCAGCAAAGCCAGGACCGTTTTGCAGCTGTGCAGGGCTCTTGTTCCTGAAAACCTCCCAGGAGCTCATTATCAAAGTGCTTATTAATGGTGCCCTGGAAATGTGTGTGAAATGCAGGGAGGCCTCCACAACACAGGCTTTTAATTAGACTTCTGCAGAAGGGTGGCTACTTCTCCCTGTAAGGCTGTAAGGGCTACTTACTTTGCTGCTCCTTGCTGGTTAAGCTGAACAGCACCTGATGCAGCTTCTCTATGGCCAGTTTATCATTCTCTGCTCTATACAGATAAATAGAGTCAGATAATGGCTTTTCCAAGCTCCTTAACCACCTCCCCTTCTCCATCCCATGCAGTGCAAGGTGCTGAGCTTCTACACTTGTGGGGGATAATGTAGAGAACACATTGGAGAATGGAGCCATGAATAAACTGTGTCAGGGAATGACCCTGCCACACTTGAACAGATTATCCATCCCATTAGGCTGGTGTCCTGCCTTCAGCTGTGACTCCAGTGTTTCAGAGGCCTGGTCTACACTATGCTGTTAAACCGATTTTAACAGCGTTAAATCAATTTAACGCTGCACCTGTCCACACTACACTGCTCTTTATATTGATTTAAAGGGCTCTTTAAATCGATTTCTGTACTCCTACAAAACGAGAGGAGTAAGGCTAAAATCGATATTACTATATCGGATTAGGGTTAGTGTGGACACAAATCGACGTTATTGGCCTCATTATTTTACAGTAGCTACCCACAGTGCACCGCTCCAGAAATCGATGCTAGCCTCGGACCATGGACGCACACCACCGAATTAATGTGCCTAGTGTGGACGCGCACAATCGACTTTATAATATCTGTTTTATAAAATCGGTTTAAGCTAATTCGAATTTATCCTGTAGTGTAGACGTAGCCAGAGTCAGGGGAATCCATTGTCCGTCCCTCCCACTGTACAGTGCAACAAACCAATTGAACAGCCCAGGAGGGATCTGGTGGAAAAATGTTTCAAAGGTGTCCTCATGGGATAAAAATAGCTGAGGCCGTCATCCCTTACTCCTAGCCCAGCAATGCACTGACTATCCCGGATGCTTGTGGGGTGGGTGGCAGTGAGCTGAGGATAACCTGGAGCCTATCAGAGAGATCCAGATTGGCATTCAGGATGTCTGCTCACATCACAGGGTTTAAGAAGCTAGCGGAGAAGGCACCACAGAATTCAGAGACTGCTGTGGCTGAGTGTGGTGTTCCTAGGATGGCTTGGGTGACCACACTGCTGGTTCTGGTAGCCTGTTGAGCAGGTAAATATAACTGCATGCTTGATCTCAGAAGATAGGTCAGGAAGTGGGGCCGTAGCAGAGGATAATGCTGGTTATTACTGTGCTGCTGGAGTGGGGGTGCTCAACTCAATGATGTGATCAGATGAGGAACAGAGGAAAACACCCCATAGGCTGTGACGGGCTGGCAGACTTGTTGGCTGCCAAGCACGGTTCCCAGGTGAGCAAACCAGAGAGCTGCTTCTGTGTGCAGAGGTGAAGGTTTTCCTTCCCCCCTTCATCCTCTCTGGGGAGGAACTGCCCTGCCCTGCTCCTTCCTGGGATTACTTGCTTTATTTTTTGTTCAACTTTGATTTAACTCTCATTTTGAGCAAGGAAATGTTCCCTCTTCGGAGACTGAGGAGCTTATAGCAGATTCTGGACCAATCGGAGGGCACCGAAATCATTGCCCAGGCTGACTTTGTCATCCGATAAAGGAAAATAATGGAGTGGGAGAATCATAGAAATGTCGGGTGGAAGAGACGTGATGGGAAAGAGGAATCACCTGTGTTGGAGATTTCTATGCAGGAAAGGCTCATGACTGGCTGCCTGCTGGGCTGGAGGAGAGGAATCCGCATGGGGCGATCTTTGCAGATATTTTCATGTATTGCATCTTCTGGATGAAAGTGTCTCCAGTCTCAAAACTGAGGGACCCTAAGCAAGCCCTGAAGCTCTGGGACAATATGTGGAAGTCAAGACTACTGGAATGGACAAATTCAGCCTCTCCTCTACCCAATGATCAGAAGTTTAATAAACTACCTTTACTTAGAATTGTGTGATGAGACCTGCCTCCCATTCACAATCACATGGCCCATGGTGACTTCCATTGTCCATGACATCACATCTCCCTGGCAACACCACCACCTGCTTGCATGAATACCATCATTGGGAAGAGCTCAAGCATTCAGAGCCCACGTCCAGACTAACCCGTGGCATCGGCGGGTTAAAATCGATTGCTCGGGGATCGATATATCGCGTCTAGTCTGGACGCGATATATCGATCCCCGAGCGCGCTTACATCGATTCCGGAACTCCATCAACCCGAACGGAGTTCTGGAATTGACACGGAGAGCCACGGACATCGATGCCGCGCCGTCCAGACGGGTGAGTACCTCGATTTTAGAAATTCGACTTCAGCTACGTTATTCACGTAGCTGAAGTTGTGTATCTAAAATCGATTTTAATACCCTAGTCTGGACGTGGCCTTAGTCTCCTCTGATACAGTTTGGCAGCAGGACCATGTGACCAAACCGCTCTCCACAGATCACCAGCTTGTGCCTCACAGACCTCACACTGGGAACCACTGACATAGACCAAGACGATTTCAGAGAACATTGATTTCACATTTATTTTTTGTGAGGTTTCAATCATACAGAGGAGGAAACATGACATAAGAATGGACTAGAGAGGAATGAACATTATTTGGTATCTGGTGCTCTGAGAGCACTGTAGAGCCTCAAAGCATTTTGCAAACAGTGACAGATGAATTGTCACCACACCAGTGGGAGGTTAGGTAGTATTTTATTACCCCCATTTTACAGCTGGGAAGAATAAGGCACAATGAAGTTAAGTGATTTATCTAATGCCACACAAAGTGTGTCTACACAGCAACTAGACACTGGGTGTGGCTAATGCCGACTGACAAGGGCTTGCAGGGCTGTTTCATTGCTATGTAGATTTCCGTTCTCAAGCTGGAGCCCCAGTTCTAGGATCCTGCGGGGTGGGAGGGTCCCAGAGCTTGGTCTCCAGCCCGAGCCCTGTACAGCAATGAAACAGCCCTGCAGCCTGAGCTCTGTGAGCCTGAGTTGGCTGGCAAGGGTCAGCTGGTTTCTGTTTGCTGTGCACACGAACTGACATTGAGACAATGGGAGAACTGGATATTAGGATTCGGGACCATGCTGGTTTGTAACTCCCTTTGGCATCTCTGGGATAATCTGGCCTCAGGAGTTCCTGGCTCCCAAACCTGTGCTAACTCCTCCAGAGTGTGCAGGAATCAACTTGGGGATTTGTTTGTGCCACTAGTATAAAACTTGATGACAAAGAGAGCTGAAGACAGGAGTCTGTAAAGCAC
This sequence comes from Gopherus flavomarginatus, assembly GCF_025201925.1. NCBI lineage: Eukaryota > Metazoa > Chordata > Testudines > Testudinidae > Gopherus > Gopherus flavomarginatus. The sequence goes on from NC_066631.1 coordinate 14,122,269, forward strand.
CTGGCACAATGGAACCATGGTTCTGTCTGGGTCTCTGGGTTTCACCATAACACGCGTTGGAATAATCTGGCCCATTTTCATTATCCTCTGGAGAACGGAGTTCAAAGTGTGACTGATGTCAAAGTGAAAAATCCGTTTGGTGGTTTCTCCAGTGTCCCCTGTTATGCCCCGTACAAATGACTGGAAATCTTGACCCAACAGAGGCTCAGGACTGGAAAAGCAAAGATGCTGCAGATGTCCAGGGGACTCTGTGGCTAGAACAACAGAGGCCTCAGAGGACAGGATTGGAATGGGAGAAGCAGGGTCAGGACATCCCCACGATGTATCTTACTGCAGCCAGAGTGATCAGAGAGCACAAGGTTATCCGGAGAGCACAGAGCGAGACTCTGCCTGCTCTGTGAGCTCAGGCCATTGAAACAACCTCCCTTGGGTTGGCTCTGCCCCCTTACAACAGAGCTAGTATTAGAGAGGCAGGAACCTTGGAATGAGCCACAGATTTGCATGAAGGGGTTGTTCTCCAGCACTGGGGGTTTAAGAGAATCGGACGGTCCCAGCCACAGACCAGTTTGCCTCAGGAAGCCGAGCTCGTCTGGATTCGCACCATGGCCTGGGCCTCTCTGCTCCTCACGCTGCTCACTTACTGCATTGGTAAGGGAGGTTGATCTGGCGAATGAAGCAAAACAAGAATTTCTACCAAGCTGTAGCGCTGCTCTCCCTGCAGGCAGCACTGAGAATGTCAGTTCTGCTCCAGGCGAGGTGGAGTTCTGATGAGCTTGTTTCACAAGTTTCAGGTTTCAGTTCCCAGCAGCTCCAGTCGCTGACGGCATCCGAGTTAGTGTCTCCTGGAGGGACTGTGACCCCTCTTGCAGCCTGAGCAGTGGGGCCCTCACTGATCACAACCACCCCTTCTGGGTTCAACAGAGACTGGGGAATGTTCCTTGGCTGATCATGCACAGCACCAGTACCAGGCCCTCGGGGATCCCAGAGCGTTTCACTGGCTCCAGATCGGGTAACACCATGTCCTTGACCATCATGGGGGCCCTAGTGGAGGATGATGCTGATTATTACTGCTCTGTGTGGGCTGTGTGCATTCAGCACAGCACTACACTCAGATGGAGAAGTGATACAAAACGCTCCCTCTGCAGACAGGCCATAGAACTTCACCCAGTAACTCCTGGCTAAAGCCCAAACCATGGTTAGACTCGCCCATCTCTTTTAGAAAGACCCCCAGGCTCGATGTATAGACCCTAACTCATGGAGAATGTTCCACAGCCCTTTGTAATCTGCTCCCGTGCTTAATTCCTGTGTATGTCATTTCCAGTTTGAATTTTTCTAACTGCAGCTCCCAGACATTTGATCTTGGTCTACCTTTGTCTGCTAGATTAAATAGCCCCGGAGTACCTGCTCTTCTGCCGTGATCAAGTCACCTCTTAACCTTCTCTTTGATAACACAGCTGTTCTGCTTCTCTGCTCCAAACCCAAACAGCCCAAGTTAAAATCAGGGCATGTCTACAGTGCCTGGTGATTGGACTCTGGGGGTGTGAACAGCAGGGGGCACCAACGTGCTGCGCTGTGACTCCACCGTGCTGAGGCTGTGGGTGGGAACTTCCAGGCCCCGAGTTGACACTAATGTAGTTCTCTGAAGCCGAGGCGGGGGGTGGACTTCAGAGTCCGAGCTCCAGCCTGAGCCACAGCTTCAAAGCGCTGTCTACACAGCTATTTTTAGAGCACTAGGACAAGCCCAGCACCCAATCTTTCAGCTTGGGTTGGGAGGCTCCAAATCGCTTCACAATGCCATGTGGACACACCCCTAGCGGATCAGTGCAGTGTTCCAGGAGTTGGCAGACCCCTATGGCAGTTACTCATCCAATTTTAGAGAGGAAATGTTCCCTCTCCAGGGAAGCTGGGCATCTACAAGAGCCACGTCGCTCAAAGCAGATACAAAATGGGCAGCAAGAAATCATTGCCCAGGGCTGACTTTGTGAGCTCCCAGGGGAATGAAAGGAGTGGAGAAGGGGGGGCAGAGTGGGCTCAGAAGAGCAAGGCAGAGAAGAAGAGTCTGCTGTGATGGAGAATCCCACCAGAGACATACTCACAACTGGCTGCATGTTGGGCAAAAGGGGAGGGGTCCACACAGGGCAACATTTGCAGATATCTGTATTCGTCAAAACTACTAGATGAAGACATTTCCACTCAGGACCTGCCCATCCAGTCAGTTTTGCAATTCTCTTTCCTTCCTCCGGGACCTGCCAACCCACCACTGATGGGATAATTCAGCCCCAGAAGTTTTTGGCTCCAACACCTGTTCTAAATCCTCCAGGCCAGGCTGCTTCCATTAATAAACTTGTGGGTCTCTTCATGCTACTGCTGGGAAAACTTAGTTGCACAGAGAGTTGGAGATATGTGTTTGTACAGCACCTGGCACAATGTAACCACAATCCTGATCAGGGCCTCTAGATGTCACTGTAACACACACACTGATAATCTGACAATTTTTCTTTCACCCCTGGAGACGCAAGTTCAAATCCCAATTTAGGTCACAACTGAAAACCTGTTTGGTGGTTCCACCAGCGACCCCAGTTCTGCTCAATATAAACCTACCACAGGATTAGAAATGAGGGAAATGTTGCCATAAGAAAGGCTCAGATTGTTGAAGCAGAGCTGTTCCAGATCGGGGATGCTAAAACGGCAGCCTGCAGCTGAGATAACTGATGCCTCCCAGGTCAGGATTGTATCAGAACATTTGCTGTTGCTGGACGGGGCAATGTGTCCTAGCAGCTGCTGTGAGTCACAGCTGGAACCAGGGGAATCCACCAGCAACTCAGACCTATAAGGAGGGGAATCCACTGTGTGAGCAAGAGATTTGCATGAAGGGGCCATTCTTCAGCTCTGGGGATTTAAGAGAGAATCGGATGGTTCTTGGAAGAGAGACGTGATCCTCTGGATTCTCACCATGGCCTGGGCCCCTCTGCTTCTCACACTGCTCACTTACTGCATTGGTAAGAGGTGGGGAGTTGATCTATTGAATGAAGCAAAATAAGAATTTCTAACAAGCTGTAGTGCTGCTTTCTCTGCAGGCAGCGCCAAGAACATCGGTTTTGCTCCGTGAGAGGGAGTTCTGATGAGCTTGTTTCTCATGTTTCAGATTTCAGTTCTCAGCAGCTCCAGTCGCTGAAGGCATCCGAGTTAGTGTCTCCTGGAGGAACCGTGACCCTCTCCTGCAGCCTGAGCAGTGGGGCCCTCACTGATCACAACCACCCCTTCTGGGTTCAACAGAGACTGGGGAATGTTCCTCGGCTGATCATGCATAGCACCAGTACCAGGCCCTCGGGGATCCCAGAGCGTTTCACTGGCTCCAGATCGGGTAACACCATGTCCTTGACCATCACGGGGACCATAGCAGAGGATGATGCTGATTATTACTGTTCTGTGTGGACTGGGAGTGCTCATCACAGCGGTACAATCAGATGAGGAAGTGATACAAAAACCTCCCTCCCCACTTGTGCCCTCTTGGGAGCTGTGGTGACTGCAGATCCTAGGATATAAGTGAGGTATTTTGCAAAGATGAGCATCTCTCCCTGTGAATTCCATCTCTTCCCTCTCTGCAGGGTTGCCCAGCGTCATCCCAGCTGATTGCCACAGTTAGCTAGAAAGGATAAGATATTGTCTCACTCACCTTGTCTCCCTAATATCCTGGGACCAACATGGCTGCGACATGGCAAACAACAATTAGAAGAAGCAGACAGGTGGAGTGACAGAGAGGAAAGAGAAACCTAAAAGGGAAGAGAAGAAACTAGGAGCAGGAGCTGTTAGATGAAATTCCATCTCTGGGGCAGCTCCAGTTTCTTCACTCCTCACCCTTCTCCTCTTTCTCCTCCTCCACTTGGCCATCCCCCTACACAGCAGCTGTCGGGGCGCTGGCTAGTTGGCAGCATCTCGCTCCCTCTTGACGTCCTTTCTTTCTTCATGAAGAAGGCCAGGCAGTGAGTGATTGTCACGGAGTGTGGGGGAGTCCGGTCCTGCACCCCTCTTCCTGGGACCCACAGTGACTTTTAGCCAGCCAGTAAAACAGAAGGTTTATTGGACAACAGGAAGGCAGGTTACAGAAGAGCTTGTATGCACAGTCAGGACCCTTCAATCGAGTCCTTCTGGAGTTTCAGGATACTTGGGTCCAGCATAGGATCCCCTGAATTCCCCTCACCCAGCCCAAAACCGAAACTGAACTGCCCCTCCTTCAGCCAGCCGATTCCTTTGTCCAGCTTCCCGGGCCAAGGTGCTAACCCCCTCCCCTCTACCTGGCTCAGGTTACAGGCTTAAAGAACCTGTCCCTCACCTAAAGACACTCCCAGCGCTCCCATCCCCCACACAGACAGCCCCTACTCCATCTACTCCATCACAGTGATGCCCTGACTCCCATCTCAGCTCTCTCTGGTTCGGGCTGGGTTTGTGATGCTGGGTGACCAAGTCCCAACTGAAGTTGGCTTTTACTCATTGAAGGGATGATTCTTCATCACCCCCAGAGGGGTGCAGAGTCCTGATAGGAAACCCAGAGAGACCCTGTTGCATGTAGGTGGCAGGGCACAGGAAGCCTGCACAGATACGTTCCCCACATCTCCTGTGTACCTCCATCCCAGCATGCAGGGGAGTTTCAGGTACAGGAGGAAGCCAGTGGATCCGTGGCTCTGTGTGACAGAATGCACTTCTGTATTCACACCCTGCACACTACTGTGAGAATCTTTGTACAAAGTATGTCTTGGGAGGTGTCATTAAAAACTCATAATTTGCTGCTCATTATTGTCTTGGAAAAATATGTGTGGCAACATTGTATGTGAAGTGATAAGATTCCACTATATGATGGTATTAACAGGTGTCCCAAACAGAAGCTGGCAAACAGGTCTGTCCTCAAATCAAGGAATATGTGCCCTAATTAAATGCTTAATTTGCATTTAAGAAGTAAACAGAGAAGGATGGAAAACAAAGGCAACTCAAACAGGTGAGAAAAAAGCAGCAGGGAACATCCTTCCCTCTAGACTGTTTGTCTCCTGGTTCCCAGCAGGAAATGTTTCTCAAAGAGCCGAAGCTATAAAAAGGAGGGGCAAACAGCCCTAGGCACCCATCCCCCTCTCTCTGCCCATCTATTTACTGCACCTGCAGGGACAAAGGAAGCAGCCATTGGACTGGGGGCAGGCTCCTGACCTAAGAAGTTTGGTCAGTAAGGCAGCTGAAAGCCTGTGGTGAGAGAACTTTGCTTTGAATGTAACATAGTTTGTTGAGTGAGGCACCAGTAGTGTTTTATCTTTATTTGCCTTGTAATCATCACTTCAAATCTCTCTCTTTGTCTTTAATAAACTTGTTTTATTGTTATATCTAGTCCAGTGTGTTTAACTGAAGTGTCTGGGAAACTCCATTTGGGGCTGAAAATTGTGTCCATATTATTCCTTTTAAAGAAATGACAGACCTAGTACAGCTTGTACAGTGCAGGAGAGGGCTGGGCAGTACAGGACATACATTTCCAGGGGTGTGTTGTGGTCACCCTGCGGGATAACCAAGGCTGGGGAGAGACCGAGTGTAACCTGGGCATGGCTGGCAGGCTGCAGTTACACACAGACACTCAGGGTGCAGCTGGCAGGCTGGAAGACTGTTTGTGTGTGGTCCAGCCGGGAGCTCCTTCAGCAAGGCATTGTTAGGCACCCAAGCCCGAAGGGCAAGGGTGACACAGCTGCTCATTACTCTGGATTGTACCTGGGTATGTCAGTGTCACGGAGTCCCCGGGCGATACTCTGGAACTCCTCCCCTCCAAGCCAGGCAGGACTTTGGGGAGCCTCCTCTCCCTTGGAGCAGACTTGTTCAGGGCAAGAAGCTCACACGTCTTCACCTCCTGGGTCTCTCCTTGGAGCATTCAGCATCCTCTGCCCCTCCGTGCACTTCCCACAGCGAGTCCACCCCAGCGGGGTCCTAGGGAAGCCACCGGGTCCTGCACCCCCACTTTGCAGTCAGACGTGACTCTCAGCCAGCCAGTAACACAGAGGTTTATTCGATGACAGGAACAGGGTCTAAAACAGAGCTTGTAGATACAGCGAACCGGACCCCTCGGCCGGGTCCATTCTGGGGGGCAGTGAGCCAGACCCCCAGGTCTGCCCTCCACCCTTGACCCCAGCCAGCTCCAGACTAACCACCCCTCCCAGCCCCTCCTCTCTCCTCAGCCCCTTTCCCGGGCCAGGAGGTCACCTGATCTCTTTGTCTCTAACACCTTCAGCTGGCACCTTTGCAGAGGAGGGGCCCAGGCCATCAGTTGCTAGGAGACAGAGTGTCAGGCATTTAGGTGCACTGGCCCTTTGCTCTGCCAGATACTTAAGAACTGCCATGGGGACACTGAGGCACCAACACAGTACTCAGAGAAAACATTAAGAACTTTCCCAGTTTGTCACAGTCAGGCTATGCAGATCCACACGGGGGATGATGGAGCAGTTCTGCTGCTCCTCTTCTGTTGCAGGTGAGGGGTGGAGAAAGTTCCATGTCCCTCCTGCACATTGTCCATTTGCTCAGGCTATATTCGGGGCCAGGCATTTCCCATAAGAGGAATGAGGGAGTGACTGGGCTGCAGGGGCCAAAGGGGGAGACACTCCTTGTAGTGCATTTGCAGATGGAATCAGTCGGAGCTGCCTTTCCTGGACACTGAGCAATGTATGTTCTACACCCCCAAAGGACTTCCCCACTCTCCGTATTTAGCCTTGTGCTGCAGCCCATCCCCTACCCTCTGTGGTGCCAAGTACATGTACCCAGGGAACCCCTGGGCTCTTCCTGCCCTGGCCCCCGCAAAGGGGAGGGGAAAGGAACATGCAGACCCTGCGAAGCTTGAATTGCAGGAAGGATTCCTCAGCAACAGCAGAATTTGCACACGAGTCCATTTAAACAAAGGAACTCACTGATTCACTGGGAAAAGTTCCATCCCTTCCAGCCGTCTTTGAAAAGCCTTGTGGACGCAGGATAGACGTTCGTACAAATTGAAAGTGCAAAGTCCTTCAAACTGAAGGAGACGAAACTGCCTGAAATAGACACCAAACATCTTCCAAGCCATGTTACATTAGTGAATCCCTATATATCAGTGCAAGGATTTCAAAAAACAAGGCAAACTTCATTTATTGCCGAAAAAAGAAACATGGCCAATTCCCCCGGATAGTGGCACATTGTGCTGTACTTGTCAAATCTCTTAATTTAAATACACTGGGCTGTATCAGATGATGAGTTAATGTGCTAATATATTTTCTAAAGACTTGGATTCAATTCTGCATCAGGCCTTGAAATATTGCAGTTAGGATCTGTACTATCGTCAATTCAGTCTCGTACTTGGCTAGAAAAATATTAGTAATTCAGGTCCTTTTCCTTTCCGTTTCCTCAGATTTCTCCTTTTCTTCATGCGCCTTGTTCCTCTGACTCCTCTTCATCCTCAGCATTTTTTTATATATAAAACGTTCCCTTCTCTAGAACATAATGTGCACCCAGGGAGCTGGAAGCAGATTTGCATGAGGGGACTAGTCTCAATCTCTGAGGGTTTAAGAAAGAATCAGAGGTTTCCAGTCACAGGCCTATTTCCCTCAGGAAGCCGAGCTTGTCTGGATTCCTCATTGTTGCTTGGGCCCCTCTGCTCCTCACGCTGCTCTGTCATGTTGTTCTGGGTTTGTACAGAGCCTGGCACAACGGGGTCCTGTTCATGCCAGAAGCTCTTAGGTGCTACCCAGTGCAGGTAACCAATAATAATGTTCATGGCGTGAGGGGCCTCTCTCTTACTGCATTTCCTGAGCAGGTCTTCCACACAGCCACTGACAGAGCCCTGGGAGTGCAGCCCCTGTGCTCTGGGTTGAGCCCATAACGTTCCCCTAGGAGGAACCTGAGGCAAAGGAAACTTTTGCCCAGCTCACAGATCTGTTGGTTGGCCAGAAGAGGTCACTAGAGCTACAGAAATCCCCTGGTGTCTGGTGGTACCGGTGGCTAGTTTGCCAGGCCCGGCTCCCTCTCAGCAGGGGCACTGGAACAATTCTTATAGTGGGGGGCGCTGAGAGCCACTGAAACAAACTATAAACCCTGCATAGAATGGAACCACTTCAAGCCAGGGGGTGTGACAGCCCCCCCAGCCCTCCTGGCTCCAGCACCTCTGCCTTTCAGTGCACAGCCCAGCGCAGAGTTCAGTGGCTTTCGGTTGACTCTGAACGCAGCTAAGTCACCTCTTAACCTTCTCTGACAAGCTAAATAGTGAGGGATAAAGTAACTCAGCCGACGATTAGTGTTTGCCAGACATTGAAATATCCAAGTAGCTCTTCTCTGAACCCTCTGTAACTTGTGAACGGCCTTTTACAATTGCATACCCCAGACCTGGACACACTATCGAGTGGTCCCTTGAGTAGCACAGACAAGGGAAATCTCACCTTAGACTCTGCTCAGGAACCAATGGGTAGCCAGCGCAGGTCCTGGTTTAAAGGTTTTGTAAATAGATAGGCAACGAGGGTTGGCTCTGCCGGGGGGTCATTCTGTGGAAGAAACGGGTCTCCAGGAGGGGCTGGAGTGAGGTGAGGGGATGGCTTGACAGCCCAGAATTGCCAGGGCATTCCCTTCATAGGGGGAACTTGGCAGACAGGACAGAGACGGTTGTGGGAGGAGTGGACAGAGAGGGGTCACCGAGTCTGGTACTACTGGCAGAGGGGAACTGCTGGGAGGGAGATACGAGAGGCTATGACAGATATTGAGGCTGAGAGAAGTTCTGTAGGGCTTTGTGGGAAAGAACAAGCAGATTACACTTGAAGAGGCAGAGAAGAGGGATACCAGGACGAAGGTGGTGTCAGGATGGGAGGCAGAGAATTAACTTTAGTTTCAGGATTTTGTGTGGGTTTGTCATAGTATAATTCCCAAATCTGGACCTTAGCGTCCAAAATATGGGTACTAGCATGAATTCCCCTAAGCTTAATTACCAGCTTAGATCTGATATGCTGCCACCAATCAGGACTTAGAGTAAAGCGCCTGATAGACTCTGGTCTCCCCCAGTACCTTCCCTGGGGACCCCAAGACCCGATTCCCTGAGTATCACAACAAAGGGGAATAAACCATTCCCTTCCCCCTCCCTTCTTCCTCCCAGCTCCTTCCTGCCCTGGGAATACTAGGAGATTCAACACCTGAATTACCTGATTCAACTTCTTGAATCACCACACCAAGAGGAGTGTTACCTTCCCCCTCACCCAGAGGCACTACAGGTTCAAGCTGCGTGAATCTAACACAAAGAGAAAATTTATCCTTCCCTTCTCCCCACCAATTCCCTTGAACCTTAACTAGGAGAAAATAATCAACAGGTCTTACAAGCAAAACTTTTAATAAAAAAGAAAGAAAAAAAGTAAAAGGTTTATCTCTGCACTTTAGATGGTAAACAGTTACAGGGTCTTTCAACTTATAAACAATAGAAAGAAACTTTCTCCAGCAGAAACACAATTTAAGCTACTTCCAGCAAGTACACATATGCAAATGAAAAAAAAAACAAATTAAAAGACTATGACAGCCTTTTCTTACTTACAATTCTGAATAGATAAGAGACTGTAGCAGGGAGATTGGCAGAAACCTGGTTGCACCTCTAGCCCCATCCAGGACCCAGAGAGAACAAAGCCAAACCCCAAACCCACAAACAAAGGCTTCCCTCCACGAGATTTGAAAGTATCTTGTCTCCTGATTGGTCCTCTGGTCAGGTGTTTGCAGGTCACCGTTTGTTAACCCTTTATAGATGAAAGAGACATTAACCCTTAGCTATCTGTTTATGACAGGATTGGATGGGGCTATGAGGGAGAGTTGGGGGCTGACTCCTACCCAGAGACCCTGACAATCTCATTGGGGTAATTAGCATTTTATAAACGCCCTTTGGGAACTCTTCCAATTTATGGTGTCTCTGCCTTTCTCCCATGTGCTGTGGTGCATTTAGCAGCCAATGAGCAGGGCGCTGATTTACATGGAGGGTCCGTTTTTGAGCTCTGGGGGTTTAAGAGGGAATCGGACGGTCCCAACCACAGACCAGTTTGCCTCAGGAAGCCGAGCTCATCTGGATTCCCACCATGGCCTGAGCCCCTCTGCTCCTCACGCTGCTCACTTACTGCTCAGGTAGGGTAGAAAGATGCACTTGACTCTCTCTGCTCTGAGATGCTGGCGATGGTTCAGTCTCACAGGTTTCACACAGGCAGAGCCACATTTCAGTTCTTTCCTATCTCATTCCAGGTTCCAGCTTGCAGCCTGTGCTGACTCAATCGCCCTCGATATCCGTGTCCCCCGGAGAGAATGTGAGACTTGCCTGCACCATGCCCTCAGGGTACAGCAATCCCAGCTACAGGGTGCAATGGCTCCAGCAGAAGCCAGGCAGCGCCCCATGGTTCGTGTACCACTATCAAGCTAGCAATAGCCAAGGCAGGGGCACAGGGATCCCAGCACGATTCACCGTCTCCCCTGACACCTCCAACAACCTCTGGAACTTAGTCATCTCTGGGGTCCAAGCAGAGGATGAGGCTGATTATTACTGTGCCACATGGGATGGTCGTAGTCTCACTCATCACAGTGATACAGTGAGATAGAGAAGCGAGACCTAAACTCTCTGTCACAGCCCGTTTGCCTGTTCCCACGTGAGGGTCAGACCATGAACTTCCTAGAGACACCGACACAGACAATAGAGAAAAAGACAAGCCGACAAACCCAGAGAGATGCCTTTGATCATTCCTTGGGGAATCACTGTCCTCTGAACCCAGGCACTGTCTGTCTGCCCTGCTCTGGGGCCTGCTTCACGGTGATCTCTACATTGCCCTCTTCTCTTGCAAACCCTGTTGAGTGAGGGGCTGGTAGGTGTTGACCCAGGTTGGTTTGAAGTGCTGGGGCAATGTCAGTTGTAATCAGCTCTTTACAGGAAGAGTATCTAAGGCTATGTCTACACTATAGGATAATTTCGATTTAACATAAACTGGTTTTATAAAACAAATATTATAAAGTCGATTGCACGCGGCCACACTAGGCACATTAATTCGGTTGTGTGCATCCATGGTCCGAGGCTAGCATCGATTTCCAGAGCATTGCACTGTGGGTAGCTATTCCGTAGCTATCCCATAGTTCCCGCAGTCTCCCCTGCCCCTTGGAATTCTGGGTTGAGATCCCAGTGCCTGATGGGGCAAAAATCATTGTTGTGGGTGGTTCTGGGTACAGCCTCACCCCTCCCTTCCTGAAAGCAGCAGACAACCATTTAGCACCTTTTTCCTTGGCGAACTGAGCAAACGCCATAGCACAGCAAGCATGGACCCTGCTCAGATCAATAGAGCAATCATGGACCTTGTAAACACCTCGCGCATTCTCGTGCTGTCTATGGTGAACCATGAACTGCAAAGGCAGGCAAGGAGGAGGCAGCTACAGCAGCACGGAAACAAGAGTCATGAGGACATGGACACTGAATTCTCCCTAACAGCGGGCCCCTGCGCTTTGGAGCTCTTTCTGGTAATGGGGGAGGTTCTACCCATTGAACGCCGATTTTGGGCCAGGGAAACAAGCACAGACTGGTGGGACCGCATAGTTTTGCAGGTGTGGGTCGATTCGCAGTGGCTGCGAAACTTTCGCATGCGTAAGAGCACTTTCTTTGAACTTTGTGACTTGCTTTCCCCTGCCCTGAAATGCCATAATACCAAGATGAGAGCAGCCCTCACAGTGGAGAAGCGAGTGGCAATAGCCCTCTGGAAGCTTGCAAAGCCAGACAGCTACCGGTCAGTCGGGAATCAATTTGGAGTGGGAAAATCTACTGTGGGGGCTGCTGTGCTGCAAGTAGCCAAAGCAATCACTGAGCTGCTGCTACGAAAGGTTGTGACTCTGGGAAACATGCAGGTCATAGTGGATGGCTTTGCTGCAATGGGATTCCCTAACTGTGGGGGGGAGATAGATGGAATCCATATCCCTATCTTGGCACTGGAGCACCAGGGCACCCAGTACATAAACCGCAAGGGGTACTTTTCAATGGTGCTGCAAGCACTGGTGGATCACAAAGGACATTTCACCAACATCCAAGTGGGATGGCCGGGAAGGGTTCATGACACTCGCGTCTTCAGAAGCACTGCTCTGTTTAAACAGCTGCAGCAAGGGACTTACTTCCCGGACCAGAAAATAACAGTTGGGGATGTTGAAATGCCTGTCGTTATCCTGGGTGACCCAGCCTACCCCTTGATGCCATGGCTCATGAAGCCATACACAGGCAGCCTGGACAGTGGTCAGGAGCTGTTCAACTACAGGCTGAGCAAGTGCAGGATGGTGGTACAATGTGCATTTGGATGTTTAAAGGCGCGCTGGCGCACATTACTCACTCGCTCAGACCTCAGCCAAACCAATGTCCCCTTTGTTATTGCTGCTTGCTGTGTGCTCCACAATCTCTGTGAAAATAAGGGGGAGACCTTTATGGTGGAGTGGGAGGCTGAGGCAAACCACCTGGCCACTGATTACGCGCAGCCAGACACCAGGGCGATTAGAAGATCACACCAGGAAGCGGTGCCCATCAGAGAAGCCTTGAAAACGAGTTTCATCACGGGCCAGGGTATGGTGTGACTTCTGTGTTTGTTTCCACTTCATGAACCTCCCCCTCTTTATTGACTCCTTCCCTGTAAGCAACCCATCCTCCCCCTTCGATTACAGCTTGCTTAGGAAAATAAAGTCACTATCGTTTAAAAAGCATGTATTCTTTATTAAAAGTCATTCCCTGTAAGCAACCCACCCTCCCCCTTCGATTACAGCTTGCTTAAGGAAAAAAAGTCACTATCATTTATAAAGCATGTAATTATAAAAAGAGGAAGAGAATTAACAAGGTATTCCGGGTGTGGTTTGGGAGGAGGATAGGAGGGAAGGAAAAGGCCATTAAGCACATTTCAATGAAATGACAGCCTTTTGGTTGGACTGTCCACGGGGCTGGAGTGGGCGAGTGCACAAAGCCTTCCCCCATGCGTTCTTACACGTCTGGGTGTGGAAGATATGGAACATGGTGAGTACTGAGGGTGGTTAAACATGGGCTGCAGGGGCACTCTGTGACCCCGCTGCTCTTCCTGAAGGTCCACCAGACGTTGGAGGATATCAGTTTGATCATGCAGCAGCTCCAGCGTTGCATCCCGCCACTGCTGATTTTCCTGCCTACACCTCTCATCTCGAGCGTCTCTCCTATCCGCACGTTCACTGGCATCTTTCCTGTACTTTGCTACCAAGTCCTTCCACTCCTTCAGATGAGCTCTTTCATTGCGGGTTACTTCCATGATTTCAGAGAACATTTCATCTCGCGTCCTCTTCTTCCTCCACTTTATCTGAGCAGGCCTTCAGGATGGAGTAGGGAGGCTTGAAAAATGTGCAGCTGCATGAGGGAGGGAAAATAGGGAGAGAAGTATTTAAAAAGATACATTTTACAGAACAATGGTTATACTCTTTCACAGTGAACAGCACTATTCACCTTACATAGCACATGTGATTTCACTACAAGGTCGCATTTGGAAATTTTTAATATTGAGTGCCTGCGGCTCTGGTGTTAGAGATATCACACACGCAGATTCGGGCATCACAATTCAGCTTGCATGCGGTCATGGTAAGCCATAGCTTCTCCAGCCTTCATATACACAGTGCCCTCTGATGCTTCTTTCCTGTTAACAAGCAGCAGCAGACGCCAACCCCTCCCCTCCCCAATCCAATTCTCTAGGATTGCTTTACCTCTCCCCCCACCGCATGGCTGGTATCATGGAAGATCACTGCTAATCACCCCCTTTCCCCCCTCCCACCACGTGGCTGGTAGCTGGGAAGATTCCTGCTGGCCAAACGCTAAAAAGCTCAGCGCTATCCTTCCGCTCCGTCCCCAGACATGTTAACAAATTTTTGCAGTAATTTTACTGGCTGTGAATGCAACCCAAGCCCTCATGGCAAATCAATCATTAAAAAACGCTTGCTTTTAAACAGTGTTTTATATTTACAAAGGTACACTCACCAGAGGTCGCTTCCATGGCTTCACTGTCTGGGCTAGTGGCTTGGGAGGGCTGGGAGGGTAATTCTGTCTGGGTCACAAAAAGCTCCTGGCTGTTGGGGCTAACGGAGTGCTGTGTGCTCGCTGCAAGGTTGTCCTCTTCTTCCTCATCCTCCTCCTCATCTTCCCCCTCCTCTGAATCCTCAGCCATGGTTGAGATTATAACCGCCACCTCGGAATCCACGGACAAGGGGGGGGTAGTGGTGGCACAGCCCCCTAAAGTTGCATGCAGCTCAGCGTAGAAGTGGCATGTTTTCGGCCCTGACCCGGATCTTCCGTTTGCTGCTTTGGTTGTCTGGTATGCTGGTCTGAGCTCCTTCACTTTCACTCTGCACTGCACTGAGTCCATGGTGTGGCCTTTTCCCATCATGGCCTTGGAAATTTTTTCAAATATTTTTTCATTTCGTCTTTTGGAATGGAGTTCTGTTAGCACTGAATCCTCTCCCCATATAGCGATAAGATCCAGTACCTCTCGTGCGGTCCATGCTGGTGCCCTTTTTCTGTTCTCAGGAGACTGCATTGTTACCTGTGCTGATGAGCTCTGCGTGGTCACCTGTGCTGATGAGAGCCCCACGCTGGCCAAACAGGAAATGCAATTCAAAAGTTCGCGGGGCTTTTCCTGTATACTTGGCCAGTGTATCCGAGTTCAGATACCTGTCCAGAGCGGTCAGAGGTGTACTGTGGGATACCGCCCAGAGGCCAATAACTTCGATTTGCGGCCACACTAACCCTAAACCGATATGTTAATATCAATTTTAGCGTTACTCCTCTCGTTGGGGAGGAGTACAGAAATCGATTTAAAGAGCCCTTTAAATAGATATAAAGTGCATTGTAGTGTGGATGGTGTGATGGGGCAAGGCCAGATGGCTACAGTGAAGTACTGAGAAACAGGTATGTTAGCCCCAGGCTAAACAAATCCCTAGTACCCTGGTAACCAAATGGCAGTTGCTCCAGGTTAATCAAGGCACCTGGGACCAATTAAGATTTCTAGAAGGCAGTAGAGATAGCTACTTTAATTAGAACACCTGCAGCCAATCAAGGCAGGCTAATCAGGGCACCTGGGTTTAAAAAGGAGCTCACTCCAGTCAGGCAGGGAGGAGCCAGAGGAGAAGGAGCGTGTGTGAGGAGCTGGGAGCAAGAGGACAAGGAGCTGAGAGTGAGAGAGTGTACTGCTGGAGGATTGAGGAGGACAAGCGTTATCAGACACCAGGAGGAAGGTCCTGTGATGAGGATAAAGAAGGTGTTTGGAGGAGGCCATGGGGAAGTAGCCCAGGGAGGTGTAGCTGTCATGCAGCTGGTACAGGAGGCACTATAGATAGCTGCTATCCACAGGGCCCTGGACTGGAACCCGGAGTAGAGGGCGGGCCCAGATTTCCCCCAAACCTCCCAACTCCTGATCGGACACAGGAGGAGCTGACCCAGACTGTGGGTTCCACAAAAGGGGAAGATCACTGTGGTGAACAAATCCACCAATAAGCGCAGGACCCACTAAGGTAGAGGAGGAACTTTGTCACAATGGGTACAGCGTTAAATCGATTTAAAGCTGTTAAAATCGGTTTAACTGCTTAGTGTGGACCAGGCCTGGAAGAGCAGTCAGAGAATGTGGGAGGGGAAAATCTCTGAGATGTGGCTACAGTCTAGTGCACTGCTGGTGCTATGCAGTAATACATAAAATCATAGCAAACGCTTAAAGAACCAGATGCCACAGACTCTGGAGAAAGCAATATCAAATGGCCAAAAAGAATTAAATAAGAACTTCCCACATCTCAGCGCTCTCTTCTCAGAGCCTTCGGAGCCTTGGTGCCTGTCTGTAGAGCTCTCCCCACATTCCTGATGTTCTGTGGTACAGAGCATGTCTTGATTATAATCCTGATTTGCCTTCTAATCCTATTTTTTATTGTTGTTGTTTTAATTGTGCTGCAGGAGTGTCTGGTCATGGGACAGCCAACACTAGCATGTTGGCTGCATTCTGCAGGGTGGCTGCAGAGGAGGGGTTCCCCTGGGATGCAATGCACAACTCTCTTTCCAAGGCAAATTGGGAGCTGAAATCCCCTGGCAGATGCAGCAAAGACCAAACCCTTCTGCTTCAGAGCTAATCCATGCAGGGAGAGGTCACTGCAGTCAGGAGAGGGGGACAGAGTAGTGTTTCTGTCCCTGGTAACTCTCCATTCGCTCTAAGCCGCAAAACCCAGCAGAGTGTGACTGTGACTCTAGCTCGGGCACCTGGAAACCCCAGTCAGTTATTTCTCTGCAGCTGGGCTGCCCCAATGGGAGACCGCGTGACCTAATGAACATTGACTTGTGCAAACTGAGAGAGCAGGACACCGCAGCGAGCAAGAGGGGTGATTTCGGTCTGATACCACTGGATGGGGCTCGTGTATGTTTTATCCTCCTGACGCCGACAGAGAACAGCAGCCACCTTTCTTCTCCCCTGGAGCTGGAGGCAGGGGCCAGGGCCAAACTGGGCTTTATCTGTTTATTGGAATACCTTAGTGCTCAGTGGATGTCGTGCGCAGGGTGCGAAAAGGCTCAAGAAGAGACTATTTGTGAGCCCTAGCCCAAGCTGAAACTTCAAAGCGCTGTGTATACTGCTGGTTTTAAAGCATTAGCGTGAGTTCCACTCGCCCGAGTCTGTCCAAATGCTGTGTGGACATACTGAATAATACTCTGTTTTGCTCAGGAGGGAAGTTTCATGGCCTGGAATGCTTCCATAATTTGAAGCTGTCTGCCAGGCCACAAGGAACATTATGTGGGTTGTAATATGGCACAACCCCCTGTTACTCCAAACATCACAGGGGGGAAGGGTGTCTTGCTAAAGGGGCTGCGAGCTCGGTGGGTGTTGGGAGAACAGTGGAAAGAAGTGTGCCTTGGATCTAATCAGTGCTTAATTTGTGCCAGGCCCTGCCAGGGCTCTGCCCTGGCACCTCTGGGATCAGCAGTTCATAGCCCCAGCACCTCTGGTCCTGGCAGTTCATAGCCCCGGCACCTTTGAGCCTGGTAGTTCATTGCTCCAGCACCTCTGGGCTCAGCAGTACCTAGCCCCGGCCCCTCTGGGATTGGCAGTTCATATCCCCGGCACCTCTGAGCTTGCCACGTCAGTTATGAAAGTAAAAAAAAGGCTTGAACATTGGCTTGTCTTTTATTACAAATGAAGCCCTGGCTGCGATATTCTGGTTCAGACTCAGGCCCATCTGCACATGCAGCCTCACTATGGCAGAGAACCAGATGTGCCAGGGATTCACACAGGGGCCACACACCACACTCAGCTTCTGGCCCACTGGGCTGCTGATAAATGTCCAAGTGCTCTTAGGGACTCCAGTAAAAGAAACCTGTCCACCGATGTACGGCCTGAACCTGTGTGACTCTGAGGGCCTCCCGGAGGGGCTGAGCACTTCGTCTCCCACCTGAAGCCTTTGAGAACTGGGGATGTTCCACACCTCACCGAATCAGGCCCACAAGCCCTGCTGGTCTGAGCCGAGGGCTGGTAGGAGGGAGACGCAGCCCATTCTGGGGCAGAAGGACACAAACTACAGCAGAGCAAGACACAGGAGACAGATGCGACCAATGTGGCCTTGTAACTGAACGCAGACATCATCAGTCTGTTCTCTGGGCATTGCACCATTAAATATGGACTCCCTGCTGTTGCCATGGCAGCGGTGCATCAGCAGCCTTTTGTGTTCCAGTTGTAGAGGGTAGCGCTGTGCATGCTCACTCACTCTCGAGTGCATGCGCTCTCTCCTGGAGACTTGGCATTTGTTCTTTCTTTGCTGTTTTCCTTCAAATAAGTCATCTAGATGGCCAAATACATGTTTGGCTTTGTGTGTGTGTGGAAACGTCAAAGCAGCCAGCACAAAAGCCCCAGAATTATCCAAACTGGCTCCCGGGTGAGAAAAGAACAGAATCATCCCAGTGAGACAGGCTGACTGCAGCCGAGAATGGAGGAATCAGATCATTACAGCTCTGCTTCCCGTCCTTGGACACAGGTTACCCTCAGCAGAGCTGAACATGGCACTGGGCTCAGGGAGGTACTGCTCAGGGGAAGGCAGTGTGAGGATCATCCCTTCTGTATTGCATCACAAACAAACTCATCAGCAAACCTGCGGTACCAACATGGGACTGGGAATAGCCCTGAAGCTGGGGGGAGAGGGGACTAGGCAGGGCTCCTCCTAATCCAGCAGATTCCTGGAGTTTATTGATATTTTATCCTGTATAGCTCAGTACTTTACAGTCAGAGCAAATGTAAGAAAGATCCCCTGTATGTCTCTGCCCTGTCCTGGGGTGACGCAGGTGCCCAGAGCAGTAGCCAGTGAGCAAGGGGCAAATTTGCATGAAGGGGCTGTTCTCCAGCACTGGGGACTTAAGAGAGAGAATTGGAGGGTCCCAGCCACAGACCCGTTTGCCTCAGGAAGCCGAGCTCGTCTGGATTCCCACCATGGCCTGGGCCCCTCTGCTCCTTGCACTGCTCACTTACTGCTCAGGTGAGAGAGGGGCCCATGGCGCTAGGGCAGCCCTTGACTGGGTTTCACCTTCCCCCTCTCTCGGGAATTTCACACAAACACGTCATGCCGCAGGGCGGGTCTCATGGCTTTGTTTGTACTGTGCTTTCCAGGTACCTGCTCCCAGTACGTGGTGACTCAGGAGCCCTCCTTGCTGGTGTCTCCTGGAGGGACTGTCAAACTCTCCTGTCGCGTGAGCATCGTATCTGACATCAGCAGCATCTACCCGTACTGGATCCAGCAGCGGGGCGGCGGGGTGCCTCGCCTCCTCATCTACAATGCTAACGTGAAAGTGTCAGGGACCCCCGAGCGGTTCTCTGGGTCCAGCTCCGGTAACACGGCCTATTTAACCATCAGCGGGGCCCTGGCGGAGGACGACGCTGATTATTACTGCCTCACTCACTACTATCAAGGAGGGGCTTTTAAGGCTACACAGTGAGACACTCAGATGGGGAACTGAGACCCAAACCTGCCTCCTTTCTGCTTTGCTTTGCAGTCTGTGCCCTGCTGGGACCTGCCCAGGCTGCAGTTTGGCCTCAGACTTCCCCCTGCAGCCTGACTAATCCTCAGTGGGGTTTGTGCCCTTCACTCCCTGCGAGGGGGTGCGTGGGGTGTGTGTGTGTAGGGGAAAGGCAGCTCCTTCCCTCCCACTCTGTCACTCTGACCTGGTGGAGGGGCAGAAGTTGAGCTGTGCACTTGGCCTCCTCTCCTAGTTTGGGACTGACCAGCTTCCCCTTCAGTCAAACCAGTCTGGGGAACCCGTCCCCCATCTCCATTGTGTGGGGAGTGACGTCCTTTTCTCTCTGTGAGAGTCCATCAGCCGGTTCGCCAACCTCCTCCCACCAGCCTGCCCCATGGAGAGAGGGGTGGGATGGCGGGGGATTAGGAGAGGGATCTGTTCCCATCCCATTAAGTAAAGTGCATCACAAAGAGCAGGATCCCCTGGTCAGACACGTGGCTTTCAATGCTTTGATTTGGCCAAGTTACAATTTAGAAAACAGGATCAGGCCCATGCAGTGGTTTGTGTGACAGGACAATGCTCCTCTCTGCAGAATCTCTCACATTCCCCTGGAGCTGTGCACGACACGTGTGAGTGCAGAGAAATTCCTCATCCCCTAGGGGCTTTCCCAGCGCTCGTGGGGCTTTTTGCACAGTTGTGCCCCAATACCGAGTACAGCCTGTCAGGCCGTGTGCCGATGATACTCAGTGAGGTTTGGAGGTGTCCTTAAGTGGGGAAAGCCAGCGACAAAGCCCTGGGTCCATTGTTGTGAGCAGTGGGGACCAGTCACTTCTAAGGGAGCTCTTGGACAGCATGAACTCGGACCACCCCATCTGTGCATTGGTAGTTTTGATAGCTATTGACCTGTATCCTAACTGCCTTTTTAGGGACAGTGGAGAGGCCTGGGTGGGGGAGAAGTGCTGGCCATACCTGCAGGGGCGGCTCTAGGTATTTTGCCACCCTGAGCACAGCAGACAGGCTGCCTTCAGTGGCTTGCCTGAGGGAGGTCCCCGGTCCTGCAGATTTGGCGGCAGCCTGCGGGAGGTCCGCCGAAGCTGCAGGACCAGCGGACCCTCCGCAGGCATGCCTCGGAAGGCAACCTGTCTGCCGCTCTCACGGCGACTGGCAGAGTGCCCCCCGTGGCTTGCAGCCCCAGGCACGCAGTTGGTGTGCTGGTGCCTGCAGCCGCCCCAGCATACCTGGGGAGGATTAAAACCCTCTCCCTGAGCAGGGAATCTTCAGCAGGTGTCTGGCTTCACTGCAGTGATTGCTAAGGAGCCCAGTCAGGGGCTGGGTTCAGCTGGAGCTAATTGCTCGTTACTGGGGAAACCAGGCACTGTAAGAAGGGGGAACAGGGGTGGGTCAGTCTGTTATGAGGGTTAGGCTGAGTGAGGGGCCCTGTGCATTCTGGGATGAGGGAGAGCTAGAAAAGGATAGAGCCCTCTGGCTTGGTTTAGTGGGTCCAGATCTCTGGTCTCAGAGGTGAGGCTGTCCCTGTGCCAGAGCTTGGCTTACCTGATCTGTCAGGTATGTAAGAGACAAACCATTATGGGGCTAAACCCCCACCAGAGCAATCCCAAATAGGTAATTGAGTGAGCAAGTTTGTGAGTTCACAGACAGGAACATTCACTCACCACCATGAGTGAAATATTTCCAGATGTTGAGATTGGTCTAGTTCTAATCTAGTTGTAGCTGAGTTCAGTGCAGTGGCTGTTGCTCTCCAACTCTGTGTTTTGTTTGTAAATTGGTATTTTTGCTTCTCCACCAATAACTTTCCCACAGGAGAACTGTGCCTCCCTATTACAGGGCATTTCATCTTCTCTGCTCTTCCTTGGCTTGCTGCAGCACCAGGGCAACAACAACAACAAAAATTGCTTGCAAAAGTATAAGGCAGAATCAGTGGTAAATGGCCAGCAAAACAATAGAGGGATTAGTGCAGGGGTCGGCAACCTTTCAGAAGTGGTGTGCTGAGTCGTTATTTATTCATTCTAATTTAAGGTTTCGTGTGCCAATAATACATTTTAATGTTTTTAGAAGGTCTCTTTCTATTAGTCTATAATATAGAACTAAACTATTGTTCTATGTAAAGTAAATAAGGTTTTTAAAATGTAAAAGAAGCTTCATTTTAAATGAAATTAAAATGCAAAGTCCCTCCCCCCGGACCGGTGGCCAGGGCCCAGGCAGTGTGAGTGCCACTGAAAATCAGCTCGTGTGCCGCCTTCAGCAGACGTGTCATAGGTTCCCTACTCCTGGATTAGTGTGTTACTGGGAGTGAGTCTGTGCAGTGTAAAGCAATTGATCGTGCTACACCTTTATATATATACACACACACACAGTGTTGAATTTTTTACCCATTTGCTTAAAAACAATCCACATTTATTCTATTGTTTCAAGACAGCAGCATTCCTGTGTGTGCAATTATCAGAAGGGGGGAAGCTCCCTTGGGCCGGATTTTGACCAAAAACTATAAATCCAGAGATAAACAGGTTCAAACCATCCATTCCATGGGGGTGTATTAAAAACAAAGCTCTTCCCAAGCCCAGCACTTTCTTCTCCTGGAGGTGAATGGAGGGGAGAGAGAAGGTAAAACAACCTGTTAAGTGAAGGGAGCTTTGCTGCAATAACCTCAGAGCAGAGGGGAAGCAGAACGGCCTCAATGGTCGGTCACCTAATATACTGCCACCCTCCACCCCAACTCAAAATGGCAAATCTACCAGAGCCCATTATCCCCAGTGGTAACTTCCTTACTATATTAGATGTCCATGGGAGTAGGTGCTGTTCTCCTTTCATGCACCGTACATGCCACGCCTGGCACTTGGCTGGTTTCACATCAAATGGCAGGATGCATATTGTCCTGCCCTGGGATGGAGGTGCATAATCCTCAGTCTGAATTATTAGTTCATTGATCTAGAGTCCTTGCTTATGGTGCCTTTTTTTCCTGATTCAGTGAAATGAGCCCCACGTTAACAATAAATAACATAGAATCTGTTTAATGAAATGGGGGGTGCGGTTTCAGACTAGGAATGCAGTAGGATTAGTTAAAGTATGTGATCAGTTCCCATAGCAGAAATGGTTCTTACTTGAAGCACTGCTATGTTGAGGACTTTGATAAAAGAAAACATATCAGACACATTATGCAGATGAAATAAAAATAAAAGGAGTGAAATCACTACAAAAATAAAAAAGATCAGTGTTGTTACCAGCTTATGATTTTATTGCAAATCTCATGATATTTGGAATTTTCCTTGAAGCCCGAGCTTCTGGAGACAGCTGATCACCTGAGAATCTCAGCGTTTACTATTTTTTTAAAATAACTTTCTAGTCCTCATCCTTTGGAGAAAAGCTAGCAAATGGGAATCCTAAAGACTCAGGAACCAGAAAGCAAATAAAAAGTACCCCACATTTTAAAAAAAAATAAAAAATCATGATTTTTAATCCAGTTTCAGGATTTTTAATGTCTGACTGCTGACTTTTGAACACTTGCGGCTGGCAATACTGAAAGATACACACACTAAAAAGATTGAAAGCAGTTGTTAGAAATGGAGTAGGCTTTGAAGGATTTGATTTTTAGTGGTAAATGTCGATTTCAGAGCATACACCAAAAACAACAAAAAATATTTCCAAGAGTAATAATCAAATTTTACATATAGGCAAAGCAAGAAAATGCTATTTGAGAACCTATGAAAGTTTGGTTATAGGATATGTACTTTGTGTATTTTGGCATGTGGTGTTGATCATTTCTGTTTTAATGGTTATAAAGCTTTAGCATTTTGAATCTCAACATCTACTGTCACTGAATAATTGTTGCCTGACCCACCCAGACTTTCCCGCAACTGTGAAAATTTAAATTGATAGAAATAGAAAAAAGTTTAAAAATAAACATTGATGTTATCTGCTGAAATTATATTAAAAAACTGAATGGTGCCAAGCCTAATAATAGGTGTTGTTACAGGGGAAGTCAGAAATGCTGAAGCTGATGACAAGAACTGATGCATAGTTGTCATAAACACCTATAAAGGTTGGCTCTGACACCATGTATCCCCTTATCACACTGAAAAGTTGTTTTCTCTAAACTAAGCAAGTCACTTCACCTGCGATATCAATGGAACTCAGCGGGAGCTAACAAAGGAATTAATGGATTTTCATTTTTGAAAGATCCCTCTCATAGCAATAAAAATGCCCTTAGCAGCAACATCTTGTTAATGTCAGAAACTTCCTAGATAATATCCATGTAACTCAGAACAAAAACCTCCAGGTAATGGCAGGTTAATTCTGTTTTCAGCGCTATCCCAGAATGCTGAGATGTTGACACTGTCAGAAGTAGAACTTTGACTCGTCTATGTCCCAGGCCAGGAAATCCTAAAACATCCCTTTACTTTGGCAGCAGAGCCAAGACTGCTTTGCAGCTGTGCAGGGCTCTTGCTCCTGAAAACCTCCCAGGTGCTAATAAGCAAAGTGGTTATTAATGGTGCCCTGGAAATGTGTATGAACAACACAGGCTTTTCATTAGACTTCTGCAGATGGGTGGCTACTTCTCCCTGTAAGGCTGTGAGGGCTGCTTACTTTGCTGCTCCTTACTGGTTAAGCTGAGCAGCACCTGATGCAGCTTCTCTATGGCCAGTTTATCATTCTCTGCTCTATACAGATAATTAGGCAGAGGCAGATAATGGCTTTCTCAAGCTCCTTAACAACTTTCTCCACCCCATGCAGAGCAAAGTGCTGAACTTCTACACTTGTGGGGGATAATGCAGAGAAGGCACTGAAGACCAGAGCCATGAATAAATTGTGTCAGGGAATGACCCTTGAACAGATTATCCATCCCATTGGGCTGGTGTCCTGCCTTCAGCAGTGACTCCAGTGTTCCAGAGTCAGGGGAATCCATTGTCCGTCCCTCCCACTGTACAGTGCAACAAACTAATTGAACAGCCCAGGAGGAATCTGGTGGAAAAATCTTTCAAGGGTGTCCTCATGGGATAAAAATAGCTGAGGCCGTCATCCCTTACTCCTAGCCCAGCAACACAACTGTCCCCAGATGCTTGTGGGGTGGGTGCCAGTGAGCTGAGGATAACTTGGAGCCTATCAGAGACATCCAGATTTGCATTCAGGATGTCTGCTCAAATCACAGGATTTAAGAAGCTAGCGGAGAAGGCACCACTGAATTCAGAGACCCCTGTGGCTGAGTGTGGTGTTCCTAGGATGGCTTGGGCGACCACACTGCTGGTTCTGGTAGCCTGTTGGGCAGGTAAATATAATTGCATGCTTGATCTCAGAAGCTAGGTCAGGAATTGTGCCCAGTGCAGGGCACACCCACATTTACAGACACAATGGTGACCTGTGGTTCTGTGTTGTTTCAGGTTCCAGCTACCAGTTCACTTTGACTCAGCCACTCGCTATGTCAGTGACTCCAGGAGAAACTGTCCAAATCGCATGTGTTCTGAGCAGGGAAGTCAGCATCAGCGATAGCTACATACGTTGGTACCAGCAGAAACAAGGGGAGAAACCAAGGTACCTGCTGTATTACAAGGATGACTCTACCCAGGGTAAAGGCTCTGGTGTCCCTGACAGGTTCACTGCCTCTAAAGACACTTCCAGGCACACCTGCTTTTTAACAATCAGCAGGGCTCAAGCAGAGGATGATGCTGATTACTATTGCTCAGACTGGGATGGCTCAGCTAACCAGTACACAGTGATACAGCTGCATGGAGAAGAGGAACAAAAACCTCTCTCACCTATAGTGACACAGCGCCTGGAGCCCTCCTGTGTCTCTTGTTCCTATGAGATGGCCTGGTGGATTGGCTCCTGGCTAAGTGTGATCTCCAATTCCTGTCAGTCCTCATTGCCTTTCAAAGCTATGGGCTTTTCTGGCAGAAGAACTCACCTGTGTTCTGACACAACATCACTGGCCTGATGCACAGACTGAGTCAAAGGCAGTAAGGGAATCAAACCAGGGCAGTAAGGATCACAGCTTCAAAGATACCAACCAGTAGGCATTATGCTGTGATATTGGACTAGCCGAAGCTGGTTTTTGAAGAGCTCTTCTGGCTAATGGCTGGTACAGTTATTACCCTTCTAGCTCCGGATCGTAGTTCTGCTGAGTTGCAGCCTAGAAGGGACCATTGTGATCATCCCTTCTGACCATGTGTTTGAGACAGGGCATAGAACTTCACCCAGTAATTCCTGCCTCAAGGCCAGAAACATGTGGTTGAACTCACCCATTTATTTTAGGCCAGGTCCAGACTAGAGCTTTAAATCGATTTAAACAGCGTTAAATCGATTTAACGCTGTAACCGTCCACACTACAGGGTACAGAAAATTGATTTTAAGGGGCCCTAAAATCGATTCTGTACTCCAGCTAAACAAGAGGAGTAACCCTAATATCGATTTTTTAAAATCGATTTTAAGCTAGTGTGGACGGAAATCGAAGTTAATGGCCTCCGGGAGGTATCCCACAGTGCACCAGTGGCCGCACTGCACAGGTAAAGGAACTCTACTGCTGGCCAGGTACACAGGAAAAGCCCCGGGAACTTTTAAATTTCATTTCCTCTCTGCCCAGCGTGGAGCTCTCAGCAGCAGAGATAACAATGCAGTCTCCTGAGAATAGGAAAAGAGCTCCAGCATGGAACACACAGGAGTTATTGGATCTGATAGCTGTATGGGGAGAAGAGTCAGTACTTTCAGAACTGCGGTCCAGTAGACGAAATGAGAAAACCTTTGAAAAGATTTCTAATGCCATGCGGCAGAGAGGACATAGCAGAGACTCGTTGCAGTGCAGAGTTAAAGTGAAGGAGCTTAGACAGGCGTACCAGAAGACCAAAGCAGCAAAGGGCAGGTCAGGATCTGGCCCCAAAACATGCCGCTTCTATGAGGAGCTTAACGCAATATTAGGGAACTGCGCAACGACAAACCCCCCCCTTGTCTGTGGATTCAGAGGTGGGGGTAGTGATCTCTGCCACCGCTGAAGACTTAGAGGACGTCGAAGATGTGGATGAGGAAAAGGAGGACGATGAGACAGCAGAGAGCACAGAGTATTCAATTCCCCCTAACAGCCAGGATCTTTTCCTAATCCTGACAGAAGTACCCTGGCAGCCCTCTCAAGCCAGTAGCCCAGAAAATGAAGCTGTGGAAGCGTCCTCTGGTGAGTGCACTTTTTTAAATTAAAAGCATAGCTGGAAGGCAAGCGTTTTTTACTGAGTGATTTGCCATGAGTGCTTGCATGCAGTAGCTGGAATTAGAGTTACTGGAACAGTCTGTTAACATGTCTGGGGATGGAGCGAAAATCCTCCAGGGACATCTCTATGAAGCACTCCTGGAGGAACCCCAAAAGCCTTTGCAGAAGGTTTCTGGGCAGGGCTGCCTTGTTCCGTCCACCATGAAACGAAACTTTACCACGCCATGCCTGGAGCACGTAATCAGGTATCATTGCGTGACAAAGCCTAGCAGCGAATGGGCCCGGGGACTGCTGGCATTCAAGAAGCATAATTTCTTTTTCTCTTTCTGTTATCCTCAGGAGAGTGATATCATTCATGGTCACCTGTTAAAAATTAATGTACTTTAGTAAGGGAACAGAGATGACCATTCTTTCGTTTCTGCTGTATTGCTCCAGTAAATGAAAATCTTTCCTAACATTTAGCCCTGTGGGGGATGGTAGAATGCTAAACATTCCCACGGGGCGGTGTCTCCAAGCACTTGGGCAGCATGAATCATCGCTAGTAATTGCCATGGCAGAGGGGGGAAGGGGTGAAGTGGAAGGCGTTAAACCTACCTCCCAGTACAGCAGAGATGCAGATGGGGGGGGGGCATTCACTATTGCCCTCTGCTGAACCTTTTCCATGGCTTAAGAAAAGAATCCAGTGTTATTCCTTTAAGCACTTTGCCTCCAAAGCGTGCAAGCTACCTGATAATAGCAGGGGGTGCAGGGTAATAAAAGCCATTGCACGGTTCACTGCCATTTCACTTACCAGGTTCTCCAGACCCGGTTTGTGTACTCCCCTGAACTGCGTCTGAGCTGATATCTCAGTCCACAGCCACAAGCAATAAGTATTAAAAGAATCCTAAGGCGACCTTGTAGTCCAGTTACATGTGCTAGGTACGGTGAATAGTGCAGTTCACTGTGAAAGAGTATAACCATTGTTCTGTGAAATGTGTCTCTTATGATTCTTCTATCACTCTTACCCCCCCACCCCCCACACAGCTGCACATTTCTCCAGCCTCCCTTCTCCTGTCCGACGGGGAGGTCAGATAAGGAGGCTAAGGAAGAAGAGGACGCGGAAGGAGATGTTCACAGAAATAATGGCAGTAACCCGTACTGAGAGAGCTCATCAGGGGGACTGGAAACATTTGGTTGCAAAGTACAGGGAGGCTGCCAGTCAGTGCGAAGACAGGAGGGACGCTAAAAATGATTTGTGGCGGGAGGAAGATCAGCGTTGGCGGGCAGCAACGCTGGAGCTTCTTCGTGATCAGACTGACATCCTCCGCAGTATGCTGGAAGAGCTGCGGGGTCACAGAGTGCCACTGCAGCCCATGTATAACCTCCCTCAGTATTCACCGTGTCCCACTCCTTCCAGAACCAGGTGTGTAAGAACGCGTGGGGGAAGGCTTTCTGCAACTGCCCACTCCACCCCCGTGGACAGTCCAACCAGAAGGCTGTCATTACATTGAAATGCCCTTTATGTCATGTTTCTTCCCTCCTGTACTCCTCCCAAACCTCTCCCGTGGTACCTTTTCATTTTTTTGACTCTCAGTACATGCTATTCAAAGGCAGTGTGAGGGTGGGTTGTTAATGATAGTAAGCAAGCAGTTCTGGAAGGCTGCAGGGAAGCTAGCTTGCAGCATCAGGAGTTAACACATGGGGAGATGGGTAATAAAGGGGAAATAAACCCAGCAGTCACACCGTACCATGGACCATGATAAATCTTGTTTTCAGGGCTTCTCTGATGCGCCTTTTTCTTACCTCCCTCCCTCCCTCCCTTCAAAGCTCCCTCCCTCCCTTCCCCGGAAAACCCCGAGGTATGAAATTTCATTCAGAGGCTTGATAAAGCAAGCATGAGGGTTGGTTGCTTAAAGGGACTGACTTTTAATAATGAACACAATTTTTTAAGCATATAATAGTAACTTTATTTTCAATAAGCAATCAGTTATGGAAGGGTGCAGGGAAGCTTGCATGCAGCAGCAGGAGTCAAGACATGGGGAGGTGGGTAATAAAAGGGAAATAAACATAGCAGTCACACCGTTCCCTGGTCCATGATGACACTTCTGGGCTCCCTTAACTACCTTTGTGTTCCCTTCCTCCCTCCCTCCCTAACCCTAACCCTTTATTATTCTCCCCCCAAAAAAACCCAACTTATGTAATTCTATTCGCAGGCTTGTAAATGCAAGAGGGAGGGTGCGTTGCTTACAGGGACTGTCTTCTAATAAAGAATTCAATGTTTTCTACAGACAGCAACTTTACTTTCCGTAAGCAAGCAGTTCTGGAAGGGTGCAGGGAAGCTAGCTTGCAGCAGCAGGACTGAATACATGGGGAGGGTGGTAATCAATGGAAAAGAAACTCTGCATTCAAACTGTACCCTGGCCCATGAGGAAGCTACTTTTCAGGGCTTCTCTGATGCGCACAGCATCCTGGTGTAATCTTCTAATTGCCCTGGTGTCTGGCTGCACATAGTCAGCGGCCAGGTGGTTTGCCTCAGCCTCCCACCCCACTATAAAGGTCTCCCCCTTACTCTCACAGAGATTGTGGAGCACACAGCAAGCAGCAATAACAAAGGGGATATTGGTTTGGCTGAGATCCAAGCGAGTAAGTAGCATTCTCCAGCTTCCTTTCAATCTGCCAAATGCACATTCTACGACCATTCTGCACTTGCTTAGCCTGTAATTAAACAACTCCTGACCACTGTCCAGGCTGCCTGTGTATGGCTTCATTAGCCAGGGCATCAAGGGGTAGGCTGGGTCCCCCAGGATAACTATAGGCATTTCAACATCTCCAACTGTTATTCTCTGGTCCGGGAAGTAAGTCCCTTGCTGCAGCTGTTTAAACAGAGTAGTGCTCCTGAAGACACGAGCGTCATGAACCCTTCCTGGCCATCCCACGTGGATGTTGGTGAAATGTCCCTTGTGATCACCAGGGCTTGCAGCACCATCGAAAAGTACCCCTTGCGGTTTATGTACTGGGTGCCCTGGTGCTCTGGTGCCAAGATAGGGATATGGGTTCCATCTATGGCCCCCCCACAGTTAGGGAATCCCATTGCAGCAAAGCCATCCACTATGACCTGCACGTTTCCCAGAGTCACAACCTTTTGTAGCAGCAGCTTAATGATTGCTTTGGCTACTTCCAGCACAGCAGCCCCCACAGTAGATTTGCCCACTCCAAATTGATTACCGACTGACCGGTAGCTGTCTGGCGTTGCAAGCTTCCAGATGGCTATTGCCACTCGCTTCTCCACTGTGAGGGCTGGTCTCATCCTGGTATTATGGCATTTCAGGACAGGGGAAAGCAAGTCACAAAGCTCAAAGAAAGTGCTCTTACGCATGCGAAAGTTCCGCAGCCACTGCGAATCGTCCTACACCTGCAGGACTATGCGGTCCCACCAGTCAGTGCTTGTTTCCCATGCCCAAAATCGGCGAGGAACGGGTAGAACCTCCCCCATAACCGTCAGGAGCTCCAAAGCGCAGGGGCCCGCAGTGTCGGAAAACTCGTTCTCCAAGTCCTCATCACTGTCGTCCCCGCACTGAAGCATTCTCTCTTGCATTTCTGTCTCATGGTTCAGCATGGATAGCACGAGAATGCGTGAACTGTTTACAGCATCCGTGATCAAGGATAAGAGCTGACCAGGATCCATGCTTGCTGCAAAATGGCGTTTTCTCACTGCAGCCAGTAAAAAACGCGCGAAATGACTGTCTGCCGCTTTCAGGAAGGGAGGGGGTGAGGCTGTACCCAGAACCACCCACGATGGGGATTTTGGCCCCATCATGAACTGGGGTAGTAACCCATAATTCCAATGGGCAGGGACCCCTGCAGGAACTGTGGGCTAGGTACCCAGAGTGCAACGCTCCGGGTTTCGATGGACGCCAGGGAACATGGACGCTCAAGATCGATGTAAGTCGCCGTAGTGTGGACGCACAAAATCGATTTTATAAACCCTGCTTTATAAAATCGATTTTGAAACCACCGATTTTAACCTGTAGTGTGGACGTGGGCTTAGAAAAACCTCCTGGCTTCAATGTTCCACAGCCCTTTGTAATCTGCTCCAGTGCTTCATTTCTGTGCATGTCATTTCCTGTTCGAAGTTTTCTAACTGCAGCTCCCAGGCATTGGATCTTGTTCTGCCTTGTTCTGCTAGTTTAAAAGCCCTGAGTATCTGCTCTTCCAATGTGATCAAGTCACCTCTTAACCTTCTTTTTGACAAGCTAAATAGTGAGAGATAAAGTAACTCAGCCTACGATTAGTGTTTGCCAGACCTTGAAATAGTCACATAGCTCTTCCTTCCTTCTCCTACAGCACACTCACAGATGCTAGTGCTGATGTTTCCTGTTTGCATGGAGCTGTCCTTCTGCAAATAGAGAGATTGAGCCTATGTCCCAGGTGCTGAGGGCTCCCAGCTCCCACTGACTTCCCCCAGAGCTGCATGTGCTCAGCACTTCCCAGGATTGGGGCCAGTGAGTGCTGAAGCTCCATGTACTGCACGTTTGTAAAGCAAAGCCAGTACAGACAAGGGGATCTAGAGCTGCTGCCATTGGAGTCTTTTGCCCAGGTGCAATATCTCTCCAGCTGAGCCGCAAAGTTCTTACTTGGTCTTTGTTCCTTTGAAACAATGCCAGGGCGGGAGGCCAGTGGGCTCTGCTGCTTTTTCCTTATGCCTGTTTGTAAAGATCATTTAATGCTTCACTTTTGATTTTCAGAATATTCCCCAATATTCATTAAAACATTCCTTTTACAAAGACGTCCTTCCTGAGCAACCCTACGATAACACACCAGTGTGAGCAATAAGGGATTGGATTTCCAGTTTTCCCTTTAATTGCCAGCAGGGCACGTGGTTTCTGGGCTCATGGAGCTTGGGTGGGTGGGATGCTACGGCGCATGACCAAGGGGATCATTGCTGTGGATTTGCCCCAATGTGCTTGGGCCTTAGAGTGTGGGATCGTCTAATGGGGACCCCCCCATACAAGGGATCACACTTTCCAAACCAGTGAAACGACACTGCCCAAGTCCTTCTCAGTAGAAATCAGGTCTCTGCAGAGTGCCGGGCCTCTGAGCTGTGACGGAAGCAACAACAGGAAGCGTGTCTGGGGCCTGGTCTACACTATGAGTTTAGGTCGAATTTATCAGTGTTAAATTGAATTAACCCTGCACCCATCCACACAACGAAGCCATGTACTTAGAAATAAAGGGCTCTTAAAATCGATTTCTGTACTCATCCCTGACGAGGGGAGTAGCGCTGAAATTGACATTGCCATTTCGAATTAAGGTTAGTGTGACTGCAATTCGACGGTATTGTCCTCTGGGAGCTATCCCACAGTGCACAATTGTGACTGCTCTGGACAGCAATCTGAACTCGGATGCACTGGCCAGGTAGACAGGAAAAGCCCCACAAACTTTTGAATTTCATTTCCTGTTTGCCCAGCATGGAGAGCAGATCAGCACAGGTGAACATGCAGAGCTCATCAGCACAGGTAACCATGCAGTCCGAGAATCGAAAAAGAGCTTCAGCGTGGACCGTACGGGAGGTACTGGATCTGATCGCTATATGGGGAGAGGATTCTGTGCTAGCAGAACTACTTTCCAAAAATGCCAAAACATTTGAAAAAATCTCCAAGGGCATAATGGAGAGAGGACACAATAGGAACTCATATCAGTGCCACGTGAAAGTTAAGTAGCTCAAAGAAGCCTATCAAAAAACAAAGGAGGCAAACGGTTGTTCTGGGTCAGAGCCGCAGACATGCCGCTTCTACACTGAGCTGCATGCAATTCTAGGGGGATCTGTCACCACTACCCCACCCTGACCGTGGATTCCGAGGAGGGGGTAATCTCAGCCATGCCTGAGAGTTCTGTGGACGGGAAAGATGAGGAGAAGGAAGACGACGAGGTTGCGGAGAGCACACAGCACTCCGTTCTCCCCAGCAGCCAGGATCTTTTTCTCAGCCTGACTGAAGTACCCTCCCAACCCTCCCAAGGCATTATCCCAGAAAATGAGGCCATGGAAGGGACCTTTGGTGAGTGTACCTTTGTAAATATAAAACATTGTTTAAAAGCGTTTTTTAATGATTAATTTGCCCTGAGGACTTGGGATGCATTCGCGACCAGTACAGCTATTGGAAAAGTCTGTTAATGTGTCTGGGGATGGAGCGGAAATCCTCCAGGGACATCTCCATGAAGCTCTCCTGGAGGTACTCCAAAAGCCTTTGCAGAAGGTTTCTGGGCAGGGCAGCCTTATTCTGTCCTCCCTGGTAGGACACTTGACCACGCCATGCTAGTAGCAAGTAATCTGGCATCATTGCATGAAAAAGCCTGGCAGTGTACGGTCCTGGTGTTTGCTGGCATTCAAGCAACATCCATTCTTTATCTCGCTGTGTTATCCTCAGGAGAGTGATATAGTTCATGATAACCTAATTGAAATATGGGAATATAATTAAGCGGTACAGAGGTGGCTGTTCCTACTGGGCTGTTTGCCTGTGGTTGAAAAGAAATCCTTCCCTACAGTTAGCCAAGTGGGGAGTGGTGGGGTCATTGGAGCTGAGCTTTTCGCATTTGGCTAGCAGAGATCTTCCCTGATACCAGCCACACGGTGGGGGGAGGGGTAAAGAGATCATCCCAGAGAATTGGATGGGGGGGAATTAGTTTGGTTTCTGCTGCTGCACGTTAACAGGAAAGACGCAGCACTCAACAGGCTTTGCTTGGTATGTGGAAAAGGAGGCATTGCTTTTATGAAGGCTGCAGAAGCCGAAAGACAATGGCTTACCATGGCCTCATGCAAGCCGAATTCCGTTGCCCAGACCTGCGTCTGTGATCTCTAACACCAAAGCCGCAGGCATTCAATATTAAGATGCAAAATGCGACCTTGTACCAAAATCACATGTGCTATGTAATGTGAATAGCGTTGTTCACCGAGAAAGAGTATACTCATTGTTCTGTAAAATGTATCTTTTAAAATACTTTTCTCCCTTTTTTCCCTCCCTCCTACAGCTGCAAATTTTTCAAGCCTCCCTCCTCCATCCCGAAGGCTATCTCAGATAAGGTGGTGAAAAAATAGGATGCGAGACAAAATGTTCTGGGAAATCATGAAATCGACCCGCAATGAAAGAGCTCATCTGAATGAGTGGAAGGACATGGTATCAAAGTACAGGAAAGATGCCAGGGAACGTGAGGCCATGAGGGATGCTCGAGATGAGAGGTGGCAGGCTGCAATGCTAGGGCTGCTGCGTGATCAAACTGACATGCTCCGGCATCTGGTGGAGCTTCAGGAACTGCAGCAGGATCCTAGAGTGCTGCTGCAGCCCCTGTATAACCACCCTCCCCCCTCACCATGTTCCATAGCCGCCTCACCCAGATGTGTAAGAATGTGGGGCGGGGGCTGGGGTGGCTCCGTGCATCCGCCCACTTCACCCCAGTGGACAGCCCAAGCAAAAGGCTGTCATTATTTTGAACTTTTTTAGTGGCCTTTTCCTTCCCTTCTATCCTCTTCCCAAACCCCACCCAGGCTACCTTGTCAGTTCTCTTCCTATGTTTATAATCAATTAATAAAGAATACATGATTTTTAAATGATAGTGACTTTATTTCGTTTGAAAGCAAGCTGTGATTGAAGGAGGGAGGGTGGTTTGCTTACAGGGAATGAGTCAATCAAGGGGGCGGGTTTTCAACAAACAGAACTTTCACACCATAGTCTGGCCAGTCATGAAACTGGTTTTCAAAGCTTCTCTGATGCGCAGTGCTTCCTGGTGCACTCTTCTAATTGCCCTGGTGTCTGGCTGCGCATAATGAGCGGCCAGGTGATTTGCCTCAGCCTCCCACCCCGCCATAAACGTCTCCCCCTTACTCTCACAGAACATAACATGAGAACATAAGAATGTCCGTACCGGGTCAGACCAAAGGTCCATCTAGTCCAGTATCCTGTCTACAGACAGTGGCCAATGCCAGATGCCCCAGAGGGAGTGAACCTAACAGGCAATGATCAAGTGATCTCTCTCCTGTCATCCATCTCCATCCTCTGACAAACAGAGGGTAGGAACACCCTTCCTTACCCATCCTGGCTAATAGCCATTTATGCACTTAACCTCCATGAATTTATCCAGTTCCCTTTTAAATGCTGTTATAGTCCCAGCCTTCACAACCTCCTCAGGTAAGGAGTTCCACAAGTTGACTGTGCGCTGCATGAAGAAGAACTTCCTTTTATTTGTTTTATATCTGCTGCCTATTAATTTCATTTGGTGACCCCTAGTTCTTGTATTATGGGAACAAGTAAATAACTTTTCCTTATCCACTTTCTCCACATCAATCATGATTTTATATACCTCTATCATACCCCCCCTTAGTCTCCTCTTTTCCAAGTTGAAGAGTCCTAGCCTCTTTAATCTTCCTCATATGGGACTCTCTCCAAACTCCTAATCATTTTACTTGCCCTTTTCTGAACCTTTTCTAGTGCCAGTATATATTTTTTGAGATGAGGAGACCACATTTGTACGTAGTATTTGAGATGTGGGCATACCATCGATTATATAAGGGCAATAATATATTCTCAATCTTATTCTCTGTCCCCTTTTTAATGATTCCTAACATCCTGTTTGCTCTTTTGACCGCCTCTGAGATTGTGGAGCACACAGCAAGCAGCAATAACAATGGGAATATTGGTTTGGCTGAGGTCTGAGCGAGTCAGTAACGTGCACCAGCGATCCTTTAAACGTCCAAATGCACATTCTACCACCATTCTGCACTTGCTCAGTCTGTAGTTGAACAGCTCCTGACCACTGTCCAGGCTGCCTGTATATGGCTTCAAGAGCCATGGCATTAAGGGGTAGGCTGGGTCCCCAAGGATAACTATAGGCATTTCAACATACTCAATGGTTATATTCTGGTCTGGGAAGTAAATCCCTTGCTGCAGCCATTTGTGAGCATCATGAACCCTTCCCAGCCATCCCACGTTGATGCTGGTGAAACGTCCCTTGTGATCCACTGGTGCTTGCAGCACCATTGAAAAGTACCCTTTGCGGTATATGTACTGGCTGCCCAGAACCACCTGCAACAATGTTTTTGGCCTCATCAGGCATTGGGATCTCAACCCAGAATTCCAATGGGCAGAGGAGACTGCGGTAACTATGCGATAGCTAAGGGATAGCTACCCACAGTGCAACACTCCGGAAGTCGATGCTAGCCTTGGTACATGGATGCACACCGCCGAATTAATGTGCTTAGTGTGGTCGCATACACTTGACTTTAAACAATCGGTTGCCAAAAAAGAAGTCTGTAAATTCAGATTAATCCCATAGTGTAGACATACCATGGGAGTCAGTGAGGCTGAGCGCACTGGGACTGTTTAGAGACACAAGAGTTGGGGCTTGACTGAGGTCAATTAAGGGGCAGTTAGGACCTCACAGGATCTAAGCACTCAGAGACTCTATACAAACCAGCAGGTGGCAGTATAAGACCTCCTAATAGCACTAGCAACCCCCCCCCCCTTGTAACTTGAGTACCAGTGGAAGGGCTTTGGGAAGTTGAAGGCCTTAGGGCTGTAGAACTTGAGACTATACATCACTCTAGAGTATCTGGAGGCAGGGCCAGCCGTAGACCAAATTGCACCCCCAGTGAGGGGAGTCTTCAGTGCCCTCACTCCCACATTTGTTAAACTTTTGATTACTGTATTTGTATTGCATTTGAAGCCCATTTCATGACTTTGATGCACGATCTGCAGGCATGAATTATCCCTGTCATAAAAGACGATAAATTTGCATGCTAGGATCTGTAAATCTATATTTATTGATGCCATATATAAGCAAATTGGTTAGAAAGAGATCTCTGGTGTCTCATTAAATATGTACTTGTTTAGTCACTACTTATACTCTTCAGGTATTAAAACACAAGTACACTTTCACAATTACATAATAAAACAAGGTTCACAATATCGCAGTTGGGCTCCAACTTCACCTCACTTTGTTCTTATATCTCACTGACTGACTGGTGACCTCCTGCCCCTTAAATACCAGCAATGAAAGAGCTCATCTGAATGAGTGGAAGGACATGGTATCAAAGTACAGGAAAGATGCCAGGACATGGCTGAAAACACTCTTAGTTCTCAGAAAGTCTGGGAAGGTTCCACGAGATTCTACAAAGGTCCAGGATATTTTAGGAGGTCAGTGAAAAATGAATCCACATATGGAATACCTGAAATATTTTACTTCAAACATTCTATTTTCTCTTTTGTTGCTAACAACAAACACAGCCCCCCGAGCCCTGCCCCTTAATCTGGCGTTGTCTAGAGGCTCTTTCCTCAGTGACACCCTTGGAAATCCCTATCCTTGGCCCTGCAGCTGTGTCTGCCAGGGACTGCCGTCCCTGATGGCATGGCTCAGTGGGGCTGGTTGCCATTCCCCCACTGACTACAAAGGTGCTTCCTACATTGGGGTCAGATGGCTGGAAGGCAAGACGGAGTTTGCCAGGCTTTGATTTTCCCATGATGCCCTGCCACTTAGTCAGAGAGCCAATAACAGCCGTGTAGATTTACATAAAGACTCTGGATGGTTCTGCTGAGGGAAATTTAAGCGGGGAACATGGAGCAGGTTCCAGGGTGACTTAAAAGCTTCTCCCGGGTGTGTGAAATCTGTGCACAATGCAGAATAAGAACCTCCATACAGTAGAATAGAACTTGGTCTCTTTTTGGTCCCCTGCTGGGGATTTTCCACTGCTCCTCTGCTAGAGCTCTGCAGAGAGTTGGTTTCACCTAGGCTGAAGCTCCCCTTTTGTTCTGCCAGGGCCTGGCCTGTTCACTTGATGAAAGTCCTTAACAACGATCTGTGTTCAAAGGCAGTGTTCTTGTAGCTATGTCCATCCCAGGATATTAGAGACAAGGTGGGGGCAGGAATATCATTTACTGGACCAGCTTCTGTTGGCAAGACAAGCTTGTGAGCTTACCCAGAGCTCTTCTTCGGGTCTGCTCTGTGTAAGCTCCACAGCTTATCTGTCTCAGCAGCAGAGGCAGGGCCAGGAAAAGCTCTTACCTCACACACCCTGTCTTTCTAATTCAAAGGCGGACATTCCTGCACCCTCCTGTCTCCTGAGCACAAGGAGGGTTTCTGGAAAGAAGTTAACGCTTTGAGACCTAGTAGATAGCAATACAACAGTGAGTGTGGAAACTGAGGCCTGATCTACACTCAAAAGTTAAGTTGACATAGCAACATTGATCAAGGGTGTGAACAAAACACCCCCCCGAACACCGTAGGTATGCTGACCTAACCCCCAGTTAGATGCAGCTATGTCGAGGGAAGAATGCATCTGCTGGCATACTCCTGTCGCTCAGAAAAGTGCTGTTCCTACACCAATGGAAACACCCTTTCTGCCTGTGTAGGTGTGTTTGCGCTGCGGGATCATGCTGACATAGCTATGGCGACCTACCTGTGGTGATACAGTCTCTGTAGTGTAGACATATCCTGAGTCACACCTAATGTCCATAAAAATAACACAGACATTTCCCAGGGTCTTTACCTATGGTCTTCACATACAAAGCATGGCACAGCAGTATCACATGTGGGGGCCAAATCCAGAAGTGATGCATATGGAGGTGTGAACCAGACTCTCTTATCCACACACAGATCTCGGAAATACAGGGCAGGTGTCTTTATCCCTGTAATGGGTGAGATGTGGCTTCTGTACCCCTATTATGTTCATCTACAGTTGTACCCAAATATTGCTGCATCTGTTAGTTTCCTTCATCAGATCTTACGCTTCTATGTATAAATGCACAGAAATTAAATTAAAGTCAGTGAAGTTCCCTCATGGTTTACATTGGTGGTGTAAATGAGATCAGAATTTGGCCCATTGGCTTTGGGGAGGGCAATGCACTGCCCAGTGTCTGTACAGACTGCAAATTCCATGTAATTTGGATTAACTGCTCCAAGCCCTACCCTGATCCCTTATGACAATATTCCAGCTGCAGGCTGTGAAGTGGAAAACACATTTCCCTTCCACACTCTCATCAGCAAACAGCCTGTGGCCATGTCTGGACTTCATTGCCCATTAGTCACAGAGCTTCCCAGCACCGTCCCATTCCTTCCCCGCACAGCTAGGTGGAAACAGCTGCAGCTTGAATCTCTAAACCCTACAAGTAATCCAGGGCTTTAAGTGGACTCTGTGCAATGCAGAAAATCACTTCTCCCATCTGTGCAGGGTTCTCCTTTGTACTGTGAATGAGCAACCCGTGGTCTACAGTGCTGGGTGTCAGTTACTAAGACACATGTCCTTTATGGCCCTTCTCCCATCTCAGAGAGGGAGTGGGGAAGGTCAAGGCAGCAGCAGCCGCCAGGGAGCAGGGAGCAGATTTGCATGAAGGGGCTATTTTCCAGCTCTGGGGGTTTAAGAGAGAATCGGAGGGTCCCAGCCAGAGACCTGTTTGTCTCAGGAAGCTGAGCTCATCTGGATTCCCATCATGGCCTGGGACCCTCTGCTCCTCACACTGCTCACTTACAGCTCAGGTGAGTCGGACGGTTTTGCTAATAACAATCCTCACTTTCCATCTCCTCTTTGATTCCAGCAGGGTGAGGGGGGATAGGATTGCTCTGTATAAATGCAGCAAGTGGGTGAACACCGGGGGTGTGAAAAACCATTTAAGCTGAAGCACAATGTTGGCACCGGAACAATTGGGTATAAACTAGCCATGGGAAAATTGAAACGGCAAATGAGACGGTTTCGAACCATCAAATGAGGGAGGGCCTGAAACAGCCTCCCAAGAGGGACAAAGCACCTAACTCGTTTTAAGCTGGAGCTCGCTAAGGTAATGACCAAAATTGTGTGACCGGGTCACCTGTGATAGCAGGGACAGGAGTTGATGACCCAGGAGGTCCCTTCCAGCCCCATGTGCCAATCACAGATGCAAACGGCTCATCTAACAACTTCTCTCTGTTACTGGTTTTGTATCAGGGTCCTTAGCCCAGTTTGTGCTGACTCAGCCACCCTCAGCATCAGAGTCTCCTGAGCAAACGGTTACGATCTCCTGTGCCAGGAGCCGCGGCAGCATCAGTAGCTACTACGTATCCTGGTACCAACAGAAGCCTGGCAGTGCCCCAAAGCTAATTATATATGACTGGAACAAGAGACCCTCTGGAATCTCCGACTGATTCTCTGGCTCTGCAGACAACTCCACCAGTGCTGCATCCTTAACCATCTCTGGGGTCCAAGCCGATGATGAGGCTGATTATTACTGTACTTCACATGACGGCAGCAACAAGCCCAAAGTGCTACAGAGCCATGGGGAACTGAGACCAAAACCTCCCACAGCAGCTCACATTCCACTGCTGTGGTCTCATTGCGTCTTCCCCCTGCCTGAGGCCCTGGAGCGAAATGAACTATCTCTCCCCCGTCACGGGTGGTACAGTCCTAAATAAAGTGCAAACTGTGAGGTAGCTTCTTGGTGTCTTGTTTAGGGAGATGGGGGTGGAGGCCTGGGGATGCTGCCGCCCTGTGGAGACAGGCTGTGGGGTATTGTGCTGGCATGGGACAGATGGCTGGGGAAGGCCTGTTCTCTGTTGTGCTCCTTACCTCTGCTGGGGCAACGAGCCACATGTGCTCCCCTCCAGTCCCTGCACTGAACCAGCCAGGGAATTACTCCATGGACATGAGATAGACAGGGAAGAATGTATACGGGGGGGAGAGATTGGAGGTGTGGGGAGGTGCAGGGAGATTGGAAAGGGCTGGGGGATGATTGTGGGAGGGACTGAGGTTTGGTTCCAGAAAGTCCCTTCTGTGTGAATTCCCAGGTGGGCAGACCCTGGGGAGGAAAGGTCGGAAGGGCGTGACCCATGACAGGGTGGAGTGTCTCCGTCATAGTGGATTGTAATAGGTGCCAGTGTAGCCCCCATGGGCGCTGTTAATGCCCAGGGATTGAACACATGATTGCAGAGCACAGGATGTTGGAGTGTAAAAAGTACTCACCAGCCTGGTGCCAGGACACCAGTGACACGTTTTCTGTTCGGGGGAGTAACTTGGATACAGAGAATATCATTGACCTGACCCATGCCTTGGAGGGATACAGCATGTGGGAGGGCAGATCCAATCTGCAAAGTGGAGTGTGGATAATAAATCATTGGAGGGCACAGGACATCAGGGGAGACTTGACACCAGTAAATGTAAAGCCTTATCCCAGGGAAGGACATGAATGGCACAGATACTGAACGGGGCAGGGCTGCAAACAGGAAGTTCCAGCCACTAAAATGAAGTGGATTCATTTTTTTTTATCCCTAATGCTGCCCCAGCAGTGACCCCCTGGAAGATGTGTGATTGGACCTGGGAATTAGGAGAGGAGGTGGCCCCAGGGAGATCCCTGTAGTAAGAAAGTGGCTCAGATGATGAAGCCATTGGAGAACCACAGAGCTAAGTGATGAACAATGAGAATGTACCAGTGACAGCTAGGGGTCGTTCTTGCCCACAGTTTTGCCAGCTGTTCTGAGGCTGGTTGGGACAGACAATGTCTGGTGCACTCTGCAAACCCTGCGGGGGGTGGGGATTTCCCTCTCTGCTGACAGTAACCGATTAGTCTCTCAATGGAATGGCCCATCTGTACCGTAGTTTTACAACCGGCTCAGTGTCAAAGGCAAAGAAGGAGCCGTGGGAAATGTGGGAGGACCCTGGGTCAATGCGTTACCTTGTGAACCCCAGACTGGTGTGCTTTGACCACTGGGCTGCACACAAGCCGTGGTACATCTCCACTGCAGAGTGATGAGGCAGAGGAAAAGGCCTCATCGAGTGTATTTCAACCGCAAACAAAGAGCAGGTAACACAGCGTTCCTGAGGCACAAGCTGAGAGCTATATCTGTGGGGTCAGCAGATGCAAGTGGGCTGGGATTGCTGCTGCTGAGCTGTGCTGCTGATCTCCCTGGGGACTGAGGGCCCACAGATGGTGCCTCAATGGAAAGAGCAGGCCCCTGCCGCTCTCTGCTGCTTCCATTCCCAGGGCTCTGCTGGTCTAACGAATGTACATCAGCTCTCTGGGGCTAGAGCCTCACAGTCGAGGCTTCTGGCCCTGGAGATGGAAAAGTCCCAGGTTGCTGGTTTTCTCTTCAGCCCTCAGGGGAGCTGGGCAGTGGGGAAGGGAGATGCTTAAAACCTGCTTTGTCCACCAGCAGAAACCATGTGAACAAGGGCCGGTCTGGGATCATGTGACGGCAAAGGCTGAATGGATGAAAAGGGTCCCTCCATCTCC
The DNA here is from genome assembly GCF_025201925.1 of Gopherus flavomarginatus. Classification (NCBI taxonomy): domain Eukaryota; kingdom Metazoa; phylum Chordata; order Testudines; family Testudinidae; genus Gopherus; species Gopherus flavomarginatus. The sequence continues at coordinate 14,163,691 of NC_066631.1, forward strand.
GGGTGCATGTTGGCCTTAAAACGTTAATAGCAGTTCTGAGCACGTCTGCGACTACAGCTCCTTCTCCCCCTGTACAGAAAGGAACAGGAGTATTCCTGGGGGACCAGACTCCTGAGACTTGCAAACAGAGATTGGCCTGAACCAGAGCCAGGATCAGAGCATCATTTACTCTGTAAAAGCTGCAGCTACTTTATCCCTTCGGGCAGTTTTCCAGATTCATTTCGCAGGGTTCATTTGTGGGCGGGAGGGCACTCTGCAAAGTTAGAGCTGGGAAATGAATCAACTGCTGGTTCCCCCTCATCAGCTTTAAATCACTTACAAGACCAGCAAGGAGGAGCTGGAGACAGCTCAGCCAGTTAGCAGGGAGCAGATTAGCATGAGGGGCAGTTCTCCAGCTCTGGGGCTTTAAGAGAGAATCAGAAGGTTTCCAGCAAAGAATCGTTTGCCTCAGGAAGCCAAACTCATCTGGATTCCCCACCATGGCCTGGGCCCCTCTGCTCCTCACGCTGCTCACGTACTGCATGTGTAAGAAAGGTTTATTTGCTGGGGGAATTAAATAAGACTTTTCCACGCAGATTATCCTCTCCTCGTCACCCCCAGCCTACCTGTGGGATATTGCTGGGGATGCTTAGGAATAGCTGTCCTGAGCTGATTTCTAATATTGTTTCAGGTCCCAGTTCCCAACAGCTCCTTGCCCTGAAGCCCTCAGAGTCGGTGTCTCTTGGAGGGACCGTGACACTGTCCTGCAGCCTGAGCAGTGGAGCCATCACTGAGAACAGCTTCCCACACTGGGTTCAACAGAGACCGGGGAATGTTCCCCGATGGCTGATACAAGGCACTAGTGCCAGATCTGCTGGTGTCCCAGAGCGTTTCACTGCCTCCATGTCTGGTAACACCATGTCCTTGACCATCGCTGGGGCCCTAGCAGAGGATGATGCTGGTTATTACTGTGCTGCGTGGAGTGGGGGAGCTCAACACAATGGTGCGATCAGATGAGGAACTGACACAAAACCCCCAGAGGCTGTGACAGGCTGACAAATGTGCCGGCTGCAGAGCATGGTGCCCAGTGGAGGGAAGCAGAGAGCTGCTTGCACTGTTCAGGGAAGAGCTTTTCCCTCCTCGCTCCCCTGCAGGCAGACCCCTGCCCCCCTCTCTCCGGGGATTTGTCTCTTTTTGCTTATTTTATTTAACGTCTCTAGCCCCTCTCCCAAGGCGTGGCTCCAGCCTCCCCCCCGCGCCCCCCGGTCCCTGCTGTTGCTAATCGGAGCGGCTTCTCCCCCCTCCTCACAAGGCTAGTCCTGGGTTCTTTTGTTGCAATGCCTGGTGCCGCCCCGCAAGGTGACTCCTCTCTGCCTGGGACACGAAGGGGCTGTCCCTTGGGAAAGTGACTAACCCCACTCCTCTTAACCAGGAATGGGACCCAGCACGCAAGGAACAAAACACAATAATACAATCCCCAACACAAGAAAAGTCACACCCAAAAGTAACAAGGTGACTAAGGGTACTTCACTGGGACAGGAAACAGAGGCTCAAGGGAAGGAAAGGGTTGAAGTTAACTGATAAATGCTAACGCAGTATTGATACAACTAGATCTCCACCTCCCCCTGTTCACAACTGTACCACAACCCCCAGCTGCCACCGGCATCTTCCCAGGCAGATGGAAGGTCTAGGCTGATTCTGGAGATGGGTGTAGCAGAGCTGCAAACATTGGACGGTTAACAAACACCCTCTTAGAGTGTTTTCACCCCTGGTAGGGCAGGGTCCTCTTCTGGGTCCCTGGCTTGGTCCTGGAAGGTTCTCGGCTGGCACCAGGTTTTTCCTCTGCCTCCCTGGATGCTGGTTTCTGCAGGCTGGAACTGTCTGGCCATGTGCTGGCTCCACAGCCATACAAAGATCCCTGTGTGGGGAGTGGGAGTAACCAGAGGCTCCCTTGGCTGTTCAGATTCTCTTTCAGCTCCAAACCCAAACAGCCTAAGTTAAACTCAGGGCATGTCTACAGTGCCCGGAGCTTGGACTCTGGGGGTGCGAATAGCAAGGTGCACCAGCGTGCTGTGCTGTGCTGTGACTCCCCCGCTCTGAGGCTGCAGGCGGGAACTTACAGGTCCCGAGTTGGCACTAATGTAGTTCTCTGAAGCCGAGAGAGAGGAGTGGGCTTCAGAGCCGGAGCTCCATCCTGAGCCTCGGCTTCAAAGCACTGTCTACACAGCTATATTCAGAGCGCTAGAGCAAGCCCAGCTCCCAAGTCTATCAGCCTGGGCTGGGAGGCTCCGAATCACTTCACAATGCCGTGTGGACACACCCCTAGTGGGTCAGTGCAGTGTTCCAGGAGCTGGCAAACCCCGAAGGGAGTTACCCGTCCATTTTCAGCAAGGAACTGGTCCCTCTCTCGGGAACCTGGGCATATGCAAGAGCCAAGTCTCTCAAAGCAGATACAAAATGGGCAGCATGAAATCATTGCCCAGGGCTGAGTTTGTCATCTCCCAGGAGAACGAAATGAGTGAAGAAGGGGGGCAGAGTGGGCTCAGCCGGGGCGGCTCCAAGCACCAGCATGCCAAGCACGTGCTTGGGGAGGAAAGTCACGAGGGGGCACTCTGCCAGTTGCCGCGAGGGCGGCAGGCAGGCTGCCTTCGGCCGCTTGCCTGTGGAGGGGCTGCTGGTCCCGTGGCTTCGGTGGACCTCCAGCAGGCAAGCCGTGGAAGGCAGCCTGCCTGCCGTGCTTGGGGAGGCAAAATGTCTAGAGCCGCCCCTGGGCTCAGCAGAGCAAGGCAGAGAAAGAGGAGTCTGCTGTGATGGAGAATCCACCGGAGAAATGCTCACAACTGGCTGCATGCTGGGCAAAAGGGGAGGGGTCCACACAGGGCAGTATTTGCAGATATTTGTATGCATTGAATCTCCATTCAGGACCTGCCCATCCAGTCAGTTTTGCAATTCTCTTTCCTTCCTCTGGGACCTGCCAACCCATCACTGATGGGATAATCCAGCCCCAGAAGTTCCTGACTCCAACACCTGTTCTAAATCCTCCAGGCCAGGCTGCTTCCATTAATAAACTTGTGGGTCTCTTCATGCTATTGCTGGGAAAACTTAGTTGCACAGAGAGCTGGAGATATGTTTTTGTACAGCACCTGGCAAAATGCAACCACAATCCTGATCAGGGCCTCTAGATGTCACTGTAATACACACACTGGTAATTTGAAAATTTATCTTTTGTCCCTGGAGACATGAGTTCACATCCTGATTTAGGTCACAATTGAAAACCTGTTTGGTGGTTCCACTGATGTCCCCAGTTACACCAAATACAAACCTACCACAGGGTTAGAAATGAACGGAAATGTTGCCCTAAGAAAGGCTCAGACTGTTAGAGCAGAGCTGTTCCAGATCGGGAATAGTAAAACAGGGCAGAGGCCTGCGGCTGGGATAACTGTTGCCTCCCAGGTCAGGATTGGAATGGGAGACTTTTGTACCGAACAGCCCTACGCCCTGTCTGGCTGAAGCCGGAGTGACTGGTGATGGAACGGGGCACAGAGCTCGTTCCCAGCGGGCCCTGTGCCGCGGGGGCTGAACGGATGACAGCGAGGGCTTCTTTGTGTCAAAACATTTGCTGCTGCTGGACAGGGGAATGTGTCCTGCTGCTGGACAGGGGAATGTGTCCTAACAGCTGCTGTGAGTCACAGCTGGAACCAGGGGAATCCACCAGCTCCTCAGAGGGGTGGGAAGCTTGTCACTCTCTAAAACAGGGCCCCCAGTGACCCCAAGAGCGCACAGAAGGGAACTTGGCCTGATCTGTGCTCTCATCCCAGTGAAACAACCTCCCTGGGGTTGGCTCGGCCCCTTTAGGACAGAGCTATAAGGAGGGGGAGCCACTGCGTGAGCAAGAGATTTGCATGAAGAGGTCATTCTTCAGGTCTGGGGATTTAAGAGAGAATCAGAGGATTCCTGGAAGAGAGACATGGATCCTCTGGATTCTCACCATGGCCTGGGCCCCTCTGCTCCTCATGCTGCTCACTTACTGCATTGGTAAGGGGGGGCTGACCCAGTGAATGAAACAAAATAAGAATTTCTAACAAGTTGTAGCGCTGCCCTCTCTGCAGGCAGCACTGAGAACGTAGGTTCTGCTCCGGGCGAGGGGGCGTTCTGATGAGCTTGTTTCTCATGTTTCAGGTTTCAGTTCCCAGCAGCTCCAGTCACTGAAGGCATCCGAGTTAGTGTCTCCTGGAGAGACCGTGACCCCTCTTGCAGCCTGAGCAGTGGGGCCATCAGTGATAACAACTACCCGTTCTAGGTTCAACAGAGACTGGGGAATGTTCCTCGTCTGATCATGCACAGCACGAGTACCAGGCCCTCGGGGATCCCAGAGCGTTTCACTGGCTCCAGATCGAGTAACACCATGTCCTGGACCATCACGGGGACCCTGGCAGAGAATGATGCTGATTATTACTGTTCTGTGTGGACTGGGAGTGCTCGTCACAGTCATACAGTCAGATGGGGAAGTGATACAAAAACCTCCCTCCCCACCTGTGCCGTGCTGGGAGCTGTGCTGGCTGCAGAGCCCAGGGTATGAACAGAACAAATCAGAGAGCTGAGTATCGTTCCCTGTGAAATCCAGCCCCTCCCGCTCTGTGCAGGGACAGCGCTCTCCCCGCCCTCCAGATACGCTGCGCAGAGGGACGACTGAGCCTCTTACAGTGACTGCGGGACCTGCTCCTGCTGTAACAGCGCAAAACTTGCTGGGCGCGTCGGTATCACTACTTCTGGCTCAGAACCTGAGAGGGCATCAGGCACGTAGATGAACAGGAGAAAGATATTGACTCACACCCCTGTAAGGCCAGCTCCAGCCACCACCCAGAGCAGTCCCTGTGAGCTGTTCCACTGACTACATGGACACTGGATTGGGCCCTTCGTCTCTGCACTGGGGGTCACAGTGGCAAACACAGGTGTTCTGGGCACTGAGTGGGCGACAGTTTCTCTCCTTACAAACATCCCCATGACACAGAAATACCATGTGGATGACACTCTTCCACACGGCCACTGACAGAGCCTGGAGAGCAGGGCCCCAGTGTTCTCCTCCCTCTCCCCTTCCACTTGGCAGTCCCCCTACACAGCAGCTGTCGGGGCGCTGGCTAGCTGGCAGCATCCCGCTCCCTCTTGATGTCCGTTCTTTCTTCATGAAGAAGGTCAGGCAGTGAGTGATCCCCTGACTCCCTTCTCAGCTCTGTCTGGTTGGGGCTGGGTTTGTGACCCTGGGTAGCCAAGTCCCAATTGAAGTTGGCTTTTACTCATTGAAGGGATGATTCTTCATCACCCCCTGTGTACCTCCATCCCAGCATACAGGGGGAAGCCAGTAGAATGTACCACTGTATTCACACACTGCACACTACCATGAGACGTTTGGGGGGAGGGATAGCTCAGTGGTTTGAGCATTTTCCTGCTAAACCCAGGCTTGTGAGTTCAATTCTTGAGAGGGCCACTTAGGGATCTGGGGCAAAATCAGTGCTCAATCCTCTTACTAAAGGCAGAGGGCTGAACTTAATGACCCTTTGGGGTTCCTTCCAGTTCTAGGAGACAGGTATATCTCCATTATTTATTTATACAAAGTATGTCTTGGGAGATATCACTAAAAAGGGATTCTCAGCACTGAGGAGGCCAAGTCTTGAAGCTCTGAGAATGGCCAGATTCAGCTTTTCCTCTAGCCATTGACTGGCAGTTTAGTAAACTCCTTTTCCTTAGAGCTGTAGGAGGAGTTATTCCAGCAGCAGCCCCTCTCTGATCCTCACATGCGTTCTAGGGTTGCCAGGCCAATCAGCTCAGACCAGCTCCATCCATTACACACTGCTTCTCTCTTGGGTAGCAAGCCTCTGAGGGACACATTGGAAGAAGGTTATTTTCATGGGGTGAGCCATGTGTTAACAGAGAGCTGGTCTCAGCGATACCTGCTGACCATTCTCAATCACATGGACAGGGGTGACTTTCATTGGCAATCACATGGGAGTCCTCTGGCAACACCATTATCTGGTGTTTACATGGGCGCCAGCACCGGGAAAGAATGGCATATATTGTGAGTCACTTCTAATCCAGTTCAGCCGCCAGACAGTAGGGGAGGAGCCAGCACCATGTGACTAGCCAGAACAGGAGCAAGAGCTCCACAGAGCACAATGTAAGACTCTGAGTTAGAACCGCACAGTCCCACATTAATTAGTTGTGAAGCCATGATCATCCTGCAAGGGAAACACGATGTTACAATGGGCTAGACAGGAATCAGTATTACTCAGTAGCTAGTGTTTCTAGAGCTGTGTACAGCTTCAGAGCACTCTGCAAACAGTAACGGATTAATTCTCACCACACCCCTAGGACACAGGTGGGTTTTAATGGCCTCATTCCACAACTGGAAGAAATAAGGCAGAGGGACTAAGTGACTTATCCAGTGCCATACAATGAGCCAATGCCAGAGTCAGAAATAGAACTCGGGGTCTGTTCATTCACTCAGTGCTGTGAATCCCTGTGGCTTCCCCCAGCCCTGAGCTGATGGGTCAGTAAGGCTGTGACAGTGGCAATTTCCAGCACTATCCTGGACCAACCTTATTGAATCAAGTTTAAGTATTTTAAGAACCTATTGTCTTAAAATGCAAATGTCTATGGACCATTGCGGGATTGTTTGGAACACTGTTCAGAGGAAGACAGGTTTAATGCATTATCTGGGAAGTACTGTGACCTTCACACGACCACGCTGGACAACATAGCAGGCAGGACTAATCTTTTGGGATGATAGGTGTGAAGTGGAATTCCTAGGAAGCCCTGGGGAGGAGGGGATTGCAACCCCCCTTTAGGGACACAGCCTCTGAAGCCTGAACCCTTTATCTGCTGATCACCTGTTCTGTTAGGACATTTCAAAGACCCAAAGTGGGTTCTTCAGGGACCAACAGACAAAGAAAAGACTCGTAAATAAAGAGCCTGACTTCAAGTGGATTCAGGGCCTTTGATCTGATCTAGGACGTGGACAGGACTTCCAGTCCAGGGTGGGCTCTGGTCCTTTGGGAAGGATCGGCAGGACTGGCACGGCCCAGAGCTCTCGTGGAGGTTGGCCTGGCAGGGAGCTCATAAGCTGATTAGCAGGCATCTAGGTTCTTCTATCATTTTTCATATTTTCTCTGTAATGCTTTTTCCTTAAGAATTAAATAGGTTTTCTTAGGAAGAACCATGTGGTAACTTAGGACTATGGGCAACTGCAATGTAATTAGTCTCTGAGGAGAAAGCAAGCAGGCCTGGAGAGGCAGACTGTCTTGCTGGGAGAAGCACAGTGAAGGCTGGGAACTGTTCAATCTGGAAATACTCTGGTCAGGAGGGGGAGAGAGGCGGGTCTGCACCCAAGATAGGTGACGATTAGGGAGCCAAAAGCCTGAGGGTGGGTGAGTAGGGCCTCTGGGTGCAATTGTTTTACACATCATCATAATCTGTCTTTCATCTCTGGGGAGGAGAGTTGAAATCCGGACTCAGGTCCCCAGTGAAAATGAGATTGGTGGTTCCGCTGGTGTCCTCAGTTACGCCCGATACAAATGACTGGAGATCTTGACGTGAGAGGCTCATGATAGGAAGAACAGAGATATTCCAGATATTCAAGTGGCTGGTGACACTGGGCAGAGACCTGTAGCTAGAATGAAAGATGCCTCAGGTCAGGGTTGGAATGGGAGAAGCTGGTACAGACCATTCCCATGCTCTGTCCTACTTCATCTGCAGTGACCAGAGAGCATAGAGTTATCAGTGAGGCACAGAGCGGGACTCTGCCTGCTCTGTGCTCTCAGCCCATTGAAACAACCTCCCTTGGGTTGTTTCTGGCCCCTTTTTGACAGAACTGAAGAGACAGGAGCCATTGAGTGAGCAACAGATTTGCATGAAGGGGCTGTTCTCTAGCTCTGGCAGTTTAAGAGAGAATCGGAGGTTCCCAGCCAGGCACCTGTTTGCTTCAGGAAGCCGAGTTCATCTGGATCCCCCACCATGGCCTGGGCCCCTCTGCTCCTTGCACTGCTCACTTACTGCGTTGGTAAGCGGTGGGGAGTTATCTGCTGGATGAAACAAACTAAGAATTGATTAGCTGTAATGCTAAATATCTGTGATGTGCTCCATGCTAGGGGAGTTCTGATGAGTTTCTTTCTCATGTTTCAGGTTTCAGTTCCCAGCAATTCCAGTCACTGAAGGCGTCCGAGTTAGTGTCTCCTGGAGGGACTGTGACCCTCTCCTGCAGCCTGAGCAGTGGGGCCCTCACCGATAATAATTACCCACTCTGGGTTCAACAGAGACTGGGGAATGTTCCTCGGCTGATCATGTACAGCACGAGTACCAGGCCCTCGGGGATCCCAGCGCGTTTCACTGGCTCTAGATCGGGTAACACCATGTCCTTGACCATCACGGGGGCCCTGGCAGAGGATGATGCTGATTATTACTGTTCTGTGTGGACAGGGAGTGCTCATCACAGTGGTACAATCAGATGAGGAAGTGATACAAAAACTTCCCTCCCTAGCCTGTGCCTTGTTGGGATCACTTAATCTTTGCATTGAGGATGACAGGGGCAAAGCCAATGTTCTGGGCACAGACTAGGTGGCAGTTTCTCTCCTTACAAATTTCCCCATGACTCAGCAATACAACCTGGGAGAACCAGGGTCGCCTTTCTGGGGCTTATAGACAGAGTGGGAGATTAGTTTGAAAGGCTCCAAACATGGACTGCATTGTCTGGTGCTGTCAATCCGTGTAGCTCCACTGACGGCAGGGGGGCTAAGGCGATTTACACGGCTGGGAATCACAACCACAATGCTTGTCGCTGTTATCAATTGGTTCTCATCCCCCTGTCCACCACAGCCCTAAAATGCAACATCAGATAATGAAAATCCCAGTGATCTGCCCGAGATCCCATCCAGCCATGAACAGGTACAGGCACGAACCCCTTATGCTCCCCCTCCAGCCCCTCCTGTGACCTGGTGTGCCTGGAATAGCCCTCACTGAAAATGCCAAGGTCAGGGCAGGCTGCAAAAGCGGGAGCAGATACTCCCCAAACTGGTGGTTAACACTGAAGTTAAGACTCACCAATCAGTCACAAACTGTGTTCCTGTTCCTCCCCCATGTTCCCCTCATTGGTTATCAAGGAGCTGAAAAAGAAATCACACAGCCCCCTTCATTGCATTCCAGTTCTGTGGCTCCCAATCAGCACTTAGGTCCAGTACAGTAAGAAGTTATTTAAAAACTCTGCTCACATATACAAAACATTCTTCTGACCCCAAAGGGTCAGCCACGTTACTAGGTCAATGTGAGTTTGGATCAGGGCTGGCTCTAGTTTTTTGGCTGCCTCTGGAACTGTGCCACCCCAAGCACGTGCTTGGTTTGCTGGTGCCTAGAGCTGGCCCTGGTTTGGATCTTACCCAAAATATGATGCTGCCAGCCAGTCCATTAGTGTCTAAACTAAAGGTTTATTGTAAAGGAAAAAGAACAAGAAGAGAGTTGCTCAATGGTAAAGCAATCACATACATACAGAGACATCAAAGTCCATATATCAGGTTCTTAGCAGTATAGGTGAGTTTGCTGGCTTGAAATTCTCTCTGGAACTCATCCACAGCTTGGATGGGTCATTCGGTCCTTTGTTCAGAGCTTCAGTTTGTAGAAAAGTTACTCCAGAGGTAAGAAACAAGAATGAAGAGAAAATGGAGATGATGCAGTTGCCTCTTCTATTCTTTTGCCTTATGGCTGGTACTTCCTGTGTCCCCAAATAGGAGCTTTACAGCACCTGCAGGTAATAACCAATAGTGTTAATGGGAAGAAGGGCTCCCTCTTACAGCAGTTTCCTAAGTAGCTCTTCTCCATGGCCACTGACAGAGCCTGGGGAACTCGGCCCCTGTGCTCCGGGCTGAGCCTGTAGCGTCCCCCTGGGAGGTATCTCAGGCAAAGGCAAAGTATTTGCCCTGGTCACAGATCTGTCGCTTGGCCAGAGGAGGTCACTGGAGCTGCGGAAACCTCTGGTGTCTGGTCGCTCTGGTGGTCAGTTCGCCAAGGTCGGCTCCCCTCTCACCAGATAGCAGGGTGGAGCCTGCAGTGGTTGGGTTGACTCTGGACACGGCTGGCTGACGGTCCTGCTAAGCCTCAGTTCCCTGGCTGGGGGAGGGAGGGTGAAAGCCCAAATGTGTGATAATGTCACAGTGGAGTTGAGTGACCCAGCCTCATCCCAGCTGATTGGCACAATTAGAACAAGCAGACGGAGGGAGAGAAAAGGGAAAAGGAAAGAGAAGAATAAGGATCAGGAGCAATTAGTTGAAACCCCATTTCTGGGGGCAGCTTCAGCTTCTTCACTCTCTCTCCTGCTCCTTTCCCTCCTCCTCCGCTTGCCTGTCCCCCTAGACAACACCCCTCAGGGGTGGGCACTGGCTGGCAGAGTCCTGGTCCCCCTGGGGTCCTTTAGAGCGTAAGAATGGCCATACGGGGTCAGACCAATAGCCCATCTAGCCCAGTATCCTGTGTTCCGACAGTGGCCAATGCCAGGTGCTTTAGAGGGAATGAACCGAACAGGGAATCATCAAGTGATCCATCCCCTGTCGCCCATTCCCAGTTTCTGGCAAACAGCAGCTAGGGACAATTCAGAGCATGGTTTTGCATCCCTGCCCATTATTACTAATAGCCACTGGTGGACGTATCCTCCATGAACGTATCTAGTTCTTTTTTGAACTCAGTAATACTTCTGCCTTCACAACATCCTCTGGCAATGAGTTCCACAGGTTGATTGTGTGTTGTGTGAAGAAATTGGTCTTTTTGTTTGTTTTAAACCTGCTGCCTCTTGTGTTGTGAGAAGGGGTAAATAACATTTCCTTATTTATTTTCTCCACATCATTCCTGATTTTATAGACCTGTATTATATTCCCCCTTAGTAGTCTCTTTTCCAAGCTGAAAAGACCCAGTCTTATTAATCTCTCTTCATACGGAAGCTAGTCCATACCCCTTGTCATTTCTGTTGCCTTTTTTTCTGTACTTTTTCCAATTCCAGTACATCTTTTCTGAGGTGGGATGACCAGATCTACAGGCACTATTCTAGATGTGGGTGTACCATGGATTTCTTCCTTTAGTCCCAAGGCCAGGCAGGGTAAGGGATAAGACTCATGGTACCTGGAATAGATGGTGCCATGCAGGTGAGGAGAGCCCTGCAGCTGTGACCTGGGAGCTCTCAGAGCAGCCCAGAGTGGAGCAATTCTGCTGCTCTTCTTTGGCAGGTTGGGGTGGGCTGGGTTCCCTGCCTCTCCAGCACACTGGCTGTTTGCTCAGGCTGTGCCCAGGGACCAGGTGTTTTCCATAAGAGGAGCAAGGGAGCTTTTGGGCTGCAGGGGCCAGAGAGGAGACACTCTAAGGAGGAGCCTTGTGTACTGGATGCTGAGCGATGGATGCGCTACACCCCTAAAGGCTTTTCTGCCACCTATATTTACTCCTGCACTGCAACCCATCCCCTGCCCATTGTGGTGCCAAGTACGGGTGCCCAGGCTCTGTGTGTTCGACCCTTCTGAGGAGGGGAGAGGAGCACACGCAGACCCTCTGAAAACGAAATCGCAGGAAGCAACAGTGCGGCACTTTGTCACCCTGAGGCCTCCCCCTCTGCCAGTTTTTCCTGCCTGAGGCAGTCTGAGCAACAGGGCACAACTCCAGAGAGCAGAGTGGCAGTTAGGGCATGTGGTGTGTCTCTCACTGTCTAGAGATTCTCTTATGGAACCCGTCCCCATGGTATCTGAGAGCCTCTCAGTGTGTTGTGTCACTTGTCCCTGCAGAGAGACCCCTTGGAACCAGCCCCCCCTTTAGAAATCTGTGCTTTGCACCACTTCGCAGCAATGCAAAATGGGAAATTACAGAGCCTGGCTCAGACAGTCCTGCCCGGCCTGCAGCTGCAGGAGCGTCTGGTCATGGGACAGCCAACACTAGTGTCTTGGCTGCATTCTGCAGGGTGGCTGTAGAGGAGGGGCTCCCCTGGGATGCAATGCACAGCTCTCTTTCCAAGGCAAATTGGGAGCTGAAATCCCCTGTCAGCCACGGCAAAGACCAAACCCTTCTGCCTCAGAGCTAATCCATGCAGGGAGAGGTCACTGCAGTCAGGGGAGGGGAACAGAGCAGCGTTTCTGTCCCTGGTACCTCTCCACTCTGCTCTAAGCTGCTAAAACCAGCAGAATGTGACTGTGACTCTAGCTCAGGCACCTGGAAACCCAAGTCAGTTATTTCTCTGCAGCTGGGCTGCCCCCATGGGAGATCGTGTGACCTAATGAACATTGACTTGTGCAAACTGAGAGAGAAGGACACCATGGCAAGCAAGAGGGGTGATTTTGGTCTGACTCCACTGGATGGGGCTCATGTGTTAAAACCCTCTCCCTGAGCAGGGAATCTTCAGCAGGTGTCTGGCTTCACTGCAGTGATTGCTGAGGAGCCCAGTCAGGTCCTGGATTCAGCTGGAGCTAATTGCTCGTTACTGGGGAAACCAGGCACTATAAGAAGGGGGAGAAGGGGTAGGTCAGTCTGTTATGAGAGTGAGGGGCCCTGTGCATTCTGGGAGGAGGGAGAGATAGAACATGATAGAGCCCTCTGGCTTGGTTTAGTGGGTCCAGCTCTCTGGTCTCAGAGGTGAGGCTGTCCCTGTGCCGGAGCTTGGCTTACCTGGCCTATCTGGTATGTTTGAGACAGTCCATTATGGGGCTAAACCCCCACCAGAGCAATCGCAAATAGGTAACTGAGTGAGTAGGTTTGTGAGTTCACAGACAGGAACATTCAGACACCACAAAGAGTGAAATATTTCCAGATGATGAGTTTACTCTAGTTCTGGTCTAGTCCCAACTGCTAGTAGCTGGGCCCAGAACAGGGGCTGTTGCTCTCCAACTCTGTGTTTTGTTTGTAAGTTGGTATTTTGGCTTCTCCCCCAGTAACTTTCCCACAGGAGGACTGTGCTTCCCTATTACAGGGCATTTCCTCTACTCTTCCTTCACTTGCTGTGGCATCAGGGCAGCAGCAACAACAACAAAAATTAGTTGCAAAAGGATAAAACAGAATCAGTGATGAATAGCCAGCAAAATAATAAAGAAACAGGGTGTCTTGTTACAAGTGCTTGGTGACATCAGGCTGAACTCTTTAGATGCTGAGGAGTTAGCCCAATGCCATGTGAGTCACTGCCCTGCAGAGCGCCAGGCTGTGTGAGATGGATTAACAGAGGGCTCTCCAGGCAGAGATTAGTGTGTTACTGGGAGTGAGTCTGTGCAGTGTAAAGCAATTGATCATGCTACACCTTTACTTTTATACACACACACACACACAGAGTTGATTTTTTTACCCATTTTCTTAAAAACAATCCACATCTATTCTATTGTTTCAAGGCAGCAGTGTCCCTGTGTGTGCAATTATCAGAAGGGGGGAAGCTCCCTTGGGCAGGAATTTGACCCAAAACTGTAAATCCAGAGTAGCTAGCTCAGAAATCTGAGGATTTGCCCCCAAACTGCACAGACCTGATCTTAGTCTCAGCAGCAAAGGGCTTGTCTAGATTTCCATCTCCACCTCTCACCGGCAGCCAGGTGAGGCAGCAGCCTGCTAATGAAGTAATGCTCCAGGAGAAAGAGAATTCACAACAGTGTCTTGTTCCATTCAGCTAATCCCAGCGTTTTCCTGGGTTTAGCACATTCTGTTTAAGATAAATGGGTTCATACCAGTGATGAGCTGCCATAATCTTAACAACCTGTTCCCTATAAAAAGTTCTGATTTAAGGGGGGGAGTGGGGGAGGGGCCGGGGCGGGAGGAGACATACTCATGGGCCCAGGGGCCCCTGTAGGCCCTGGGGAAAATTGCCCCCCCCCGTGGCCCTGGAGCTTGCAGCCCCCTCTTACCTTGCATGCAGCTCAAAGCAGCAGGACCACTCAGGAGCTCAGCTGAGCTGCCCAGCTGGTGCCGGCGGCTGGCCACGCTGCAGCTGGTGGGAAACGGGGGAGGGGCTGAGGGAACCTCAGCTTCCCCAGCTGGGAATCCTGGGAACAACAGGATGGTCCAGCCCACGGACTGGAGTTCTTTGCCCACCCCCTGGCCCTTTAACAACCGGTTCTCCACGCAGGTCTAATTTTAGCAACCGGTTCTTGGGAACTGGTGGGAACCAGCTCCAGCTCACCACTGGTTCATACCATCCATTCCATAGGGGTGTGTTAAAAACAAACTTCTGTCCAAGCCCAGCACTCTCTTCTCCTGGAGGTGAATGGAGTGGAGAGAGAAGGTAAAACGATTTGCCAGGCTAAAGGAGCTTTGCTGCAACAGCCTCAGAGCACAGTGGAAGCAGAATGGCCACAATGGTCAGTCACCTAATGTACTGCTACCCTCCACCCCTGCTTGAATGGCAAATCTACCAGAGCAAATTACTGCCAGTTGTCACTTCCTTACTGTATTGGAAGCCCATGGGAGTAGGTGGTGTCCTCCTTGTATGCACCGTACATGCCACGCCTGGCACTTGGCTCACTCCTGGTTTCAAATCAAATGGTAGGATGCATATTGTCCTCCCCTGGGATGGAGGCTTATAAACCACAGGCTGAATTATTAGTTCATTGATCTAGTGTCATCACTTACGGTGCCTTTTTTTCCTGATTCAGTGAGATGAGCCCCACGTTAACAATAAATAACATAGAAACAGTTTAATGAGGTGGGTTTTTTTTCAGACTGTCCTTAGGAATGCAGTAGGATTCGTCAAAGTATGTGATCAATTCCCATAGCAGAAGTGGCTCTTACTTGATTTAAGGATATGTACGGTGTGTATTTTGAAAAAGGGTGTTGATTATTTCTGTCTGAATGGTTATAAAGCTTTAGTATTTTGAATCTCAACATCTACTGTCACTGAATAATTGTTGTCTGACTCACCCATAACTTCCTGCAACTGTGAAAATTTAAATAGATAAAAATAGAAAAAAAGTTTAAAAATAAACATTGATATTATCTGCTGAAATTGTATTAAAAATTGAATGGTGCCAGGCCTAATAATAGGTGTTGTTATAGGGGAAGTCAGAAATGCTGAAGCTGATGACAAGAACTGATGCATAGTTGTCATAAACACCTATAAAAGTTGGCTCTGACACCATGTATCCCCTTATCCCACTGAAAAGTTGTGTTCTCTAAACTAAGGAAGTCTCTTCACCTGCGATATCAATGAAACTCAGCTGGAGCTAACAGAGTAATTAATGGATTTTCATTTTTGAAAGATCCCTGTCATTGCAATAAAATACCCTTAGCAGCAAAATCTTGGTAATGTCAGAAACTTCCTAGATAATATCCATGTAACTCAGAACAAAAACCTCCAGGTAATGGCAGGTTGATTCTGTTTTCAGCACTATCCCAGAATGCTGAGATGTTGACACTGCCAGAAGTAGAACGTTGACTTGTCTATGTCCCAGGCCAGGAAATCCTAAAACATCCCTTTACTTTGGCAGCAGAGCCAGGACTGCTTTGCAGCTGTGCAGGGCTCTTGCTCCTGAAAACCTCCCAGGAGCTCATTAGCAAAGTGATTATTAATGGTGCCCTGGAAATGTATGTGAAATGCAGGGAGGCCTCCACAACACAGGCTTTTCATTAGACTTCTGCAGAAAGGTGGCTACTTCTCCCTGTAAGGCTGTGAGGGCTACTTGCTTTGCTGCTTCTTGCTGGTTAAGCTGAACAGCACCTGATGCAGCTTCTCTATGGCCAGTTTATCATTCTCTACTCTATACAGATCATTAAACAGAGGCAGATAATGGTTTTCTCAAGCTCCTTAACAACTGCCCCTTCTCCATCCCATGCAGCGCGGTGCTGAGCTTCTGCACTTGTGGGGGATAATGCAGAGAACGCACTGAAGACCAGAGCCATAAATAAACTCAGATAGGGAATGACCCTGCCACACTGGAACAGATGATCCGTCCCATTAGGCTGGTGTCCTGGCTTCAGCAGTGACTCCAGTGATCCAAAGTCAGGGGAATCCATTGTCCGACCATCCCACTGTATAGTGCAACATACCAATTCAACAGCCCAGGAGGAATCTGAAGGAAAAATGTTTTTAAGGTTGTTCTCATGAGGTAATCCTCACTCTGTCATAAACAGATAGCTAAGGGTTAATGTCTCTTTCACCTGTAAAGGGTTAACAAACAGTGACCTGAAACATCTGACCAGAGGACCAATCAGGAGACAAAATACTTTCAAATCTGGGTGGAGGGAGTTTTGGTTGTGAGTTCTTTGTTCTTGTTCTGTTCTCTCTCTGGGCTCTGAGAGGGACCACAAGAACCTCCAGGCTCTCTAATCTTCTGTTTCCAATTTGTAAGTACAACGGTAGAAAGACAATATAGGCTTTTACATTGTTTTTCTGTATTTGCCTGTTTGTAAAGATCATTTAATGCTTCACTTTTGATTTTCAGAATAATCCCCAATATTCGTTAAAACATTCTTTATACAAAGCCGTCCTTCCCGAGCAACCCTATGATAACAAACCAATATGAGCAGTAAGGGATTGGACTTCCGATTTTCCCTTTAATTGCCAGCAGGGCAGGTGGTTTCTGGGCTCATGGAGCTTGGGTGAGTGGGATGCTATGGAGCATGAGCAAGGGATCATTGTGTGGATTTGCCCCGATATTCCTGGGCCCTAAAGTGGGACTGTCTAACGAGGGATCACACTTTCCAAACCTGTGAAACGACACTGCCCATGTCCTTCTCAGTACAAATCAGGTCTGTGCAGAGTGCCGGGGCTCTGAACTGTGACAGAAGCAATAACAGGAAGCATGTCTGGTAGTCAGTGAGGCTGAGAGCACTGGGGCTGTTTAGCGACAAAAGAGTTGGGGCTTGGCTGAGGTCAATTAAGGGGAAGTCAGGACCTCACAGGATTGAAGCCCTCAGAGACACTATACAGACCAGCAGGTGGCAGTATAAGATCACCCAATAGCATTAGCAACACCCACCCCCTCTGTAACCTGAGTCCCAAGGGAAGGGCTTTGGGAAGTTGAACACCTCAGGGCTCTAGAACCAGAGACTATGTAGATCTCTAGACTATCTGGAGGCAGGGCCGGCTCAAGACCAATTGGCGACCCCAGCAAAGAGTCTTTGGTGCCCCCATCCCCCCATTTGTTAAAGTTTTGATTACTGTATTTTTATTGCATTTGTAGCCCATTTAACAACTTTGATGCACGATTTGCTTGCATGGTTTATCTCTGTCATAAAAGGTGATAAATTTGCACTCTAGGGTCTGTAAATCTGTATTTACTGATGCCATATATAAGCAAATGGGTTTGAAAGAGATCTCTGGCATCTCATTAAATATGTCCTTGTTTAGTCACTACTTACACTCTTCAGGTATTAAAACACAAGTAAACTTTCACAAGAACAGAGTAAAACAAGGTTCACAATATCACAGTTGGGCTCCAACTTCACCTCACTTTGTCCTTATATCTCACTGACTGACTAGTGACGCCCTGCCCCTTATATACCTGCGAGGACATGGCTGAAAATACTCTTAGTTCTCAGAAAGTCTGGAAGGTTTCACAAGATTCTACAAAAGTCCAGAACATTCCAGGAGGTCAGTGAAAAATGAATCCACATACGGAATACCTGAAACGTTTTTACTTCAAACATTCTATTTTCTCTTTTGTTGCTAAAAAAAAAACAACCCAGCTCCTTGAGCCTGGTGCTCCCCAAGTAGGGTGACCATAGAGCATATATGAAAAATCGGTATGGGAGTGGGGCGTAATAGGAGCCTATATAAGAAAAAGACCCAAAAATCGGGGCTGTCCCTTAAAATCAGGACATTTGTTCACCCTACCCCCGAACTCGAGGCTCCACAAACTCAGCACCCCAGGCAGTTGCCTGTCCCTAAATCTGGCACTGTCTAGAGGTTCTTTCCTTAGTGACAGCCTTGGAAATCCCTAACCTTGGCCCTGCAGCTGCATCTGCCAGGGACTGCTGTCCACTATGGCATGGTTCAGTGGGGCTTGTTGCCACTCCCCCACTGACTACAAAGGTGCTTCCTACATCAAGGTCAGATGGCTGGTAGGGAGGACGGAGTTTGCTGGGCTTTGATTTTCCTATGATGCTCTACTACCATTGAGGCAGAGAGCCAATAAGAGCTGTGCAGATTTACATAAAGGCTCGGGATGGTTCTGCTGAGGGAAATTTAAGCTGGGAGCATGGAGCAGGTTCCAGGGTGACTGAAGAGCTTCTCCCAGGTGTGTGAAATCTCTGCACAATGCTCTGGGCTCCTGTGATTGTTCTCCTGGGGGCATGGTGCACAGGTAAAGACACCTCGCTAGACCAGGCTTTGCTGGCCCAAGGTTCTTTGGGACGTAAAGGCCCATGAGAGCTCAGGCTAACATTTGTGGCAATTGTGTGCATGGTCTTCTTGTTGTAGGTGCCAGTTCCCAGCTCGTGGTGACTCAGCCGCTCTCAGTGGCAGAACCTCCAGGAACTACGGTAAAGCTCTCCTGTGCTCTGAGCAGTGGGTACAGCATTGGCAGCGACAGGGTGCGATGGCTCCAGCAGAAACCAGGCAGTGCCCCACGGTTTGTGTACCACTATTACACCAGCAGTGACCAGGGCAGGGGCACAGGGATCCCAGCGCGATTCACCGTCTCCCCTGACACCTCCAACAACCTCTGGAATTTAGTCATCTCTGGGGTCCAAGCGGAGGATGAGGCCGGCTATTACTGCTATACATGGGATGGTAAGAAGAACGCCTGTCACAGTGAGACATACACAAGGGGACCTGAGATGAAAACCTCCAGCCTCTTGCATTGTGCCCTGCTTCAGCAGTAGTGTTTGAAGTAACAGTGGAAGAAATAAACACCAAAGAAGTAACAAAGGCAGAGCAGGGGGAAGGATTCTGTCAGGGAAGGGAGCTTGTATTCTTGTATGACTCAGATGAATCTCTGGTTCTGTCCCAAACCCTTGGCAAAACAGAACATGGGAAGGTCACTGCTTTTGTGTTCGAGTTCACTTGTCCACTGCCAGGAAAAAGGCTGTTCCTGGAAAGAGGAGGAGGAAAGAGACTGTCAAGGAAACACCCGTCTTCCTGCAGGGCCTTCTGATGCTCCACGCTAACAGGGAAAAGCTGGAAACATTCTGCCTTCCTATCACTTTGACGAAGCACCAGGGGGGCTTCCAGAGCTCCCAGCATATGGTGTATGGGACAGAGGCGTCCCTTGACAAGAGGGAAAAGGATGAGTGGGAAGCAGTAGCTGGCCGTGATCAGGGGAGCTCTGGGGCTTTGAGAGAGAATTAGAGGGTTCCAGCCAGGGACCCGTTTGCTACAGGTAGCCAAGCTCGTCTGGATTCCCCACCATGGCCTGGGCCCCTCTGCTCCTGTCATAAACAGATAAGTAAGTTACTAGAACTGGAGTACTTCATGTCTCTTTTGCCTGTAAAGAGTTAACAAGTTCAGTGAGCCTGGCTGTCACCTGACCAGGGGACCAATCAGGGGACAGGATACTTTCAAATCTTGAGGGAGGGGAGTTTGTGTGTGTGCTGTTAGTTTTTGGTTGTTGTTGTTGTTCACTCTGGGGGCTCAGAGGGACCAGATGTGCAACCAGGTTTCTCTCCAATCTCCCTGATACAGTCTCTTATATGTCCAAAATAGTGAGTACTAGCTAGATAAGGCGAGTTAGGCTTATGTTTGTTTTCTTTATTTGCAAATGTGTATTTGGCTGAAAAAAGTTCAAATTGGTATTTGCTGAAAGGATTTTAATTTGTACTTGTATACTTAGGCTGGGAGGGTATTCCCAGTGTCTATAGCTGAAAGACCCTGCAACATATTCCATCTTAAATTTACAAGGATAATTTTTACTGTTTTTTCTTTCTTTAATTAAAAGCTTTTCTTGTTTAAGAACCTGATTGTTTTTTTTTTTATTCTGGTGAGACCCCAGGGGACTGGGTCTGGATTCACCAGGGAATTGGTGGGGAGAAAGGAGGGAAGGGGGAGAGAGAGGTTAATTTTCTCTCTGTGTTAGGATTACTGTCTCTCTCAGGGAGAGTCTGGGAGGGGGAGAGAGAAGGAGGGGGGAAGGTGCATTTTCCTCTCTGTTTTAAGATTCAAGGAGTTTGAATCACAGTGATCTTCCAGGGTAACCCAGGGAGGGGAAGCCTGGGAGATGCAATGGGGGGAAAGGGTTTACTTTCCTTGTGTTAAGATCCAGAGGGTCTGGGTCTTGGGGGTCCCCGGGCGAGCTTTTGGGGGGACCAGAGTGTACCAGGCACTAGAATTCCTGGTTAGTGGCAGAGCTACAAGTACTAAGCTGGTAATTGAGCTAAGAGGAATTCATGCTGGTACCCCATCTTTTGGACGCTAAGGTTCAGAGTGGGGAATTATACCATGACAGCTCCTCACACCTGCTCACTGCCAGAGCCACTGGTGTCCCACAGTGTTTCACTGCTTTCATATCTGGTAACACCATGTCCTTAACCATCGCTGGGGCCCTAGCAGAGTATGATGCTGGTTACTACTGTTCTGCATGGAGTGGAGGTGCTCAT
Organism: Gopherus flavomarginatus; assembly: GCF_025201925.1. Classification (NCBI taxonomy): domain Eukaryota; kingdom Metazoa; phylum Chordata; order Testudines; family Testudinidae; genus Gopherus; species Gopherus flavomarginatus. The sequence goes on from NC_066631.1 coordinate 14,184,184, forward strand.
GCAATGATGCGATCGGATGAGAACAGAGGAAAACACCCCATAGGCTGGATGGGCTGGCAAATGTGTCTTACATATGACACTCTTGTTAATTCACCCGAGAATATTTGCTGCTTTCACAATTGCTCATATTCAGTTTGTGATCCACTATAACCCTCAGATCCTTCTCAGCAGTACTACTGCCGAGCCCATTATTCCCTAGAGAGAGTGGGCCCTGCAGACGTGTGAAGGGAAAGAGGAATTAGCGGTGATGGAGAATCCTACGGAAGAAAGGCCCCATGACTGGCTGCCTGCTGGGCTAGAAGATAGAATCCACATGGGGCGGTCTTTGCAGATATTTTCATGTGTTGCATCTGCTGGATGAAAGTGTTTCAACTGTCAAAACTGAGCGGCCCTGGAGCTCTGGGACAATATGTGGAATTGAAGACTACTAGAATAGACAGATTCAGCGTCTCCTCTACCCAATGATCAGAAGTTTAATAAACCCCTTGTGACTGGGGTCCCAGAGGAGCCACACTGAGATTACTCAATTAGGGCAAACTGCAAAGAATGGGGTAGACAATCCCCAGAGTTGGTGGTCATTCCATTACTTAGATCCACCAAGCTAGCCTCAAATAGCTTCTATAATACCCTACTCATTACCCAGAAGCCAAAACAGAGTTCCCTAAAAGCAACACAGCTTTAGGCCTCCATCCAGACACCCAAGTCAAATATGAGGAGGATTATTGAAAATCTTATTCATCATATAAGAAAATTCTACCAATCCCAAAGGATCAGACACATTACCTCCCAGGTTAATGAATATTTCAGATCTTACCCAGGTACACGCTTACAGCTAATTCTTATTAACTAAACTAAAATGTATTTAAAAAGAAAGGAGACAGAGAGAGAGTATTGGTTAAAAGATCAGTATGCATACAGACATGAGTGTAGTTCTGAGATCAGTTTTATAGTAGAGATGGTGAGCTTTGTAGTTGCAAAGAGTTCTTTCAGAATTAATCCATAGGTTATATAGTCCAGTGTTCATATTCAGGATGATCCAGGTGGGACTGGAGATCTCAGTCTTACAATTCAAGCTTCTCCTGTATAATGCATCAAGCAGATCTGAGATGAGAGGATCAGGTCTTTTTATGCAGTTTTCTAGCAGACTCTTGACCATACATCCTGGGCGAACAATAGGCTTTTGAAGTAACCTTCTACTTCATACTTTTCTAAAATGTCTCTAAAGGTTGATTCTGGGTTATTTAGCCAACGAGCTGCTTAATCCCTTCTGGCCATGTGTCACACCTCTTTTCCTTAGAATTGTGTGATGAGACCTGCCTCCAATTCACAACCACATAGTCCATGGTGACTTCCATGGACAGTGACATCACGTGCCCTGGTAACACCACCACCTACTTACATGGATACCAACAGTGGGAAAAGAGCTCAGATATTGCTAACCTCCTCTGATACAGTTTAGCAGCAGGCCAGCAGGGGAAGAGCCAGGACCATGTGACCAAGCTGCTCTCTGCAGATCACTAGCTAGAGCCCCATCAACCTCAGAGTGGGACCCTGGAATCCTGCATGGTGGGAGGGTCCCAGAGTTTGTCTCCAGGCTGAACGCGGAAATCAACACAGCAGTGAAACAGACTCACAGCCTGAGTTTGGTGAGCTTGAGTTGGCTGGCATGGGCGAGCCGTGGGGTTTTGTTTGTGGTGCACACAGACCCACAATGAGCTGATGGTAGAGCTGGAAATTAGGCTTTGGGACCATGGAGGTTTGCAACTCCCTTTGGTGTCTCTGGGTCCTGTGTACCCGTCACTGATGGATTAATCCGGACCCAAGAGTTCCTGGCTCCCAAACCTGTGCTAACTCCTCCAGACCTGTGCAATAATCAACTTGGGGATTTGTTCGTGCCACTAGTATAAAACTTGATGACAAAGAGAGCTAAAGATACGGGTCTCTAAAGCATCTGGCACAATGGAAGCATGATCCTGTTGAGGCCTCTGGGTTTCACCGTAACACGCATTAGAATAATCTGACCCATTTTCATTATCCTCTGGAGAACGGAGTTCAAAGTGCAACTGATGTCAAAGTGAAAAATCCATTTGGTGGTTCCACCAGTGTCCCCTGTTATGCCCAGTACAAATGACTGGAAATCTTGGAACAAAAGAGGCTCAGGACTGGATGCAGATGTCCGGGGAACTGATAAAACTGAGCAGAGGTTTGTGGCTAGAACAACAGAGGCCTGAGAGGACAGGATTGGAATGGGAGAAGCAGGGTCAGGACATCCCCACGATGTATCTTACTGCAGCCAGAGTGATCAGAGAGCACAGGGTTACCGGGAAAGCACAGAGCGGGACTCTGCCTGCTCTGTGTACTCAGCCCTTTGAAACAACCTCCTTTGGGTTGGCTCTGCCACTTGATGACAGAGCTAGGACTGGAGAGGCAGGAGCCTTGGAGTAAGCCACAGATTTGCATGAAGGGGCCGTTCTCCAGCACTGGGGTTTAAGAGAGAATCGCAGGGTTCCAGCCAGAGACCCGTTTGCCTCAGGAAGCCGAGCTCATCTGGATTCCCACCATGGCCTGGGCCCCTCTGCTCCTCACGCTGCTCACGTACTGCATTGGTAAGGGGGGTTGGTCTCGTGAATGAAGCAAAATAAGAATTTCTAACAAGCTGTAGTGCTGCTCTCTCTGCAGGCAGCACTGAGAACGTTGGTTCTGCTCCGGGCGAGGGAGAGTTCTGATGAGCTTGTTTCTCATGTCTCAGGTTTCAGTTCCCAGCAGCTCCAGTCACTGAAGGCGTCCGAGTTAGTGTCTCCTGGAGGGACCGTGACCCTCTCCTGCAGCCTGAGCACTGGGGCCCTCGCTGATAATAACTACCCACGCTGGGTTCAACAGAGACTGGGGAATGTTCCTCGTCTGATCATGCACAGCACGAGTACCAGGCCCTCGGGGATCCCAGAGCGTTTCACTGGCTCCAGATCGGGTAACACCATGTCCTTGACCATCACGGGGGCCCTGGCAGAGGATGATGCTGATTATTACTGTTCTGTGTGGACAGGGAGTGCTGATCACAGTGACACTATCAGATGGGGAAGTGATACAAAAACCTCCCTCCCCAGCCTGTACCCTGTTGGGAGCACTTAATCTTTGCATCGGGGGTCACAGGGGCGAAGCCAATGTTCTGGGCACAGACTGGGTGCCAGTTTCTCTCCTTACAAACTTCCCCATGACACAGCAATACAGCCTGGGAGAACTGGAGCCTCCTTTTGAGGGCCTACAGTCGGAGTGGGAGATTAGTTTGAAAGGCGCCAAACATGGGATGAATTGTCTGGTGGTGTCAATCTGTGTAGCTTCACTGACTGCAGGGGGGCTAGGGCGATTTATACAGCTGAGAATCACAACCACAATGCCTGTCGCTGTTATCAGTTGGTGCTTGCCCCTTGTCCAGGTGCCTGCAAAACCCCCAGCCCTAAAATGAAACATCAAATAATGACAATCCTAGTGATCTGCCTATGTGACCCCCAAGATCACATCCAGCCATGAACAAGTACAAGCACGAACCCCTTATGCTTCCCCTCCTGTGACCCGGTGTGCCTGGGGCAGCCCTCACTGGCAATGCCATGTGCTGCAAAAGGGAGAGCGGATACTCCCTAAACTGGTGGTTAACATTGAAGTTAGACTCAACAATCACTCACAAACTGTTCCTGATCCCCCACATTGGTTATCAAGGAGCTGAAAAAGAACCACACAGCCCCTTTATTGCATTCCAGTTCTCTGGCTCACAATCAGTGCCTAGGTCCAGTACAGTGAGAAGTTATTTTAAAAGCTCTGCTCACATATACAAAATGTGCTTCTGACCCCAAAAGGTAACAACCACGTTACCAGGTCAATGTGAGTTTGGATCTTACCCAAAATACAACGCTGCCAGCCAGTCCTTTGGTGTCTAAACTAAAGGTTTATTGGAAAGGAAAAAGAACAAGAAGAGAGTTGCTCAGTGGTAAAGCAATCACATACATACAGACATCAAAGTCCATATATCAGGTTCTTAGCAGTATAGGTGAGTTTGCTGGCTTGAAATTCCCTCTGGAACTCATCCACAGCTTAAATGGGTCATTCAGGCCTTTGTTCAGAGCTTCATTTTATAGAAAATATACTCCAGAGCTAAGAAACAAGAATGAAGAGAAAATGGAGATGATGCAGCTGCCTTTTGTATTTTTCCACGTGGCTTGTACTTCCTGTGTCCCCAAACACAAGCTTTGCAGCACATGGCAAGGCATGCCCCTACATGTATTGCTGACTCATCAGGTGTATCCCCTGGCTCCCTTCAATGGGTTCATGCTACAGCGGATTATGCTCAATGGGCCATCGAACAGGGTAGGCAGTGCTGATGCCAATCTGTCTGGGGGCATCACACAGCAACACAATGTACATTTGGAAATAGAGATATACCCTGAGTATCTAGAACTCACAGTACAAAGGTGATACAAACATAAAAACAAGATTATCATACTCAGCAAATTATAACATTTTCACAGATACTTTACATGGCATATCTGGTCAGATTCACTGCAATTTTATAATGTTGGTATCAATAACATCACAAAGTGTTCTGCATATTCCATACAGCCACAGCTGCCTCCCCAGCAGACTTTTCCCCAGTCTTTTCAACCTTTCCAGTGTTGCTGGGAGACAATTCCTCTGTCAGTTACTGTGAGGGATCAAAAATCCCCTCTTGGGGAATGGAATGTGTTAGACAGGAATTGCTGTCTCATTGTTTCCTTGTGCTCCTCCGTCAGTCCATCTGTCTGTCAGTCTCTCCACCTGGTGTCTCTCGTCTTCTTCACAGACTGTGAGCTCTCTGGGACAGGGACCACCATGTTTTTCTGGGTCTGTACAGCACCTGGCACAATGTGGTCCTGGTCCATGACAGAGGCTTCCAGGTGCTACCCAATGCACGTAATAACCAATAATGTTAATGGGAAGAAGGGCCTCCCTCTTACAGCAGTTTCCTAAGTAGCTCTTCTCCATGACCACTGACAGAGCCTGGGGAACGCGGCCCCTGTGCTCCGGGCTGAGCCTGTAGCGTCCCCCTGGGAGGTATCTCAGGCAAAGGCAAAGTATTTGCCCTGGTCACAGATCTGTCACTTGGCCAGAAGAGGTCACTGGAGCTGCAGAAATCCCCTGGTGTCTGGTCGCTCTGGTGGTTAGTTTGCCAGGGTCGCCTGCCTCTCACCAGATAGCAGGGTGGAGCCTGCAGTGGCTTTGGGTTGACTCTGGACACGGCTGGCTGACGGTCCTGCTAAGCCTCAGTTCCCTGGCTGGGGGAGGGAGGGTGAAAGCCCAAATGTGTGATAATGTCACAGTGGAGTTGAGTGACCCAGCCTCATCCCAATTGATTGGCACAATTAGAACAAGCAGACGGAGGGAAAGAAAAGAGAAAAGGAAAGAGAAGAATAAGGATCAGGAGCAATTAGTTGAAACTCCATTTCTGGGGGCAGCTTCAGCTTCTTCACTCTCTCTCCTCCTCCTTTCCCTCCTCCTCCGCTCGCCTGTTCCCCTAGACAACAGCTCTCGGGGTGGGCATTGGCTGGCAGAGTCCTGGTCCCCCTGGGGTCCTTTAGAGCGTAAGAATGGCCATACGGGGTCAGACCAATGCTCCATCTAGCCCAGTATCCTGTGTTCCGACAGCGGCCAATGCCAGGTGCTTTAGAGGGAATGAACCGAACAGGAAATCATCAAGTGATCCAGCCCGTCGCCCATTCCCAGCTTCTGGCAAACGGCAGCTAGGGACACTTCAGAGCATGGTTTTGCATCCCTGCCCATCGTTGCTAATAGCCATTGGTGGACATATCCTCCATGAACGTATCTAGTTCTTTTTTGAACTCAGTAATACCTTTGCCCTTCACAACATCCTCTGGCAATGAGTTCCACAGGTTGACTCTGTGTTGTGTGAAGAAATAGGTCCTTTGTTTGTTTTAAACCTGCTGCCTACTAATATCGTTGGGTGACACCTAGTTCTTGTGTTGTGAGAAGGGGTAAATAACATTTCCTTATTTATTTTCTCCACACCATTCCTGATTTTATAGACCTCTATTATATTCCCCCTTAGTTGTCTCTTTTCGAAGCTGAAAAGACCCAGTCTTATTAATCTCTCTCCATACGGAAGCTATTCCATACCCCTTGTCATTTTTGTTGCCTTTTTTTCTGTACTTTTCCCAATTCCAATATATCTTTTCTGACGTGGGACGACCAGATCTACAGGCACTATTCTAGATGTGGGTGTACCATGGATTTCTTCCTTTAGTCCCAGGGCTAGGCAGGGTAAGGGATGAAACTCATGGTACCTGGTGTAGATGGTGCCCTGCACATGAGGAGAGCCCTGCAGCTGTGACCTGGGAGCTTTCAGGGTAGCCCAGAGTGAGAGCAGGGCCAGTTACATGACACGGAGCCAGGAAGGTGCAAAGGAACATAATGGGGAGAGCGTCCAGATCTGCAAAGCTCTGCCAGGGAGAGACACTCCGCTGTCTTGTTTTCTGGAGCAGCTCCTCCGGCTCTGTAGGGATCTCACAGAACAGGCTCAGATCCCTTCTGTAAATATATTTTAAGGCTATTGCTGCGTCACTGGTCTGTCTGTCTAAGCTTTTATCCAATGCTCTTCATTGGCAGGTGGGGGTGGGCTGGGTTCCCTGCCTCTCCTGCACATGGGCTGTTTGCTCAGGCTGTGCCCAGGGACCAGGCATTTCCCATAACGGGAGTGAGGGAGCGATTGGGCTGCAGGGGGCAGAGGGGAGACGCTCTCAGGAAGGAGCCTTCTGTACTGGATGCTGAGTGATGGACGATCTACACCCCCAAGGGTTTTTCTGTCACCTATATTTACTCCTGCGCTGCAACCTGTCCTCTGCCCATTGCAGTGTCAAGTATGGGTGCCCAGGGCTCTGTGTGTTCTGCCCTTCTGAGGCGGCGAGAGGAGCACACGCAGATCCCCTGAAAGCCAAACCGCAGGAAGGAATCGTCAGCAACAGCAGAACTGGGGCATGTGTCTGATTAAACAAACGTGAACTCACTGCTTCACCGGGAAAGTTCAATCACTTCCAGCCATCATTGAATTGTGATAATTCATTGGATTTTATCTTTGATTAACTTGAAAGCAGAAAGTCCTTTACTACCTGAAATGGATACCAAACATCAGTCAAGCTCGGCTAATTAATGAATCACTAAATATCCACATACACAATTTTAAACAAGGATAGAGGCTTCTAGTATTTGTGGGAAAACAACCGTGGTTAGTACCCCTGAATTGCCCTCCACAGAACGGTAGCCAGCAATCATCATAGCACTGCTCAATGCTTTATTCTGCTCTTGCGCGTACTGGGGGTTTGGGTTCAAATCCTCGTTGCCTCTGGACTTGCAAAAATGAATCTAGGACCTGTGTCATCATCAATTAGTTCTTTCTGGCTGAAAAAAATATTAGTAATTTAGCTGTGTTTCTTGCTCTGTCTGAGATTTGCTCTCTTCATGCTGCCTTCTTCTTCTGATCTTTCTTGAGCCTCATCTTCCTTTTAAAAAAATTATCTTCTCTTGATCATGCTCTGTACCCAGTAAGCAGGGGGCAGATTTGCATGAAGAGGTCGTTCTCCAGCACTGGGGGTTTAAGAGAGAATCAGAGTGTCCCAGCCACAGACCCGTTTGCCTCAGGAAGCCGAGCTCGTCTGGATTCCCACCATGGCCTGGGCCCCTCTGCTCCTCACGCTGCTCACTTACTGCTCAGGTCAGCTGGGCAGGTTTATGTGCAGTGGGGTTGTTATGGAGGAGGTGACTTTTCAAGGAATAAAGAAACTGAATTAATTATAATGTGTTTGTAATGTTGATTTCAGGGGTCAGTTCACAGGCTGTGGTGGCTCAGGAGCCCTCAGTGTTCATTGCCCCAGGAGGGGCCATCACTCTGTCCTGCAGCCTGAGCACTGGAGCCATCACCACCAGCAACTATCCCTCCTGGTACCAGCAGAAACCAGGCTCTGCTCCTCGGATGCTCATATATGAAACTAATAAGAGACCCTCAGGGATCCCTGCCCGGTTCTCTGGGTCCATTTCCAGTAACGACGCTGCCCTGGCCATCACCGGTGTCCAGGTAGAGGGCGACACTGACTATTACTGTGCTGTGTACACGGGTAGCAGTGGTGCACTATACACAGTGATACAGCGAGGTGGGGAACTGAGATAAAAACTTCCCCTTTTCTCACCCTCTCTCTGCACTGGCTCTGCTGGGAACGGTGCAGGCTGCAGTCTGGCTTCTGCCAAGAAAGAGTCCAACTGCTGATTAGTTTCCAATTAGAATTCCAGCCCTTCTCTCCCAGGGGGTGTGGCCCTTTCTTGCCTCCTTCTGCCTCTCTTTGCACAGGGAACAGCGCTGCCCTGTTCTCTAATCGCTCTCTGCAGTCTGCAGATCAGCTCAGGCAAATCTCTGTGTCTAGCCGAACAGGGCCTGTGTTTTAAAACACTGGGCATATGTCTCCTCAACTGCACTCTTTGATGGTCTTCGCACACAATCCCTGACACTGAATCACGATACACTGGGGGCCAAATCCAGAAGGGCTGCATAGGGGGGTATGAGCTAGACTCCCTTCAACACACACAGATGATTGAAATATGTCATTGTAACAGGTAAAATGCAGGTTCTGGAGTCATATTACTTTAATCCAAAGCCATCTTGCTGCATCTATTATTTTCTGAGGGAAGATACTTTTGTTCCTTCCTGAGATCTTACCTCTCCGCATACAGCAATGCACTAAGCTAGCTAGCTCCATGTTTTTAACCTTGGGAGATAACAGGCCAGAGTCTGATTTCAGTTGAACTGGTGTAAATGCAAAGTAATTCCATTAAGGGCAATGAAGTTTACTCTGTATCCACACTGGTGGTGTAAATGAGATCAGAATTTGGCCCATTGGCTTTGGGAAAGGGCAATGCACTGGCTGGTGTCTGTATAGTCTGCAAAGTCCATGTAACTTTGACTGAGTCCCACCCTGATCCCTTATGACAATATTCCAGCTGCAGGCTGTGAAGTGGAAAACACATTTCCCTTCCACACTCCCATCAGCAAACAGCCTGTGGCCGTGTCAGAGCTCCATTTCCCATTAGTCACAGAGCTTCCCAGCACTGACCCATTCCTTCCCCACACAGCCCGGTGGGAACGGCTGCAGCTGCTGCTTAAATCTCTGAACCTTACAAGTAATCCAGGGCTACAAGTGGACTCCGTGCAATGCAGAAAATCACTTCTCCCACCTGTGCAGGGTTCTCCTCTGTACTGTGAATGAGCAGCGCGTGGTCTACACTCACCAGTGTTGGGTATCAGTTACTAAAGACACTTGTCCTTTATGGGCCTTCTCCCATCTCAGAGTGGGAGCGCGGAGGTCACGGCAGCAGCAGCCAGTGAGCAGGGAGCTGATTTGCATGAAGGGGCCGGTCTCCAGCTCTGGGGGTTTAAGAGAGAATCGGAGGGTCCCAGCCACAGACCCATTTGCCTCAGGAACCCGAGTGTATCTGGATTCCGCACAATGGCCTGGGCCCCTCTGCTCCTCGTGCTGCTCATTTACTGCTCTGGTATTGAGGAGTCTTTCAAAATTACTCATAATTTTCTGCATATTTAATTTCCTCTTACTCTGGGGGCAGCGCTTCAGCTCCTCTCACTCTGTATTCTCTTTGTGATTGATTCTGTTCCAGGTTCTGATGCCCAGTTTGTGCTGACTCAGCCGCCCTCAGTATCAGCGTCTCCTGGGCAAACGGTTACGATCTCCTGTGCCAGAAGCAGCGGCAGCATCGGTAGCTACTATGTCTCCTGGTACCAACAGACCCCTGGCCGTGCTCCAGTACTGATTATATATGAGGATAGCAAGCGGCCCTCAGGGATTCCAAGTCGATTCTCTGGTGCCATTGACAGCTCTGCCAATGCTGCCACTCTAACCATCTCTGGGCTCCAAGCCGACGATGAGGCTGATTATTATTGTGCTTCATATGCTGGCAGTGGCAATCCCACAGTGCTGCAAGCACATGGGGAACTGAGACCAAAACCTCCCACAGCAGCTCAAATGAAACTCCTCTGCATTGGTCTCACTGCGTCTTTGTGCTGCTTGAGGCCCTGCAGCGATATGAACTGTCTCTCCCCAGCCACGGGTGTTACAATCCCAAATCAAGGGTACATTGTGAGGTAGCTTGTGTGTGTCTTGTTGGGGGGGGACAGCCAGGGAGGTAGCTGCTCTGTGGGGATGCATTGAGGCATTGTACCGGCATAGGGTGGACATAGGCAAAGGCCTCTCAGGGCACTGGGGAGGCAGGGGCTGGTGAAAGGAGCAGCCTGTGCTCTCCACATCGCTGCTGCCCAATGCTGGCGATCCACAGGGGTGGTGGCCCTGTCCACTCCTCACCTGGGCTGGCCGTGCTGCCCTTAGAATGGTGGGATGACACTAGGTGGTAGCTGACCCCCAAGCCAGCACTCTAGCTGAGCTCCGTATCTATATTGGGTCTGGCTCCCGTGCAGGTGCACTGAGATGGGAAGAGAGCTGGGATGTGTTTTCATGGGTGAGCTGCTCGTTCTTGAAACCCCTGCTGCATGATTCCCAAGCCAGACACACCCTGGGGAGGAAGGGTTGGGCCGACTCTACCTGGGATGGGATGTCATAGGGGATTGTACCAAGGGGCATTATAGCCAATAATAATGTTTAAGCCTTAAACATGACTATAGAAATTCCAGGTCACAGGATGCCTGAGTACGAACGATACTTAATCAGACAGGTGCTAGGAAACCATGACACATTTTCTATAGAGAGAATAACTGGAATGAATTGTTATCACATATGCAACTGATATGACCCCAACTCTGGAGGGGTGGCCAACATGTGGGAGGGCAGAATGACACTGCAAAGACATGTGGGGAGATTAAATCATTGGAGGCTGCAGGAAACCAGAGGAGACTTGGTGCTAAGTAACATAAAGCCTTCTCCCAGGGAAGGAAATGAACAGCACAGAGAGAAAGTGGGGTAGGACCACAACCAGGCAGTTCCACCCATCACACTGAAGTGAGTTTCTTTCTGGTTTGTATCGCTAACACTATCCTAGCAGTGACCCCTGGAAGGGGTGCGATTGGGCCTGGGCATCAGAAGGGGAGGTAGCTGCAGAAAAATCTCTTTTGATAAGAAAATGACCCACAGGCTGAAGCCACTGGTGAATATACCAATGACCAGTAGGTGTCATCATTGTCCCGCAGTTTTGCCAGCTGTACTAAGGCTCCTTGGGACAGAAAATGTCTAGCACAACCTGCGAACTCTGCAGGGAGATTTCCCTGTAACTGATTATTCACCCCACACTAGGTACTTTTTGTACCATGCTTTTATAGCCACATCAGTCTCAATTGCAAATGGAAGTTATATGAAATGTTGGAGGACCTTCATCTCCTTGTGAGCACCAGGCTGACGTGGCTTGACCACTGGGCTACACACAAACCATGGTACGTGTCCAGTGCCATCCAACGTAGACATGATGTCTACCCTCACTGTCCAGGCCGCCCATCTAGGTCTCATCTAGTGTATTTCAAATGAGGAAAAAGAGCAGTTTACACTGTTGCAGAGATGCAGGCTGAGAGCATTATCTGCTTTATTTAGTAACTCAAGGTGGGCTGGGAGTGCTGCTGCCCAGCTGTGCAGATGACCTTCCTGGGGACTGAGGTCCCGCACTAGGTGCATCAATGGAAAGAGGAGACCCCTGCTGCTCTCTGCTGTTTTCATCCCCAGGGCTTTGTTGTTCCAGTGAATGTCCATCTGCTCACAGAGGCTAGATCCTCACAGTCGATGCTTCTGGTCCTGGAGATGGGAAAGTCCCAGGTTGCTGGTTTTCTCTTCACTGCTCAGGGAAGCTTGGTTGTGGGATGGAAATTGCTTAAATCCTGCTCTGTCCAGCAGCAGGACACGTGAACAAGGGCCAGTCTGGGTTCATTTGACGACAAAGACTTAATAGATTAAAGGGGTCCCTTCATCTCTTAGTATGCACAGTGGCCACTGAAGCTAGAAGGAGTTCAGGTATGTCTAGGACTTCAGGATTTTTCCACCTACAGAAAGGACTGGGAGGATACTAGTGAGACCTTATTTCATGATTTCTAGAAGAGGTTTTCTGGGGGATTTTCCTGGAATAAATAGAGAATAAACTTCAGTTTGCGTCCATCTAATTCTCCAGAAAGTAGCGGAAAACCAAGATTAAAAATTTAATTGACACAGAGGATTTCAGGACATGATGGAAAGATGGACCTGAACTAAAACCTGGGTGTATCAGGCTTAATTTTGCAGTGGTCAGTGATGGGACAGGGAACAGGAAAGCTCTCTGAAAAGTAAGAGGAGGCAGAGCTTAATTTGTGCCAGGGCTTGCCAGGGCTGAGCCCCAGCACTTCTAGGAGCGGCAGTTCATAGCTCCGGCCACGGCCACTCTGGGCTTGCTGCATCAGGTATGAATGTAAAAAAATTGTTTGAGCCCCAGCATCTCATTGCTCGAGCCTTGGCATCTCGGTCATTACGAATTAAGCACTGAGAGCAGGGAAGTCAATAAACTGTTTCCGCTTCACTGAGTTTAATCACTTACAAGGATGATCCCTCCTTTATCTGACTCAGGGGCAGGGAGGTGCAGACATCAGCAGTCAGTGACCAGGGAGCAGATTTGCATAAAGGGGCCGTTCTCCAGCTCTGGGGGTTTAAAAGCGAATCAAGGGGTTCCAGCTAGAGACCCGTTTGTCTCAGGAAGCCGAGCTCGTCTGGATTCCCACCATGGCCTGGGCCCCTCTGCTCCTCACGCTGCTCACTTACTGCACTGGTAGGTGGAGGGTTTTGCTAATAACAGTTGTCATCCCTTTTAGCTCACCTCTTTCGCTTATTCCAATAAATGGGGGAACCGGCTCCTCTAACAATGTTCTCTTTGCTACTGATTTTGTTTCAGGGTCCTTGGCCCAGTTTGTGCTGACTCAGCCGCCCTCAGTATCAGCGTCTCCTGGGCAAACGGTTACGATCTCCTGTGCCAGGAGCAGCGGCAGCATCAGTAGCTACTATGTATCCTGGTACCAGCAGACCCCTGGCCGTGCTCCAGTACTGATTATATATGAGGATAGCAAGCGGCCCTCAGGGATTCCAAGTCGATTCTCTGGTGCCATTGACAGCTCTGGCAATGCTGCCACTCTAACCATCTCTGGGCTCCAAGCCGACGATGAGGCTGATTATTATTGTGCTTCATATGATGGCAGCTACAATTCCACAGTGCTACAGAGCCATGGGGAACTGAGACCAAAACCTCCCACAGCAGCTCAAGTGAAACTCCTCTGCGCTGGTCTCACTGTGTCTTTGTGCTCCCTGAGGCCCTGCAGCGAAATGAACTGTCTCTCCCCAGCCACGGGTGTTACAATCCCAAATCAAGGGTACATTGTGAGGTAGCCCCGGCTTCTGGCAAGGGGAAGCCCTTGCTGGTAGACACGCTTCCACTCTGGTCAGGAGGGAGAGAGAGGTGGGTCTGCACCCAAGATAGGTGACGATTAGGGAGACAAAAGCCTGAGGGTGGGTGAGTAGGGCCTCTGGGTGCAATTGTTTTACACATCATCATAATCTGTCTTTCATCTCTGGGGAGAAGAGTTGAAATCTGGACCCAGGTCCCCAGTGAAAATGAGACTGGTGGTTCCGCTGGTGTCCCCAGTTACGCCCAGTACAAATGACTGGAGATCTTGACGTGAGAGGCTCACGATAGGAAGAACAGAGGTGTTCCAGATATTCAGGTGGCTGCTGAAACTGGGCACAGGCCTGTGGCTAGAATGACAGATGCCTCAGGTCAGGGTTGGAATGGGAGAAGCTGGTACAGACCATTCCCATGCTCCATCCTACGGCATCTGCAGTGACCAGAGAGCACAGAGTTATCAGTGAGGCACAGAGCGGGACTCTGCCTGCTCTCAGCCCATTGAAACAACCTCCCTTGGGTTGTTTCTGGCCCCTTTTTGACAGAACTGAAGAGAGAGGAGCCATTGAGTGAGCAGCAGATTTGCATGAAGGGGCCATTCTCCAGCTCTGGCAGTTTAAGAGAGAATCAGAGGTTCCCAGCCAGGCACCCATTTGTCTCAGGAAGCTGAGTTCATCTGGATCCCCCACCATGGCCTGGGCCCCTCTGCTCCTCGCACTGCTCTCTTACTGCGTTGGTAAGCTGTGGGAAGTTATCTGCTGGATGAAACAAACTAAAAATTGATTAGCTGTAATGCTAAATATCTGTGATGTGCTCCATGCTAGGGGAATTTCTGATGAATTTCTTTCTCATGTTTCAGGTTTCAGTTCCCAACAACTCCAGTCACTGAAGGTGTCTGAGTTAGTGTCTCTTGGAGGGACCGTGACCCTCTCTTGCAGCCTGAGCAGTGGGGCCCTCACTGATAATAACTACTGTCAATAACCTAGTCCCAGATTTGGACCTTAGTGTCCAAAATATGGGGGTTAGCATGAAAATCTCCAAGCTTAGTTACCAGCTTGGACCTAGTACTGCTGCCACCACCCAAAAAATTAGAGTGTTTTGGGGCACTCTGGTCCCCCCAAAAACCTTCCCTGGGGACCCCAAGACCCAAATCCCTTGAGTCTCACAACAAAGGGAAATAAACCTTTTCCCTTCCCCCCCCCCCAAGTGCGCCTGGAGAGATACACAGAAGCAACCTCTGTGAATCTAAGCAGAGGGACTCCACCCTCCCCGTTCCCAGTCCTGGAAAACAGAATTACTTCCCTCTTCACCCAGAGGGAATGCAAAGTCAGGCTAGTAAATCTAACACCCACAGATCTCCCCCCAATTCCCTGGTGAGCTGTAGACCCAATTCCCTGGAGTTCCTCACTAAAGAAAAACTCCAACAGGTTTTAAAAGAAAGCTTTATATAAAAAAGAAAGAAAAATACATACAAATGGTCTCTCTGTATTAAGGTGACAAATACAGGGTCAATTGCTTAAAAGAAATATGAATAAATAGACTTATTCAAAAAAGAATACAATTTAAAGCACTCCAGCAACTATAGACATGTAAATACAAAAGAACATATAAATCCCTATCTGATCTTTGGTACTTACAACTGGGAAACAGAAGATTAGAAAGCAGGAAACAGAAATCACTTCTCATCCGAGAGAGCATACAGGCAGAAGACAAAGAACTCAGACACAAACTTCCCTCCACCCAGAGTTGAAAAAATCCTGTTTCCTGATTGGTCCTCTGGTCAGGTGCTTCAGGTGAAAGAGACATTAACCCTTAGCTATCTGTTTATGACAACTACCCACTCTGGGTTCAACAGAGACTGGGGAATGTTCCTCGGCTGATCATGCACAGCACGAGTACCAGGCCCTCGGGGATCCCAGAGCATTTCACTGGCTCCAGATCGGGTAACACCATGTCCTTAACCATCACGGGGGCCCTAGCAGAGGATGATGCTGATTATTACTGTTCTGTATGGACAGGGAGTGCTCGTCACAGGGACACTGTCAGATGGGGAAGTGATACAAAAAACTCCATCCCCAGCCTGTGCCCTGTTGGGAGCACTTAATCTTTGCACTGGGGGTCACAGGGGCAAAGCCAATGTTCTGGGCACTGAGTGGGGGGCAGTTTCTCTCCTTACAAACTTCCCTATGACACAGCAATACAGCCTGGGAGAACTGGGGCCTCCTTTTGAGGGTCTACAGTCAGAGAGGGAGATTAGTTTGAAAGGCTCCAAACATGGACTGAATTGTCTGGCAGTGTCAATCCGTGTAGCTCCATTGGCTGCAGGGGGGATAGGGCAATTTATATCACAAAATGTTCTGCATATTCCATACACCGTCACAGCCCCCTCCCCAGCAGACTGGGGAAAAGCCAACCACTGGGGCATTCCTGTGTTGCTGGAAGACAATTCCTCTGTCAGAAAGGCTCCTCTGTTAGTTATTGTGAAGGGTCAAAGACCCCCTCTTGGAGAATAGAATGTGTTAGATAGGAATTTCTGACTCATTGTTTCCTTGTGCTCCTGTCATAACTTAAGTCCCAGATTTGGACCTTAGAGTCCAAAATATGGGGGTTAGCATGAAAACCTCCAAGCTTAGTTACCAGCTTGGAGTTGGTACTGCTGCCACCACCTAAAAAATTAGTGTTTTGGGGCACTCTGGTCCCCCTGAAAAACCTTCCCTGGGGACCCCAAGACCCAAATCCCTTGAGTCTCACAACAAAGGGAAATAATCCTTTTTCCCTTCCCCCCTCCAGGTGCTCCTGGAGAGATACACAGACACAAGCTCTGTGAATCTAAGCAGAGGGAGTCCACCCTCTGTAATTCCAGTCCTGGAAACAAAAGCACTTTCCTCTTCACCCAGAGGGAATGCAAAATCAGGCTAGCAAATCCAACACACACAGATCTCCCTCTGACTTCTTCCTCCCACCAATTCTCTGGTGAGCTGCAGACCCAATTTCCTGAAATTTCCCAGTAAAGAAAACTTCAACAGGTCTTAAAAGAAAGCTTTATATAAGAAAGAAAGAAAAATACATAAAAATGGTCTCTCTGTATTAAGGTGACAAATACAGGGTCAATTGCTTAAAAGAATATTGAATAAACAGCCTTATTCAAAAAGAATACAAATCAAAGCACTCCAGCACTATATTCATGTAAATACAAAAGAAACAAACTCTTTGGTACTCACAACTTGGAAACAGAAGATTAGAAAGCAGAAATACTTCTCCAAAGCTCAGAGAAAGCAGGCAGACAGAAAACAAAGACTCAGACACAAACTTCCCTCCACCCAGAGTTGAAAAAATCCGGTTTCCTGATTGGTCCTCTGGTCAGGTGCTTCAGGTGAAAGAGACATTAACCCTTAGCTATCTGTTTATGACAGCTCCCCCGTCAGTCCATCTGTCTGTTAGTCTCTCCACCTGGTGTCTCTCGTCTTCTTCACAGACTGTGAGCCCTCTGGGACAGGGACCACCATGTTTTTCTGGGTCTGTACAGCACCTGGCACAATGTGGTCCTGGTCCATGACAGAGGCTTCCAGGTGCTACCCAATGCACGTAATAGCCAATAATGTTAATGGGAAGAAGGGCCTCCCTCTTACAGCAGTTTCCTAAGTAGCTCTTTTCCATGACCACTGACAGAGCCTGGGGAACTCGGCCCCTGTGCTCCGGGCTGAGCCTGTAGTGTCCCCCTGGGAGGTATCTCAGGCAAAGGCAAAGTATTTGCCCTGGTCACAGATCTGTCGCTTGGCCAGAAGAGGTCACTGGAGCTGCGGAAACCTCTGGTGTCTGGTCGCTCTGGTGGTTAGTTTGCCAGGGTCGGCTCCCTCTCACCAGATAGCAGGGTGGAGCCTGCAGTGGCTTTGGGTTGACTCTGGACACGGCTGGCTGATGGTCCTGCTAAGCTTTAGTTCCCTGGCTGGGGGAGGGAGGGTGAAAGCCCAAATGTGTGATAATGTTACAGCGGAGTTAGAGTGACCCAGCCTCATCCCAATTGATTGGCACAATTAGAACAAGCAGACGGAGGGAGGGAAAAGGAAAGAGAAGAATAAGGATCAGGAGCAATTAGTTGAAACTCCATTTCTGGGGGCAGCTTCAGCTTCTTTACTCTTTCTCCTCCTCCTTTGCCTCGTCCTCCACTTGCCTGTCCCCCTAGACAACACCCCCCAGGGGTGGGCATTGGCTGGCAGAGTCCTGGTCCCCCTGTGGTCCTTTAGAGCGTAAGAATGGCCATACGGGGTCAGACCAATAGCCCATCTAGCCCAGTATCCTGTGTTCCGACAGTGGCCAATGCCAGGTGCTTTAGGGGGAATGAACCGAACAGGGAATCATCAAGTGATCCATCCCCTGTCGCCCATTCCCAGCTTCTGGCAAACAGCTGCTAGGGACGCTTCAGAGCATGGTTTTGCATCCCTGCCCATTATTACTAATAGCCACTGGTGGACGTATCCTCCATGAACGTATCTAGTTCTTTTTTGAACTCAGTAATACTTTTGCCTTCACAACATCCTCTGGCAATGAGTTCCACAGGTTGACTCTGTGTTGTGTGAAGAAATAGGTCTTTTTGTTTGTTTTAAACCTGCTGCCTCTTGTGTTGTGAGAAGGGGTAAATAACATTTCCTTATTTATTTTCTCCACATCATTCCTGATTTTATAGACCTCTATTATATTCCCCCTTAGTAGTCTCTTTTCCAAGCTGAAAAGACCCAGTCTTATTAATCTCTCTTCATACGGAAGCTATTCCATACCCTTCATCATTTCTGTTGCCTTTTTTTCTGTACTTATCCCAATTCCAATACATCTTTTCTGAGGTGGGACGACCAGATCTACAGGCACTATTCTAGATGTGGGTGTACCATGGATTTCTTCCTTTAGTCCCAAGGTGTGATGGAGTAGGGACTGTCTGTGTGGGGAGTGGGAGAGCAGGGGAGGACTTTAGGGGATGCACGATGCCAGGGCCTGTAACCTGAGCTAGGTAAGGGAGGGGAAAGGTCAACACCTTTGCCCGGGAAGGGGGAACAAAGGAAGGGAGTGGCAGGAGGGAAGCAGTTTGAGTTTGGGCTTGGGGCTGGATAGGTGGAATTCAGGGTATCCTAGCTAGGATCCAAGCACCGTGAAAGCCCAGAAGGACTCGGTGGAGGGGTCCTGACTGTGCCTGCAAGCTCTGCTGTAACCTGTGTTCCTGTTGTCCAATAAACCTTCTGTTTCACTGGCTGGCTGAGAGTCACTGTGGGTCCCAGGAAGAGGGGTGCAGGGCCGGACTAAATATCCACATACACAATTTTAAAGAATGATAGAGGCTTCTAGTATTTGTGGGAAAACAACCGTGGTTAGTACCCCTGAATTGCCCTCCACAGAACGGTAGCCAGCAATCATCATAGCACTGCTCAGTGCTTTATTCTGCTCGTGCGCGTACTGGGGGTCTGGGTTCAAATCCTCGTTGCCTCTGGACTTGCAGAAATGAATCTAGGAGCTGTGTCATCATCAATTATTTCTTTCTGGCTGAAAAAAATGTTAGTAATTTAGCTGTGTTTCTTGCTCTGTCTTAGATTTGCTCTCTTCATGCTGCCTTCTTCTGATCTTTCTCGAGCCTCATCTTCCTTTTAAAAGAATTATCTTCTCTTGATCATGCTCTGTACCCAGTGAGCAGGGGGCAGATTTGCATGAAGAAGTCGTTCTCCAGCACTGGGGGTTTAAGAGAGAATCAGAGTGTCGCAGCCACAGACCCGTTTGCCTCAGGAAGCCGAGCTCGTCTGGATTCCCACTATGGCCTGGGCCACTCTGCTCCTCACGCTGCTCACGTACTGCTCAGGTCAGCTGGGCAGGTTTATGAGCAGTGGGATTGTTATGGAGGAGGTGACTTTTCAAGGAATAAAGAAACTGAATTAATTATAATGTGTTTGTAATGTTGATTTCAGGGGTCAGCTCACAGGCTGTGGTGGCTCAGGAGCCCTCAGTGTTCATTGCCCCAGGAGGGGCCATCACTCTGTCCTGCAGCCTGAGCACTGGAGCCATCACCACCAGCAACTATCCCTCCTGGTGCCAGCAGAAACCAGGCTCTGCTCCTCGGATGCTCATATATGAAACTAATAAGAGACCCTCAGGGATCCCTGCCCGGTTCTCTGGGTCCATTTCCAGTAACGACGCTGCCCTGGCCATCACCGGTGTCCAGGTAGAGGGCGACGCTGACTATTACTGTGCTGTATACACGGGTAGCAGTGGTGCACTATACACAGTGATACAGCGAGGTGGGGAACTGAGATAAAAACTTCCCCTTTTCTCGCCCTCTCTCTGCACTGGCTCTGCTGGGAACAGTGCAGGCTGCAGTCTGGCTTCTTCCGAGAAAGAGTCCAACTGCTGATTAGTTTCCAATTAGAATTCCAGCCCTTCTCTCCCAGGGGGTGTGGCCCTTTCTTGCCTCCTTCTGCCTCTCTTTGCACAGGGAACAGCGCTGCCCTGTTCTCTAATCGCTCTCTGCAGTCTGCAGATCAGCTCAGGCAAATCTCTGTGTCTAGCCGAACGGGGCCTGTGTTTTAAAACACTGGGCATGTGTCTCCTCAACTGCACTCTTTGATGGTCTTCGCACACAATCCCTGACACTGAATCACGATACACTGGGGGCCAAATCCAGAAGGGCTGCATAGGGGGGTATGAGCTAGACTCCCTTCAACACACACAGATGATTGAAATATAGGGCAGGTGACCATGTCATTGTAACAGGTAAGATGCAGGGTCTGGAGTCATATTACTTTAATCCAAAGCCATCTTGCTGCATCTATTATTTTCTGAGGGAAGATACTTTTGTTCCTTCCTGAGATATTACCTCTCCGCATACAGCAATGTACTAAGCTAGCTAGCTCCATGTTTTTAACCTTGGGAGATAACAGGCCAGAGTCTGATTTCAGTTGAACTGGTGTAAATGCAAAGTAATTCCATTAAGGGCAATGAAGTTTACTCTGTATCCACACTGGTGGTGTAAATGAGATCAGAATTTGGCCCATTGGCTTTGGGGAAGGGCAATGCACTGGCTGGTGTCTGTACAGTCTGCAAAGTCCATGTAACTTTGACTGAGTCCCACCCTGATCCCTTATGACAATATTCCAGCTGCAGGCTGTGAAGTGGAAAACACATTTCCCTTCCACACTCCCATCAGCAAACAGCCTGTGGCCGTGTCAGAGCTCCATTTCCCATTAGTCACAGAGCTTCCCAGCACTGACCCATTCCTTCCCCACACAGCCAGGTGGGAACGGCTGCAGCTGCTGCTTGAATCTCTGGACCTTACAAGTAATCCAGGGCTACAAGTGGACTCCGTGCAATGCAGAAAATCACTTCTCCCACCTGTGCAGGGTTCTCCTTTGTACTGTGAATGAGCAGCCCGTGGTCTACACTCACCAGTGCTGGGTATCAGTTACTAAAGACATTTGTCCTTTATGGCCCTTCTCCCATCTCAGAGTGGGAGTGCGGAGGTCATAGAAGCAGCAGCAGCCAGTGAGCAGGGAGCTGATTTGCATGAAGGGGCCGGTCTTCAGCTCTGGGGGTTTAAGAAAGAATTGCAGGGTCCCAGCCACAGACCTGTTTGTCTCAGGAACCCGAGTGCATCTGGATTCCCCACAATGGCCTGGGCCCCTCTGCTCCTCGTGCTGCTCATTTACTGCTCTGGTATTGAGGAGTCTTTCAAAATTACTCATAAATTTCTGCATATTTAATTTCCTCTTACTCTGGGGGCAGCGCTTCAGCTCCTCTCACTCTGTATTCTCTTTGTGATTGATTCTGTTCCAGGTTCTGATGCCCAGTTTGTGCTGACTCAGCCACCCTCAGTATCAGCGTCTCCTGGGCAAACGGTTACGATCTCCTGTGCCAGAAGCAGCGGCAGCATCGGTAGCTACTATGTCTCCTGGTACAAACAGACCCCTGGCCATGCTCCAGTACTGATTATATATGAGGATAGCAAGCGGCCCTCAGGGATTCCAAGTCGATTCTCTGGTGCCATTGACAGCTCTGCCAATGCTGCCACTCTAACCATCTCTGGGCTCCAAGCCGACGATGAGGCTGATTATTATTGTGCTTCATATGCTGGCAGTGGCAATCCCACAGTGCTGCAAGCACAAGGGGAACTGAGACCAAGACCTCTCACAGCAGCTCAAATGAAACTCCTCTTCGTTGGTCTCACTGCGTCTTTGTGCTGCTTGAGGCCCTGCAGCGATATGAACTGTCTCTCCCCAGCCATGGGTGTTACAATCCCAAATCAAGGGTACATTGTGAGGTAGCTTGTGTGTGTCTTGTTGGGTGGGGGACAGCCATGGAGGCAGCTGCTCTGTGGGGATGCACTGAGGCATTGTACCGGCATGGGGTGGACATAGGCAAAGGCCTCTCAGGGCACTGGGGAGGCAGGGGCTGGTGAAAGGAGCAGCCTGTGCTCTCCACATCGCTGCTGCCCAATGCTGGCGATCCACAAGCGTTGTGGCCCTGTCCACTCCTCACCTGGGCTGGCCGTGCTGCCCTTAGCATGGTGGGATGACACCAGGTGGTAGCTGACCCCCAAGCCAGCACTCCAGCTGAGCTCCGTATCTATATTGGGTCTGGCTCCCGTGCAGGTGCACTGAGATGGGAAGAGAGTTGGGATGTGTTTTCATGGGTGAGCTGCTCGTGCTTGAAACCCCTGCTGCATGATTCCCAAGCCAGACACATCCTGGGGAGGAAGAGTTGGGCCGGCTCCACCTAGGATGGGATGTCATAGGGGATTGTACCAAGTGGCATTATAGCCAATAATAGTGTTTAAGCCTTAAACATGACTATAGAAATTCCAGGTCACAGGATGCCTGAGTACGAACGATACTTAATCAGACAGGTGCTAGGAAACCATGACACATTTTCTGATAGAGAGAATAACGGGAATGAATTGTTATCACATATGCAACTGATATGACCCCAACTCTGGAGGGGTGGCCAACATGTGGGAGGGCAGAATGACACTACAAAGACATCTGGGGAGATTAAATCATTGGAGGCTGCAGGAAACCAGAGGAGACTTGGTGCTAAGAAACATAAAGCCTTCTCCCAGGGAGGGAAATGAACAGCACAGAGAGAAAGTGGGGTAGGACCACAACCAGGCAGTTCCACCCATCACACTGAAGTGAGTTTCTTTCTGGTTTGTATCGCTAACACTATCCTAGCAGTGACCCCTGGAAGGGGTGCGATTGGGCCTGGGCATCAGAAGGGGAGGTAGCTGCAGAAAAATCTCTTTGATAAGAAAATGTCCCACAGGCTGAAGCCACTGGAGAATATACCAATGGCCAGTAGGTGTCATCATTGTCCCACAGTTTTGCCAGCTGTACTAAGGCTCCTTGGGACAGAAAATGTCTAGCACAACCCACGAATCCTGCAGGGAGATTTCCCTGTAACTGATTATTCACCCCAATCTAGGTACTGTTTGTACCATGCTTTTATAGCCACATCAGTCTCAAATGCAAATGGAAGTTATATGAAATGTTGGAGGACCCTGCGTCTCCTTGTGAGCACCAGGCTGACGTGGCTTGACCACTGGGCTACACACAAACCATGGTACGTGTCCAGTGCCATCCAACGTAGACATGATGTCTACCCTCACTGTCCAGGCCGCCCATCTAGGTCTCATCTAGTGTATTTTAAATGAGGAAAAAGAGCAGTTTACACTGTTGCAGAGATGCAGGCTGAGAGCATTATCTGCTTTATTTAGTAACTCAAAGCGGGCTGGGATTGCTGCTGCCCAGCTATGCAGATGACCTTCCTGGGGACTGAGGTCCCGCAGTAGGTGCATCAATGGAAAGAGGAGACCCCTGCTGCTCTCTGCTGTTTTCATCCCCAGGGCTTTGTTGTTCCAGTGAATGTCCATCTGCTCACAGAGGCTAGAGCCTCACAGTCGATGCTTCTGGTCCTGGAGATGGGAAAGTCCCAGGTTGCTGGTTTTCTCTTCACTGCTCAGGGAAACTTGGTTGTGGGATGGAAATTGCTTAAATCCTACTCTGTCCAGCAGCAGGATACGTGAACAAGGGCCAGTCTGGGTTCATTTGACGACAAAGGCTTAATAGATTAAAAGGGTCCCTTCATCTCTTAGTATGCACAGTGGCCACTGAAGCTAGAAGGAGTTCAGGTATGTCTAGGACTTCAGGATTTTTCCACCTACAGAAAGGACTGGGAGGATATTAGGGAGACCTTACTTCATGACTTCTAGAAGAGGTTTTCTGGGGGATTTTCCTGGAATAAATAGAGAATAAACTTCAGTTTGCGTCCATCTAATTCTCCAGAAAGTAGCGGAAAACCAAGATTAAAAACTTAATTGACACAGAGGATTTCAGGACATGATGGAGAGATGGACCTGAACTAAAACCTGGGTGTATCAAGCTTCATTTTGCAGTGGTCAGTGGTGGGACAGGGAGCAGGAAAGCTCTCTGAAAAGTAAGAGCAGGCTGTGCTTAATTTGTGCCAGGGCTTGCCAGGGCTGAGCCCCAGCACTTCTAGGAGCAGCAGTTCATAGCTCTGGCCACGGCCGCTCACGGCTTGCTGCAGCAATTATGAATTTAAAAAAATTGTCTGAGCTCCAGCAACTCATTGCTTGAGCCTTGGCATCTCGTTTATTACGAATTAAGCACTGAGAGCAGGGAAGTCAATAAACTATTGTTTCCCCTTCACGGAGTTTAAATCACTTACAAGGATGATCCCTCCTTTATCTGACACAGGGGCAGGGAGGTGCAGACATCAGCAGCCAGTAAGCCAGGGGCTGATTTGCATGAAGGGGCCATTCTCCAGCTCTGGGGGTTTAAAAGCGAATCAGGGGGTCCCAGCCAGAGACCTGTTTGCCTCAGGAAGACGAATTCGTCTGGATTCCTACCATGGCCTGGGCCCCTCTGCTCCTCACTCTGCTCACTTACTGCTCGGGTAGGTGGAGGGTTTTGCTAATAGTTGTCATCCCCTTTAGCTCACCTCTTTCTCTTATTCCAATAAATGGGGGATACGGCTGATCTAACAATGTTCTCTTTGCTACTGATTTTGTTTCAGGGTCCTTGGCCCAGTTTGTGCTGACTCAGCCACCCTCAGTATCAGCGTCTCCTGGGCAAACGGTTACGATCTCCTGTGCTAGGAGCAGCGGCAGCATCAGTGATAACTGGAATTCCTGGTACCAACAGATCCCTGGCCATGCTCCAGTACTGATTATATATGAGGATAGTAAGCGGCCCTCAGGGATTCCAAGTCGATTCTCTGGTGCCATTGACAGCTCTGCCAATGCTGCCACTCTAACCATCTCTGGGCTCCAAGCCGACGATGAGGCTGATTATTACTGTTATGCAGGCAGTCACAGTGATTCAGACACATGGGGAACTGAGACAAAAACCGCCCTTCCTCTGACCCGTGCTGTGCACTGTGCAGGCTGGCGGCGCAGAGCTCCTGTGATCAGCGCGCTGTAAAAAAGGGGAACTAGAATGGGAAATTCTGTTTTTGTTTCTTTTTGGAGAACGAACGTTGATTTGGTCCCTAGGCACCGACACCATGAGATGCTGGACAGTGTGAAATATCCCGCTGGATGCTCAGTGCCTGTCTGAGCAGGAGCGTGCGGTCCAGGTGGCAGTGGCGGCCTGGTTTTGTTTTGTCACAGCCCAGTCAAACAGAAAGAAGAGGACTCCGACTCCCCGCCCGCAGCCCGCCCCGGCTTGTGGCAAGGGGAAGCCCTTGCTGGTAGACACCTTTCCACAGGCAGGGACACATTTTCCCGGGGGGAAATGGCTGTTTCCATGGCATCGTTACATCACAGAACCCCGCTGTCTCGAAGCCCGTTGCCAGGCCCACGTGCAGGGGGTTGGGTCTGAGAAACAGCTGGGGAAGGTGAAGCCAGCACCACACCCCGCATGGTGAGGGCAAAGGGCAGCACCACCCCGGGGCTTCACTTTCCTCAACGCGCATGTGCTGTCTCCCCACGCTCATAGGCCAATTTGCGCCAGTCCCTGGGCCGTGGTCACGTGCTTCACGCTCTGCCCTGTGATTGGCTTGACGAGTCAGTCTCTGCCCGCCGGCTTTCCCGGAAGCGGCGACTCGAGCGGAGCTGGGGGCAGGATGGTGAGTGTGGAGGCCCGGCCGCGCTGTGGCAGGAACCGCCCGGGCTCCCGGTGTCTCTGAGGTGGCCAAGGCGCGAGGCTCGCGGCAGACACGGCCCGGGCGGCGCCCCCACCACGGGCTGGGCTGGGCTGGGCGAGCCGGGGGGGCTGAGAGCCACTGAGCCAGACCATCAGCCCTGCAGAGTGGCACCCACTTCAGGCTGGGGGTGCGGCAGCCCCGGTGTGTGAGCCCCCTGCCGGGGGGGTGGGGATAGCTATAGACCGGAGTGGATCTGCACACTCCCTCCCACACACTCAGCGCTTGGCTTCACTTTGCCTGTTTCCTGCTAAATGTACCTAGCAGGAGCCATGCAGGAGAACCTGACTAAGCCTCATACTTTCTAATTCACTCTAAAAAATCCCCAGTCCCTCCCGAAAGGTTTCTCTTGGGACCGAGGTGTAGGGGGATAGTCTGTACCTTTACTTTTACCAGGTCTAGCTAGAAGTTTATTTTCTTTGGTGCATCATCACCAATATAAACTGGCTTTCAAAATAAAGGATCTGTGTGAGGATGTATCTGGAGGCCCTAATTCTGCAACGCCATAAGCATGTGCATAACTTCACTGTCCTCAGTAGCCTGCTTGCAGACTGTTGACCCGCTCCCTTGGTTAAAGTTGCAAGCTGGCTTTAAAGCTTCGCAGGGTTGGGCCATTAGTTTTTAAAACATTCACTGGTGTTAATTCAAAATTCAGGAGTTTTGGGCATCAGGGGGAAGGCTCCTAACCGTTTATCCAAATTAACAGTTCTAAAAGAAACACTTGAATGTGCTTTCATATTAACTTTGTAAATTTAAATTTCTTTAAATTGTGTTGGTTGCTTTAATGATATTTAAAAAAACCTCATTTTGGAATTACAGTTGTCCAGTTTCCTGGAACAATGTAAATCCATGAACTATTAGCTTGTGTTTAAACTGCTATTTTTGGGTGCATTTTCAGATTTGTCAAAAGGTGATTTATCCTTATGTGAAATTCAGGGGATAGGAGTCGGGGCACTAAAAAATAGCTAGCTGACTGGAAAGTTACAACACAGGGCCTGACTCTTTTGTTGAGTAATAGTCTGGAAAGCTCTTCCAATATTGTTTTGAGCACAGTTGAATAAAACTGTTTAAAAAAAAATTTTTTTTCTTCCATAACATTCGAAATTCATTAATGATTAATTGCAGTTTCATTTGGCTAAAGATTATTTTCCCTTTCTGTTGCGTTCTTTTGTTTAACATTGTTCATGTTTCACACTGTTTTTTCATTTTCCCCTTGTCTGCAATCAACTTCTTCATTCCACTAAGGCTGGGCACAGAGTAAGTTTACTCCGCTTGGCTCTTGCTAACACAGGTGATGGGTGATTGTCAACGGTGCTGATGTTAAATAGGTACTGATACACTGTGATTTGTCATTATAATAGCTTTTTAAAGAGAGGTGTGTGAGAGATTCAGAGCAATGGAAAACTTAAACTTTGTAAAAAAAATTCCCTTCTTGGATTTTTTTCGTTTGACCTGATTTGTCATCTTCAGACATATCCTGAATATTTAAATTATTATCTTGCGAGTTGTTGCTTATTTGCTTTGTAATAATAAATGTATATTGTCACAGAGAATATGCTTTGGGTAATATATGGTATGTCTGGAAAGATCCTAATGCTATTTGGGTCAATAATCGTTGTAGGAAAACAAAATTTAGTCCTACTGTAATTTTATGTGAATATAGTCTTTAAGATAGCTAGGACTCTTCATACCACTTTAGTCCTGATGCTCTCTCCCCCTGCTTTTTTCCCCTAAAAGAGGAAGTCCCAGGA
This sequence comes from Gopherus flavomarginatus, assembly GCF_025201925.1. Taxonomy (NCBI): domain Eukaryota; kingdom Metazoa; phylum Chordata; order Testudines; family Testudinidae; genus Gopherus; species Gopherus flavomarginatus. The sequence continues at coordinate 14,211,579 of NC_066631.1, forward strand.
ACCTAATATCTCCGTCTCTATTAAAGTTAGAATGCCAAGTTTCTTTAATAATAAAATGTGTGGCAAAAAGTGTCAGACTGCGGTAGGAGCCAGCATCAGAATCATAGAATGTCATGGTTAAGAGGGACATCAGGAGGTCATCTAGTCCAACCCCCTGGCAGATTTTTGCCCCAGATTCCCTAAATGGTCCCCTCAAGGACTGAGCTGACAACCCTGGATTTAGCAGGCCAATGCTCAAACCAATGAGCGCTCTCTCCCCTGGATTCATTTACTCTTCCATAAATATCCAAGCTTTTTGTTGTTGTTGCAGTTATTTTGGCAGGTGGGAACTTGAATCTGGTCTAGGAGCAGATAATCCTGGGTGTCTGTCCATCCATCAGTACGTAGTAGATCAAATTCTGCTGTGACACTCATATAGCTCCATTGTCTCCAGTGAAGTTTCATGTCTCTAATTAAGCATAGTTTGGCCAGGGGTTATGTGTATATAACTCCAACTAGTATTATGTGCATACATCTCTCGAGTGTTGAGTAAAGGCCCTAAAGGTTGCCATCCTGTTATAATAATAATTTGCAGTATAAAATGAGCTGTTTAGGATGTTGGCTTAAAAATGGTGTCAGCTCACATGGCTATGCTGTCAGTTTTTCGTCGAGCTTGCACTGGTAGCCCCAGTGTATTAGCTGAAATAATTTTGGGTTTAAAGTCTCCTAACACAATTGATTTTAGTGTAGGTGAGGCCAAAAATTTTTTTTAAGCTTTCTCTCCTCTCATCAATGTTTTAAAGTGAATTTTCTACCAGTAAAAGTTGTCAGTATGTCTGGCAATCCTGGGGAATAAACACTACCTAAAGAACAGGTACAGAACAGGCACTGGCAAATCAACCTTCCCCTGCTACCTTACCTATATACGTCAACTCTGATCCAGACTGGCCAGCTGTTGGCATTCTAGGGTAGTTCAGTCTTCATGTCCATTCAGTACTTTGTGTCTGGCTGAGACTATCCATCTTCTTGTTCCTTGAGTTAATCCTGTCAAATGAGGTCTGCTCTGAGTCCTCTCCCTCCAAAGTGCTCTCTGTTCAATGCTCTATCCTTTAGCACACCACATGCTAACGTGTCTTCCATTATGACATCCCACCACTTCTTCCTGGGTTGGCCTCTGTCTTTTTCCTTCAGTCTTGCTCTGTTGGAGTCTCTTACCCCCATAGTTGTCAGGACTGCACTTTATGTGATCAAACCACCTGGGCCAGAATGCCCTCACTTTTCCCAGCTTTGTGTGTTACTGTAACATACGCATTCCTCACATGGTTTCTCTTGCTTACTGCACTCGTCCCGCTCAACATTTGCATTTCTGTGGAATGGATCCTTTGCTCATGTTTCTTCTTTATTGCCCAATACTCAGTGCCATACATTAAAATGAGATGGGCCACAGTTTTACAGACTTTCCCTTTTCAGCTTACTGGTACCTTCCTGTCACAAACTACACCCCTTATCTCTCTCTCCATTTCAGCCAGGCTCTAATTTCATCCTCCAGTTTCCTGGATTCTGGAATGCAAATACTTGAAACTTTACATTTTCAGTCTTGTCTGCCCATCAAGTTTCAAGGATCATTCTTCAGTGTTCATATTATTGAAATTACATACTATATACTCCCTTCTGCTTATTTTGAGTCTAGATCTCTCCAACAAATCTCTCCATTTCTCAAAATAGTCTTCCAGACTGTCACCTCGGTGCCCAGAATGATAGCATCTGCACTACGTGCACCGCGGTGCCTCCTTCTGGATGTTCCTTGTGCGCATGTCCAGGATGAAGATATACGAGAAAGGGCTCAATGCTGATTCTGGATGCACACTACCTTTTACCAATAGTTTGTTTCACCAATGAGTTCTGGCTATTGACATTTGCATCTACATACATGGCTTGAACAAAATGCACACAATTTTCTTTCCTATACACCACCAGAGGACATCCCTTGGAACTTTGTTAAAGGTCTTTTGCAGCTCAGTAAATGCCATGACGGTATTTTCCCACTAGCTGCTTTACCGCAAAAACTGCATCTGTTGTCAGTCTTTCTAGCTTGAAGCCATATTGATTTGTGCTTGTATCTACTTAACGTCTTAGGATATGTCTACCCAAATCCAGTGGGGGTCAATTTATCACGTCTAGTCTAGACACTTTAAATCAACCCCTGAGCGCTCTCCCATCGACTCCTGTACTCCGCTGCCGCGAGAGGCGCAGGCAGAGTCGACGGGGGAGTGACTGCAGTAGATTCACCGCAGTGAAGACACCATGGTGAGTAGGTCTAAGTGTGTCGACTTCAGCTGCGTAACTTAGATGGATCTCTTTCCCCCCAACCCCCCACAGGCCTTAGTCTCTTATCAATGACTCTCTCCAACAGTTTTGTTGTATGACTCATCAGCTTTATCTCTTTATAACTAGTTCTGTTGCCAGTGTCACCTTTTTCCTTATATATTGGCCCTAAGATGCTTTCCCTTCCTGCTGAGACTGTCAATACGATTGCTAATGCAGAAGGTCATCTTAGCAACAGGAACATCTGTCTAGAGGTGACTAGGGACCAAACCTCCTTCACTGAGGACACTAAAACTCATCAGAAATGCTTGCTTTTGATAATTTCTAATCGGTGCTGGATTTAAAAGTTAAAGACCCCGTGTCCCTTTACCAATCTCCAGAGCCATTCCACCCACTCACGCACCCCTCCCCAGTACTTGGGTAGTTTGGACACTTGCTCAATCAGGTTTTCGTAACACAGTGATAGAAACACCTTAGGCAGTCTGCACTTGTGTTTACACCATTGCTAGCACCTATGCAGACACAATGTGATAGTGTAAATGGGACCAAGGTTAATTTACAGTGTAGCACTGACATACCATACAGCTATCTTAGTAATTGATATTGCCCGTATCCGCAGCACCTGTGTGTACGTACAGCACCTAACATATTTTAGGCACTACCTTAATACTAATAAATACTACTACTGTTGGAAGAAGAACAAGAACCCTAAGCTTAATAATCAATTTTATTTATCAAATTAATAGGGGTGATTGTTTTGAGACTCATTTTTCCTTTGTTCTAATGGCATAAGTTCTTTTGCTTCATAACCCTTTTCCCACATTTGTTGCTGTATAATCAAATTAAGCTTGATGTACTGATGCTATGCTCGCATGCATTTGGTTTCTTAATTAAGCTTAATTTACAAAGTCTGTTGCATCACATTGTTGGCTACATTTATAATCAAGGATTAAGTTTAAAGGTATGATAAGGGGGACTTGATCAGATAGCTGGCAGTCTGCTGTGTGTAGATGGGAATGGTGTGTTACAGCCTAAGATAAATTTTATTTTATGTATATAGTTGTTGAAAGACAAATTTAACTTCTACTTGATACATTAAATACATATGGAACTGCCAAGGGAAACTTAGTAGCTTAATCATCTGGTTGATCTCCATCTTACTATCAAATCTGTTTTGTTGACATGAGATACATTCACTGTCCAGTAGATTTGCTAGAGTTGATTTCTGCTTGCCATATTCATACAAGTTAGTAACTGAAGAGACCTGTTAGTCTTCCAGGCCATCATTGTTTCTTGCACTACTAGCTGGCCACTTTGAAAATTTTTCACAAATGGCCATAAGCCTCGGACTGCACTGAAATAAAGGCTTATATGTTTTTATTCTTTTCTAGGACAAGCCTACACAATTAAGAACTCTGTATGGTTCACATTCTTGATTCTTAATACAGAATAGCAGAATTTTATTGCTTCTGCAAATTTGCTATTCTATATTTTTTGTGTGATTACACACAAAAAAAATCCAACTATTTTTTGCAAATGGGAGTTATTCTGCCCTTTCCCCAGGATGCAAAGGAATGAGGTGGTCAAATATATTGTCCTGGCATGCTAAAGCTACTATGCTGTTAATAGCCTATAATCTTTAGAAGCCATAACTTTATTTGGGACATACACAACTTTGTGGATCTGACTAACTCATAACCAGGGTTGTAACACCAGGTAGGGAATAAACAGCAAGAGCTGATGGAAAAACTGGAACCAACTGGAATTTTATCTGTGGTTCTTATCACCTTTATGCTATTCATGTGTCTCAGTGTTGAGGAATTTGAAATCATTATATAGAAGCAAAATTGTTTCTAAATAGACGTCAGTTTTCAATGAAGAATCAATTGCAGCTTGAATCTCTGTGCTGAGTAAGTGGTATCCAGCTGAAGCCACTTGGATTGACTTTAGTTGGAATCCCATACTTTGCACAACTGCAGAATTGAGTTGTTGGTATTCTGCGTGCAGGGTCAAGGAACAAGTCAGATCTAGCAGAAGTGTGCAATATTTATCGCAGCAAGGGAAGGATTAAAAAGAATATTTTGGAAATCTTCAAAAACGCAGTCTCTGCTTTTAAAGTGTTTTCTTCTCCTGGCTCTTATCACCAGCTTCTCATTCACTGTAAATGTGTAAATAAATATCATGCTGTGATAGCTGCCAGTGAGGAATGCAGGCTACACAAATGTAAGTATAACAGAATCTTAGTAGCCCTGCTGCAGAATTTGAGATTGAGAAGCTGCAGGGTTTCTAGGGATCTGGCCATATTTTATATGCTGGAACAGCCTCTTGTGCATCGGTAATGTTCAAACTGCTGTCAGTGGCTCATGTGTTTGTGGAATCTTTTTGTCAAATTGTCAGATCATCCTGAGTAGAAATGAATTTTGTTTTTAATCTCTCGTGAAATCTTCTTACTAATGGACAGTCAGTCAAAACAGGACAAACAGCTGTTGAATGTCTATAACTATTTTGTTGATGTAATTTTTAATATTTTTTCATTATCTCTGACATCTAATAAGTTGGTGTTAGTATTAGGAGACCTTCACATCCCACATCGATGCAACAGCCTGCCAGCTAAATTCAAAAAATTGCTGGTTCCTGGCAAGATCCAGCACATCCTCTGCACAGGAAATCTCTGCACCAAGGAGAGCTATGACTACCTCAAGACTCTGGCTGGGGATGTTCACGTTGTCAGAGGGGACTTCGATGAGGTAATGGCCTCTCTAAACAATGTCTGTGTGTGTGTGTGTCTAGCAGGCAAGGGTAACATTTGCATGACTTTATCTAAACCACTTAACTTCAGTGTCATTAAGATGGCGTTAGTCATTCTTGCATTGGGTAACACACTGGGGACAAGAAACAAACAGCACTATGTGATTATGAGATCAGTGACTTTTAAAAGTTTAGTTCTCCCTCCATATGCAACAAGAGTAAATCCAGCTCTTGGATTTGTGCATGTTTGTATAATGCAGTTCAGATAATTGTATTTGAGTCATATTTGTATAAAAATAGCTAGACTTCTGGCTCTGTTTTCCCTCACTATTGCCAGATTGAAGACCCTCTGATCTCACTTACTTCTTTTGCAGCAATTGTGTGGTGTTTGTTTTTGTTTTTGGTAACACTATAACTAAGGTTAAGTTTTTGTCAGGGATATTTGTAGTAAAAGTCAGGGAGAGATCACAGAAAATCCACAAAAATTCACGGCAGCCCATGACCTGTCCTTGACTTTCACCACAAATCTCCTTGACAAAAGGGAGAGGCGGTTTCAGCACCCACCTCTGCTGGGGCTCCCGGGTCCACCGCCACTGTGGTGGGTGGGAGCTCCGGAGTCCCCCTGCCTGAACAGCTGGTAGCCGCAGTGTCCCCCAGCCACTGGCCATGGGTGCAGTTGCAACTGGGCAACTGCGCCTGGTCCTGGTCCTGCCAGCCGTGGCTGGGAGCTCCAGCCCCAGGACAGAAAATGTCACGGATTCCATTACCTCTGTGACATAATTGTAGCCTTAACTATAATTAACTTGGAAAGACCAGATTTTTATTGGTAAATGTGTATATGGTGAAATTGATGTATAACAAAATAAAAAATACTTATTTCCATTGATGATTGAAATTTACAGCTAGGCAAAATAAGAAAAATGCTGCTTGAGAATTTCCTAGAGTTTTTGATTTTCAGGATATTTATTTTGTATATGTTGACATGATGTTGGCAGCTTGTGTTCTAATGGGTATAACGCTTTAACTTCTTTAATGACGGTGTATGTTGAAATTCAATAACTTCCTGCAACTGTAAAAATAAACATTGATATCCACCAAAACTATTTAAAAAAATATTGAATTCTGCCAAGCCTATCTGTATTTAATGCTATTTGGGAACAGCAGGGTTCCCAAATGTTAAGTGTTTCTGTAAACTTAGCCCATTCCCACCAGCTTCCAGTCTGTTCCTTGCAAAAGTATTCAGTTGACTCCTGCCTGGGTATGGAGCCAATATTGAGTGGATTCTGCATGATGAAGCTGAGAAAAATGTAGTTGCCCATAAGGGTATTACTCAGTCATTTGCCCGGAATGAATACATGCAAATGGACTTTCTGCCAGTGAAAGAGTATATGTAACCTGCGCTGTGTGTGCTTATTTTTAGAACCTGAATTACCCAGAACAGAAAGTTGTAACTGTTGGTCAGTTTAAAATTGGGCTGATCCATGGCCATCAGGTTATTCCATGGGGTGACATGGCCAGCCTGGCACTACTGCAAAGGCAGCTGGATGTGGACATTCTGATTTCAGGGCATACACATAAATTTGAGGCATTCGAACATGAAAACAAGTTCTACATCAATCCAGGATCGGCCACGGGAGCCTATAATGCCTTGGAGATGTGAGTTAAATAAGTTTGGGGATCTTTATACTGCACCCATCACCGTAATATTTGAGCACTTATTTTATATTTGTATAGTTCTGGTGCGCCCATGACGATGATACTTAGATGTCTGTCTTAACTGTTTGTGATTATAAGAAGCTTTAGATACTGGAACAATACTTTACCTCTTCTCTTTAGAAAGCTTAATATATGTATTGTATTCTTGAATAATTTCTCCTAGGTCTAGTGAAGGAAATGCCGAAAATGGCTGCGCAGCATTTACACACATTTGTTATTGTCTATTCCCTTTGAATCCCAGGACTGGAAAGTTCTGAAAAACTAAAGCCCCTGTATTCATCTGTATCAAATGAAATAGAGACAACTGTGCTCTGATGTTTCTAACATTCCCCTTCAGTGATATGTGCCAGAGATGGGACAGCTTCAGTGGAAAAGATATTTTGGGGAGGGTTCCATGCTAACATAATGCACTGAAATTACCAAAAAAAGTTTTGCTGTTGATTTCAAGGATTATTCTAGTGTAACTTCAAAATCCCTCTGCCTGCGATGAATTGTAGCTGCAGTTTTTCTAAGTGTTGTGTTTTCCATTCTTCTGCAGTAGATCACACTCGCAATGCAATTTTTAAATCAGATTCCTTGGGGCAGTTCACGAGTTGTCTAAGTTAGGGTCTGTTAAAATCTAACTGTAATGCTGCTACTTCTCTAATTGTCAAATGTATGAACCAAAATGATTTGTCTTTGCAGAAACATCATTCCTTCATTTGTTCTGATGGATATCCAGGCGTCCACAGTTGTGACTTATGTGTATCAGCTCATTGGGGATGATGTGAAAGTAGAAAGAATTGAATACAAAAAGCCCTAACGCAAATCAGTCATGTCCACTGGTGCTTTTTTACCGTGTCTCATTCCTTTTTCCCGTCAAATCGACTAACTAAACCATCGTGATCCACAGACTTTATTGCAACACTTTATTGGACAGTTTACACACTAACACAATCAGTTTTTAGTAACTACTACTTGTAAGCTTATTGTAAACCTTAAGAGTGTAATTCGTTTACAGTACATAATTTCCAAGCACACGTCACACACTGAACTATCTTCTATGTATAAAATGGCTACGCTTGTAAATATCTAGTGTTACCACAGCTGTTAAGACTGACTGATCTCACGTGCATGACTAGATTGTTGTAATTTGAGACCAAACTTGTTACATAAATTATTCTAACCCTTAATATTTAAATAAACACTTATCTCATCTATTTGTGTCGTTTGCTTGCCATGAATATATTTTTATGTATTGTGGATCGGGCTGGAATTGGAGCATAACTTCTCAAAGTGCTTAAAGACCATCCTAGCCATTAAGAAGTCTTAATTCATTTAAAATAGCATTTATTCAACCTGCATTTCTGATAAAGGTGACTGTGTAACATGTGACTTGGCCAGAACGGATGAATAAGATGCAGACCCCATGGTTAAAGTAAAACCTGTATTAAAGTAAAATGACTTCCTGTATTAAAGATGGTTGCTGAACAGCTTCCTACCCGAGCTAAACTGCAACTAATAGTCTGATTTATGTCCCTGCATTAGCTATATAGGACAAGGCAGCTCTATAAAGAGGAAGCTTCCTGTTGCTTCTCACCTGCTCCCATAAGCCAAAAAAAGAATTTTTTTCATCTTTCTCTCTCATTCCTCTTGTAAGGGTTAAATGCCCCAGCTAGCACTATTTCAGTCTGGGCGAGGCACTGAAGCACAGCACGTCTGGTCTCTGCTACCATAGAGCTTTTAGCATGGATACTCCCCTGCCCCCGCTGTGCAGAGAAAAAGCTGCAAAGGCATCCCCTGAAATCATCCATAAACATGTTAGACTTGACCTCAGCGAGCTCTAGGCCATCTTTTCTGAACACCTCAGGGAAGCGTGTGAAATCTTGCACTGAATGACCACCAAAGTTTGGAGGTACTTGGCCATCTCCCTGTTTCACACGCTCCTGATCAATCCAGTGGTTCTCTGCTTTATCTGCCTCCAAATGATCTGACCAGAGAATCCTCACGTTGTCTAAGCAGCGTGAAATCCCTCTTTATCCTGATGACTAGTTTGACAAAGTTCTTTTCTACCTAATGGGCAATGCTGATCAGCCACGGGTAAGAATGAAGAGTGCAGAAGCAGCAGTAGTATGTGCTGCTACATGTGGCCCCAATGCGTGATGCTGTCATTTAATGCCAGAGCCATAGAGAAGAAGTTACTTTAATCACTGCCTCCTTTGCCTTTGTGTAATGTTTTCCCCTGTGCCTTGCAGCTGATAGCATCTGTGATGCCCAATGAGTGAAATGAGATGCAGCAAACCACAGAATCTGCTGAAGTATCTTTGCATTAAGTGCTCTTGGTATTGTTCATGTTTCTGTTTCTTGAAGATTAATTTGAACAGAGTTTGCATGGTTGACCCTCTTCTGCGTCTGAAAATAGATCTGCTGTTATATTAATCTGAAACCACTAGGTGCCACACTCTCTCCTCAAATCCTCTCTTTTTGCTCTTTACTCTGCAGCAGGCTGCTTGTTCTGATTCATTCTGTGGTATAGGACACCTCTATCTCCCATCTCTCCCAAATGCATTGTAGTTATCAGTTATTATTTGTATTACCATAGCCTCTAGGAGCCCTAGCCATAGACCCCAGTTTGAGAGCTGCTGTGCTAGCCCGTAATAGGGTTGTTATTATAGGGAAAGCAGTGCCCAGTGGACACTTCACGCAAAGTTGGCTCTAAAAGCTTTTTTCCTTTTTCTACAGTGGGGTAAGTGAAACTGGAAGTCAGTTAATCCCACCCCATGAGGATTTCTAGACTCAGGCAAGTGAACTGAGAATGAGATATGAACCTCATTCACACCAGAGGCACTGAAGGAATTACATTTTCTTCACACATCAGAGAGGATCTAATAATTTATCTGTGTAGCAGGGCGCTGGTACAAAGGCACCTAATTGGCCCCTGCCCAGTCAGCTCCAATCAGGAGAAACAGATTGGGGCTGATGGAAAAGGTCTGATGCTGGCTGAGGGTTGGCAATGCATGTGGGCCTGACAAGCCAAGGACTATAGAGGCTGGGAGGGAGTCAGGAGGGAAGGGGCAGGCAGGGAGACGTCAGGGAGGGAACTGAAGGTCTCCTAGCTGAAGGCTGCCTCTGCCTGTAAAGGAGGTGACTAATCCTGTAAAGCTTGTATATAGACAGACACCGGTGGTGGGAGAACCTTAAGTAAATAAAGACACAGGTGTTGCACAACCCTGAAGCCTCTCTGAGCCTTATTGGGGCAGCAAGTGGGCTCCAGGAAGAGGGGTGGGTTGTGAACCCCGTTACAAACTGCTTTTCCTCCCAGGTCCAAAGCATTCCCTTATTCTCCTCCTCCCTCTAGGGCATCAGATCACTTTCCATAGGCAAAGAGAGCTGGGGATGGCTATCTCTGGGATCCCTCAACACCACCTCATAGGCTAGGGCTGTGCTGGGAGGCAGCAGGACCTGCTGTTCTGACCCCAGATTTGTCAATTACACTGTGTGTGGCCTCAGGCCAGTCAATTCACTCTGTGTAATATGGTGGAATACTGCTTCCCTAAGCACCCTGGAGGAGAGTTGGGAAAAGTAATTACTTATCACTTCTACAGTGCTTTGAACGAGTAAATAATATCAATATGAGATGGGCGGAGGAGTCACTAGTGACGGAGGACAGTGCTCCACTCTTAGATTCCTGTTTTCTTGTATCTGAGCCTGTTAAACAAATGATTCATTGTTTCAAATGCCAGTTATTCCACAGACTCCAGTTGTATGATGAAAACAAAGCCTTCTAAAGGATTTATATATGGAGGTGGGGCAGAATTAGATATAAGGGAGACAGATTCATTTGTAGTTTTCTTTGAAGCTGGCTGTGGTGTTCTCTGCAATGTTACAGACGAAAAGGAAGGCAATTAGTTTGAAGTTTAAATGAATACCAGTTAACCTCTTTTTTTACCTGTCCTCTCTTCCCTTCTGGGTTATAAGAGTTGATGCTGACTGTAACATGTAAAGTGTTTCCTGTTGTTTTGATGTCAGCCCATTAGGCTTTGTCTGAGCTGGAGTTCATATGAGCAAGTTTCTCAGCGTGATTGGATTAGATTAATACAGGGTGACTCTTGTGCACTCTGTATTTCTAGTGTGAAATGAAGCTGGAGAATGCGCAGAGGAATTTTTGCTCCTGTGCACAAGGCAGGCACAAATCTCTTTCCCTGGCCAAGTGGGTTTTTTTGTGTGTAATGGTGGCAATTTTCCAATGCAGCTACTGGGGTCAGTATTTTCTCAGCACAGAGACTATCAGAGGGGTAGCCATGTTAGTCTGGATCTGTAAAAAGCAACAGAGAGTCCTGTGGCACCTTTAAGACTAACAGATGTACTGGAGCATAAGCTTTTGTGGGTGAATACACAGAGAGGATGTTTAGAGTTCAGAGTGTGTATCACATAATGAAAAAGGAGCCTAAAACAGCCCAGGGGCCCTGAGGGAATTAAATTCCCCTCTTTCTCCAGTTCAAACATGCAGGTGATTTCTCAGGCCCTCTTTCTTTACACTTTATATTTCCCAGTTGTTTTCTTTCGCTATCACATTTTCCTCACCCAGACCCCTGCGTTGGCTGGGGCGCTGGGAGCAGGAGTTATTAGTGACAGAACTTTGATGCCAGAATAAGAGCCTGCCAGAAGCACATCTAAGCCGGGCCACTCAGGTGCTGATCCTGCCAGGCCTGGGCAGCTTCTGGAGACCACAGCCCCCTCCACTCCAATGGCAGGCCCCAGGAATGGTGGAACTGGGTCAGTCTAGAGCACCGTATTTTTTTTTTTGGTCTATTCTTGTGACAGAGTTACTGCTGTTCTGGATGCAAATTGGGTATCTGCACACACAAATGATGAGCTGGGTACCTAACCATCTGCATACACAACAAACATGGTGAGTGCACAACTGTGGTTATTACACCAATAAAGAAAGGTGCACAAAATGCACAGGCAAAAATGAAAGCAGACTTCGGGGCTCCAGTTCCTGAAAGTCCCCAGTTCGACTGGGCCTCAAGGAGTTGGGTCAGTTGCTGAGGAGGAAATGAAGTAGAAATTCAATATTGGGGGAAGCTGATGTTTGGTACAATTCCAGGCAGTGTAAGGGACACTCAGATACACAGTGCAGTGTCTTATCAATTAAGGCAATAATCAGGATAATGGAAGCCTGGGATCCTGCTCATCTCTCGTGGGTTCTTTCCAGAACTAGAATGTCCCTGGATACTATGAGCATTTATAGATATAAGGGGAGAGAGACACTATTTCAGCTGAATTCATCTGTCATGTCAATAAGTCAATATCCTCCAAAGGAAAAATTATGAACAGAGTCAAATTCTGTTCCCACTTGACATCAGTGGGGTTGCCTGGGTGCTGTTTAGGGCAGGATTCTGTCACTGAACTTAGCTGTACATTATAGTGGCTATAGGAAGGGAAGAAATGAAAGTTTTCCAAGAACTTCCCTGCATGGGACTTTTGTATGAAGCTAGAAAATTTAGTCACCCCAGTACTAGAAAGTAGAAATCATGCTGCCCTTTTCTATGTAATGGCCAGGGTATCTCCGCAGGTTTTCATCAGGAAAAGTGAATGACCTCCCCTTTCTGTCCCCACTGGGTTTGAATCCCTCAATAAAGAGCACTTCCATTTAACTGCAGCTGCATTGGGGATGTGTGGGGGTGTGAAGGCTGTGAAATGCTACTGCAGCCACTGAACAGGGAACAGATTTGCATGAAGGGGCCGTTCTCCAGTTGTGGGGGTTTAAAAGGGAATCAGAGGGTCCTAACCAGAGACCCATTTGCCTCAGGAAGCCGAGCTCGTCTGGATTCCCCACCATGGCCTGGGCCCCTCTGCTCCTCATGCTGCTCACTTACTGCTCAGGTGCGATGATGGGGAGGGTTTACACACAATCTGTTTTGATTACTCACTTTATTCTGTTTTTCCCATTCATTTTCAGTCTCTTGCTCCTTGATTCTATTTCAGTATGCAGCCAAAGTAGAGGGTTAACTGTGATCGATTAATTCCTGTCCTCCTTGTTCCAGGGGCCAGTTCGCAGCCCACGCTGACCCAGCTGCCTTCAGAGTCAGTGTCCCTGGGAAACACTGTGAAACTCTCCTGCACTCTGAGCAGTCAGCACAGTAGCTATGTCATCTCCTGGTACCAACAAAGGGATGGCCAGGTCCCTCAGTTTCTTTGGTACAGTGCTAGCACCAAAGGAGACAGGGTCCCAGATCGATTCACTGTTTCCAGCTCCGGAGCCATTCGCTATTTAACCATCACCAAGGTCCAGCCAGAGGATGAGGCCACTTATTACTGTGGTGTGCATCATGGCAGTGGCAGCAGCTATGGGTAACCCACAATGATACAGTCAGATGGGAACTGAGACCAAAACCTCCCTTCACTCAGCCTGTGCTCTGCTGGGAACTGCGCGTCATACACAGCTTGGGTTACTCATAAGCCTTTATGCTACAGTCTGTAAGCCCAAAGAAAAGGAGAACAGTGGTGGGCAGGGGAAGGGATTTGCTGGAATCAGGGTGTTGGTAGTGAACTGAGCATAGTCAATAGCTGTTCAATGCCAGAGTGGCCCATCTCTGAGTGGCAGCTCTAAATGTCTCAACACGGTAGAGCCAATTGGAGACAGAGAAGCAAAATAGCACGTATCTGTGTGTGTGTTTATGTATGAGCTGGTAGGAGTTCCTGTCATATTTGGCTGGATGATGGGAGTTGGCATATAGCTGCCTCAAGGGGTGGGTCTCAGAATCTGTAATGTTTTGGTTATACATTCACATTATTCCAGTCTGAGTGGAAGGGAAGCCCGTCATAGAAATCAGGTATAGTCCACCATGAACCCAGAGGGAGTGCTTGGAGGGGAGCTTTTGTTATCCAAGAGGCTACAGATTGTGTGGAAGCCTTGCTTAGCTCTGAGCTACTTACTTTACATTGGGATTCTATCTCAGTTATTCAGCTATAGAAACGAGCCAGAACTCAATTAAATGAGAGTTAATAAATCAAAGTTTAAATACGCTGATCCAAGGTTTGACTCTGCATAGGGCATTCTGAAAGTCGTGCAAAGACAGAGCTCTGCCCTGTACTCCAGCAAAGAATTGAGCTGAAGTGGAGGAAGCAGGGGTTATATTAGTAGCTGTACATAACTTGTCACAATATCCCAGTTACACCTGGGTTTCTGCTTCAAACAGTTCACTGAGAATTCCACCTCCTCCTCGCTATTTAACAGGGAACTTCTCTTCCTGCTCCCACTCCACTGTCTGCAGAAGGACAAACAGCTCTTGCCTGTTTCTGTACTCGCTCTGAAGGGTTTTGTGGACAGATCTCCCCACTCAATGTTCAGTACCCGGGAAAGGCGAGTTATGAATTACACACGAGGTCCCGTTCACCTCTCTGATTGGGAATGAATATCTTTGTGGTGTCAGTTCAGCCGTGTAGTTCATGGCATCTTCTCCGCTTTGATTTTCCTGGTTTGATATTGCCCCTGGATGTTTGTTCCTTTCTATGTGAAGTCTCTGGATCTCGCAAACCCCCTGAGTCCCAGGACCCATCAATGACAAAGAGATTGAGTAATCTGTCAGTTCCCACCACCCCACTTCCCAGATCTCTCTTCAGGTTCCATGCAAATGGTTAGTTTGCAAATTAATGGTTATCAGTTCACAGCCATTCTCCTGCTCCCCTTCCCCCCCCCCCCCACATAAACATTTAGGCCGGGATATTCAAATCTGTCTAAGGGAGTTAGGCACCCAGCCCCACTGAAATTCACCATGACTTGGGATCCTAACGTCTTTAGACTTACAGCTAGTCAGAACATGGCATTTTTTCCACTGACCATTTCAACTGTTTGTCAATATCCCCCCAAATTTCCAGTTTTCAGCAGTACATTTTCTTTTTTCCAACCAAAAAAATCATCATTTTGAGGAAAGAAGACACCATATGTGAAAAGCTTTGTTTCTGTGTGTCATAAACCTAGTCCCAGATTTGGACCTTAGCGTCCAAAATATGGGGGTTAGCATGAAAACCTCCAAGCTTAGTTACCAGCTTGGACCTGATAAAGCTGCCACCACCCAAAAAATTAGAGTGTTTTGGGGCACTCTGGTCCCCACAAAAACCTTCCCTGGGGACCCCAAGACCCAAATCCCTTGAGTCTCACAACAAAGGGAAGTAAACCTTTTCCTTTCCCTCCTCCAGGTGTTCCTGGAGAGATACACAGAAGCAAACTCCGTGACTCTAAGCAGAGGGATTCCACCCTCCCCCGTTTCCAGCCTGGAAACACAAGCATTTCCCTCTTCACCCAGAGGGAATGCAAAGTCAGGCTAGTAAATCTAACACACACAGATTTCCCCCTGACTTCTTCCTCCCACCAATTCCCTGGTGAGCTGCAGACTCAATTCCCTGGAGTTCCCCACTAAAGAAAAACTCCAACAGGTCTTAAAAGAAAGCTTTATATAAAAAGAAAGAAAAATACATAAAAATGGTCTCTCTGTATTAAGGTGACAAATACAGGGTCATTTGCTTAAAAGAATATTGAATAAACAGCCTTATTCAAAAAGAATACAATTCAAAGCACTCCAGCAACTATAGACATGTAAATACAAAAAAAAAACGTATAAATCACTATCTGATCTTTTGTACTTACAACTGGGAAACAGAAGATTAGAAAGCAGGAAACAGAAATCACTTCTCATAGCTGAGAGAGAGTAGGCAGAAGACCAAGAACAAAGGACTCACACACAAACTTCCCTCCACCCAGAGTTGAAAAAATCCTGTTTCCTGATTGGTCCTCTGGTCAGGTGCTTCAGATACTTATTTCCAGGTGAAAGAGACGTTAACCCTTAGCTATCTGTTTATGACACGCCCCCCAAATTGCAGACAGTGGGGAAGCTCACTGGCGGCGATTTCCTCCTAGAACTGTAAACTAAACAGATTAATACAACACATGCACCTTTACATATACCACTAAGTATATAACTAACAGACTTCTACATTTTAAGAACACTTTTTAACTACTGGATTCTGGGAAACTCTCACGGGAGAGTGCATCAGCTACTTGGTTAGAAGCTCCTGAGATGTGCTGAATTTCAAAATCAAAATCTTGGAGAGCTAAACTCCAACGAAGAAGTTTCTTGTTGTTCCCCTTGGCAGTATGAAGCCACCTAAGTGCAGCATGGTCAGTTTGTAGCTGGAACCGCCGTCCCCAAACATATGGGCATAGCTCTTCCAGGGCGTACACAATGGCATAGCATTCCTTTTCACTGACTGACCAGTGACTTTCCCTCTCAGATAGTTTCTTGCTGAGAAACACGACAGGATGGAAGTTGTGATCCGTTGCTTCCTGCATGAGAACTGCTCCTATACCACGCTCAGATGCATCCGTGGTTACTAGGAACTGACCATTTCAACTGTTTGTCAAAATTCCCCCAAATTTCCAGTTTTCAGCAGTACATTTTCTTTTTTCCAACCAAAAAAATCATCATTTTGAGGAAAGAAGACACCGTATGTGAAAAGTTTTGTTTCTGTGAAAACCCAATTTTCCATCAATAGAACGTTTTTGAGCTGCCCGAATCAGGCTCCTTTGGAGATGCCAGCCTTATACCATGAACTGTAACCTGTACCATGTGTTCTGGTATGGTGTTAACCGCCCGGAGCAGGTGGCGGCGCCCTGTACGGCGGGTAGCAGGCATTCCGAGCACGTGTGCCAGCATGACAAAGTAATCGACACCACCATGGGAGGCTGTGCAAGCCAAAGAAATAAACCTTCGATCAAACACAAACAAATGCCAGAGTGCACTGAATTAGATCAGTTATGATGGACCCGAGACAACTGTACACATGGAAAGAGCCCCAAACCGGGAAGCCTTCTAAACGTTCCTAGGCATGGTACCATTGGAGCCAGTGGTACTCAGTGGCCAATAGAAAAACACAAAGTGCTATTGGGCCTGTTGAGATGACATTGCTGTATATGTTGTATCTGTATGACGGCACGTTGTGATCTCACACAGCATGAGGCAGGCAATGCTAAGTATAATCCACATCAGTGACTGAACAGGCCACTGCAGAAACAATTACTATGAGAACAAGAGACCTGTGGCGCAAAGCTCAGATAGCAGAGAGCATTGGTCTGTGGTTATTACTGTTGCTAGGTGATATGTTACATTTCCATGTGATTTTTTTTTAAAGGAACATGTAAGAACACCCACTAGGATCGGTAAATACCGACCTCTGTCATGTGGCCAAGTATTGACCTTGCCACCCTGACCAAGAATCTGGCACAGGAGACAGAACATCAAGTTGTCCGGTATATTGCCACCACGCCAGGGCTCCTTGTTATGGCTCTGAATTTCTGGGATGCACTGAAGGAGGGAATTGTGCAGAGCAGGGCATTTGTCTCCTGTGCATGTGGTAGCTTTGACCAGGTTCATTAGCTCCAGGCCACTCTGTGCATTATGCACAGAGAATATACACACTCCGCGATCTTTCCTTGCCCAACGGTGATGTGCATAGGATACGGTTAGTGAGATCTCTAGCAATTCTCCAATGCAGTTAGCTGATGGGGAGGGGTGTAAAGCACTTTCCCAACTTACAAAGGGTATTTAGGATCCAGGGTGTGAAACCCAAAATGAACCTAATTCACCCCAGGGACCCTGAGAGAATTAAACTTCTCCTTGTGTCCAGTTTGAATGTGCAGCCTATTTTTCTGGTTCTCATTCTTTACATATTGTCTAATGTTGTGCTTTCTCTGTTGTGTCCCCCTCACCACCACCCCTGCCATTGACTGGAGCACATCAGCTCCCTAGGATCGGGGCATTGGCGGGGATGGCACTTTGACTCTGGAGTTTGGTTCTGCCAGGAATACATCTGAACCTGGCCAGTTAGTTCCTGATCCTGCAGGGGGCTGAGCAGCTCCTGGGCATTGCCAGAGCCCTCAGCTCCCACTGCAGGCCCTGGAAGGGGAGGGCACGCAGTGCCTTGCAGAATCAGGCCCACGTGGAGTACAACAGAAGCATCTCTCTCTCTCCACACTTCCCACTGTCCACAGGCTTCCAAGCCCCAACCATTTCTTCTCTCATTTTAAAAAGCAGAGGCCCTTTTAAGGCTTGTTTTTTGCCTGCATTAGTGCACATCGTCCACTTCAAACTGGTAACAATAGTCTAAATGCTGCTCTTGCTTACAGCCATGCTTCAGTGGCGTTCCATGTGGGTAATCAAGTGCTGAATTCAGCCACTGCTTCCAGCTGCAGCTGTATAATACAGCCTTATATTGTAAGGAGTCTGTATAGTCTAGGGACTACAGGAGAGGAAACCATGAAACCTTCCCTGCACAGGACTTTCTTGTGATGCTAGGAAGTTATTCTCCCCAGTACAGCAGAATTCATGCTGCCCTTTTCTATGTGGTAGCTGGGGTACCTCTGCAGGTTTCCATCAGGAAAAACAAATGATTCCCTTTCTGTCATCTCTGGGTTTGAGTGCCTCAGAGAGCAGAGCTCCAATTTAAGAGTTGCTGCATTTCTCAGGGGGACTGTGAACTGCTACTGCAGCCAGTGAGCAGGGGGCAGATTTGCATGAAGGGGCCGTTCTCCAGCGCTGGAGGTTTAAGAGAGAATCGCCGGGTTCCAGCCAGAGACCCATTTGCCTCAGGAAGCCGAGCTCATCTGGATTCCCACCATGGCCTGGGCCCCTCTGCTCCTCATGCTGCTCACTTACTGCTCTGGTCAGCTGGGAGGGTTGACTTGTCCCAAAACTTTGGCCAAGGACTGTGATTATTGTGTTGTAAATTCAGGCCAATCAAATGTTTTTTTGGAACATCTCTGCTGTTGAAACGTAAAAGCAGCAGATCAGTGATCTGAGATTTTCAAAACATTCTTGGGGATTCATCTGGGCTTGTGCAGCCAAATTTCTTGCTGTCCTTTGAACATCCCTAGCATGAGACTTCATAACAGATAATGGGATGTGGGGCTACTCATCATTTATATATTCCCGTTTTTATTCTTGTTTAGGTGCCAGTGCACAGCCAGTGCTGACTCAGCCCTCCTCAGAGTCTGTGTCACCAGGACAAACAGCCAAACTGTCCTGTGCCATGAGCAGTGGGTACAGCCTTAGCAGTTACAATCTGTATTGGTACCAACAGAGATCTGGCCAAGCCCCTCGCTTTGTGCTGTCAGGTACTACTAGCAGAGGTGATAGGATACCAAGACGGATTCACTGGTTCCAGCTCTGGCAATGATGGTTATTTAACTATCACCAATATCCAAGCAGAGGATGAGGCTGATTATTATTGTGCCATGTGGTATGGCAGTAGTGGAGTGTCCCACGGTGATGAAGTCATATGGGGAACTGAGACAAAAACCTCCACTGTCCTTCTTCATCGTATGTCCTGCTGTGAGTCCACTGGATAGGGAGTTTGGTATAAGAGGGAGGCGGAGTCAAGCTATTCCTCCAAAGAGATATTTTCAAAACTATTAATTCAGATTATTCAGCAAAATTTTAATGAATTGAAATATTCAAAAAAATCAGTGCTTTGAACAGTTCTGGGACAGAACAAGGAGCTAAACAGGAAGCAAAAGTTGTCATGAATGAATCCTCTGGCTCTGCTGAATGGGAATGGCTGATGGGAGTCACAAAGCTGAAATTACAAGCTAGAATTAATGTGCATAATTGTCAATAACTCGGAGATTGGTTTGAAGTGAACCTGGGACCGCAACTGGCGAAGAGACCACCCCCGGCCTGCAACTCCCGGAAGTGAATCCAAGAAAAGGTTCAGCGTAGGAGAAATGTCTTTGAAAAGGTCTTGTCCGTCACCCAGTTGTAGACATTTTGAGGACGTGAGGAACAACTGTGTGAATCAGAGCACCCCAGTGGCTGGCAAAGATTGACATAGTGATGGTAGGTGATGGCAGGCGTTTAACAGAGGGTGAACCCTGGAATCATTAAATCTGGGAAGGACCTATGTGATATCTCACTGGAACAGTAATACGTGTTGTTCTTAAATGTCCTTCTGGTATTTCCCAGCCATGCTATTTTTGCACCCATCATTTTAATCACACTTTTAGTCTCATCACTGGCTTCCCATAATCATTTAATTGGTTGAAATCACTGACAAATCTTAGAACATCTGGAAACCTTTGACTGCCAGCTGTGAAGCTTGTGACACTGCAGAAATAGAGTGGCAGATGCCTTTTCAAAAGCGGCTTGAGGGATGTATTTTGTCAAAGGAGGCTGTTAGGGGCACGGGAAGCATTCCAGCATGAACTGCAAGCCAGACTACCGAAGACCATTCCCAGAGCATTCTTTGTGTCCTGCAGGTTTCACGCTCCAGTTCTGAGGGCTCCTTGTCTGGTGTAATCTAGACAAAGGTTCTCCAACTTTGTCGCAGGGGGGACCACGCCTGAATGGAGAGATTGTCTTGTGGGGTATTTTGCCTCCCATTCATGATTGTGATGACCACCTCTCCTCCAATTTGTGATCGATAGTGTTCCTGTGGCAACCACACAGTGATGGTTGACATGGAAATGCAAAAGAACTGAATGTATTTATAGCAATTTTGATGCAATTTAGCACCTAGAAACTCGGAGGAGGAGCCAGCACCATGTCCTCTCACCACCAGTGAGCATTCCAAGCACCACAGTTTGAGAACCACTGATCTCAGCTGTGCTTGTCATTTTCCTAAGATCCTCCCTGTCCTGGAAGATTTAGCAATCCTGGTTGTTTCTCAAGATTGGCACGGGAAATGGTGCCCCTAGCCTGGTGAGTGCCCCCTGGTGTCAGGGCCCAATGTTGCAGACATCTTTGTTCCAGCGCCTAGGTTGGAATCCTTCTGGGGGTAAAACTAATGTCCCAAAGTCTCTTAGTGATCAGCCCTTCATTTGGGCTCAGTCTCCAATCTCCTTTCTCGTCTCCCCAAGCTCTGGTATTGAGCGCTGGCCCTCAGGCTGCCTCCCTGAGGTCTCTGTTCTCCTGTGGACCCCTGTGCTGTGTCCCCTTTGCCCTCGGTGGTTCCACCCTTCAGACTGAACTCTCCTTTCTGTTGGGCCCAGGTGTCCAATAAATTATTACCTGGTGCACCCCCAGCCCTCTGGCTGAGAACTTGAAGTAACTAATTAGGTACATCTATTGCACCTGTGCCATAATTCATTGACTATTAATCTCTTTCCAGCCCCTGAGGGGGTTTCACCTCATTTACAGAAGCATATTAAGCTGTATTCTCATAATTCCTTCAGCCAAGAGTGACTTGCTGGCCCTGTCTATCACAGCTATTGCAATGGATGTTGCAGCCAAGCTGGCTGATTCTAGCATCAAGCTCAAGTGCTAGGAGAAAGGTGCTCCAGTGGACTGGATAAGAGCAAACAGCTATCTTTGCTTGGTGGTTTATTCTGAATATATGCAAATGCAGAGTGTCATTTCCTGAGGCTCATTCTTGTCATAAAAAAATGTCGTCCTAGTAGAGTGACCAGATGTCCCGATTTTATAGGGACAGTTCCGATATTTGGGACTTTTTCTTACATAGATGTCTATTACCCCCCACCGTCTGTCCCAATTTTTCACACTTGCTATCTGGTCACCCTATGTCCTAGGGACACGGAGGGCTCCATGCACTCTTGAAGCTTCATTCCCACAATGGGTGATGCTCTGTGTCCTTGCCAGGCACTGAACGGCAGCCTGCATAGCCAAACTGTTCTACCTAGCCCAGGCTTTGGGACACAATTCATGGCCAGGGGTTAGTCCCATCACTGGTGGACTTTGCTCTCATATCCGGTGCTGGGAGTTGTCACACACACATATATATATATGTATGAGGGTTTGGTACAGACCACATCGCTCAGCCAGCTACATCTTTCCACTCCCTCAAGCAGGTTGGGGAAGGGCTGGCGTTGGAAAAGCCCAGCGGAAAGCCAGATTCCTCAGCATGCCCTGCCCCCACTGAGGAATGCTCAGTTTATTATGAGACACCAAGTTCCAGCAAAGCCCCTGAGGACTGTGACTCCCATGGCGACAACAGTGCAATCAGCGTGCGTGGTCAGGAGCTAATACACTTCCTCCTACACGCACACACAGATAGTGACTCCCTGCCACAATGCAGTTAAGCTGGGTACTAATCATCATTAAACTTTTATACTGTGGCCTCGCGACCAGCCAGCTCGGGGCTCCATTGGGCCAGGCGTTGCATGAATGAAAAGTAAATGACGGCCTGTGCTCCAAAAAGCTTACGGTCTAAAAGCCAACACACAGCAGGTGGATGAGACAAACAAGTGGCCCGGGGTGGGTAAACCAGGTAAGAAATCTAACAGGCGGTGTGTGCAATCTTTAGCCGGTCAGGAGCAGCGATCACGTTACCGGTGAAATCAGTGCCATGGAGGGGGCATGCTGGGATGGATCAGCATTGACCATTTGAAATGGTGACGGGAGTGCAGAGAAGAATTTGGTCACAGCAAAGGGGGCCAAGTCAGCTTGTGGTTTTGATTTCCAAAGAACCCTCATCAGCAATCTGAATTGCCCATGCAACTGGGATCCTGATTCTGTGAACAGAGCAGGAACAGGGGGAGGGCTGCACCGGGGCTGCAATCTCCCAATTCTCCTATTGATATTGCCAGGTCACTGCGAGGCAGAGGGGAGGGAAACACAAGTCCTGGGTGGCTACGATTTTTCACAGGGATTGATTGGTGGCTGTACTCAAACTAGGCTGTAGTGGCAGGGTGTGTGTGTGTGTCTTTTTGTCCTGTGTTTGTACAGTTTGTGCAGTGCTTAGGACAATTGGGGCTTGGGCTCTGACTAGGGCTCCTAGGAACTACTGCAATACAGATGATAAATAACAATAATAATAATTACTCAGGTGGGGATGTGAGCTCAGTTTATTGTCCATCCTTCTGGCAAAGAGAATCTATGAGCCTTGGCTTTGCCTCTGTTGCCTAAGTCCAGAAGGAACCACTGTGACCATCTAGTGCGACCTCCTGTAGAACTCAGGCCATATAACCTCCCCACAATAATTCCTAGAGCAGAGCTTTTATAAAAACACCCAGTCTTGATTTTAAAATGGTCAGTGATAGAGAATCCACCACAACCCTTGGTAAAATAGTCCAGTGATTAATAACTCTGTTAAAAATGTACACCTTATTTTCAATCTGAATTTGTCTAGCTTCAACTTCCAGCCATTAGATCGCATTAGACCCTCCTCTGCTAGAGTGAAGAGCCCATTGTTAAAATATTTGTTCCCCATGTAGGCATATATAGACTGTAATCAAGTCTCTTTGTTAAGCTAAATGGATTGAGCTCCTTGCGTTTATCACTAGGAGGCATATATTCTAATCATTTAATCATTCTCGTGGCTCTTCTCTAAACCCTCTGCAGTTTATCAACATTCTTTATGAATTGTTTGGATACCAGAACTGGACACAGTATTATAGCAGCAGTTGCACAAGTGCCAAGTGCAGAAGTTAAAATCCTAGGATTGCATTAATTCTTTTGGCCACAGCATCACACTGAGAGCTCGTATTCAGCTAATTATTCATCATGACCCAAATCTTTTTCAGAATCACAGTTTCCTAGGATAGAGTCCCTCATCCTGCAAGTATGGCTGCATTCTTTGATCCCAAATGTAAACATTTACATTTAGCCATATTTAAAACACATTTTGGTTGATTACTTTACCAAGCGATCCTGAATGCTCTGAATCAGTGACCTGTTGTCTTCATTATTTACCACTCCATCAATTTGTGTGTCACCTGCAAACTTTATCAGTGATGATTTTATGTTTTCTTCAAGGTCATTGAAAAAGATGTTAAATAGCATAGGGCCCAGAATTGATCACTGCGAGACCCCACTAGAAATACACCCACTCAATGATGATTCCCCAGTTACAGTTACATTTTGAGGCATACCAGTTAGCCAGTTTTTAATTAATTTAATGTGTGCCATGTTAATTTTATATCATCCTAGTTTTTTAATCAAAATATTGTGCAGTACTAAGTCAAACGCTTCACAGAAGTCCAAGATATTATGTCAACACTATTACTTCATCAACCAAACTTGAAATCTCATCAACAAAAGATATATTAGTTTGACAGGTTCTATTTTCCATAAACCCATGTTGATTCACGTTAATTATGTTATCCTCCTTTAGGGCTCTATTAATCAAGTCCTGTTTCAGCTGCTCCATTATCTCGCCTATGATCACTCTCAGGCTGACAGGCCTATAATTACCCGGGTCAGACTGTTTGCCCTTTTTAAAAATCGGCACATTACTTTTCTTCCAGTCTTCTGGAACTTCCCCAGTGCTTCAAGACTTACTGAAAATCAACATTAATGCTCCAGTGAGCTCCTCAGCCAGCTCTTTTAAAATGCTTGGAGGCAAGTTAGCTGGACTCACTGCTTTAAAAATGTCTAACTTTAGTAGCTTCTGTTCAACATCCTCCAGAGATATTAGTGGACTGGAATGTGTGTTATTATCACCATACAATGGGACTGCATCATCTGTTTTTCTCCAAATGCAAATATTTGCCTTTGTTATATATGACAAGAGACAAGCTTTACGCTACACATACCTCTTCTTCAGTCCTGTGTGAGCTCAAAAGCTTGTCTCTCTCACCAACAGAAGTTGGTCCAATAAAAGATACATTATCTCACCCACCCTGTCTGTCTAATATCCTGGGTCCAATATGCCTACAGCAACACAGCAATAAGATATGTCCTTTTTGGTTCTGGCCTCCAGGTGGCAATGTCTGCCCATTATACTGTGTGTAGCTGGTACTGATGAACAGGTCCCTGATGTGTGATGGAATTAGATAAATACAGGGTGGCTCTGTGCTCTCTGTGCATCAGCTGTGAACTGAAGCAGGCGAATGTGCAGAGGAGGAAGTTTTGCTCCTGCATGCATGGCAGGTTTGACCATGAAGGTATTCGCTTGCTCGTCATGCACAGAGAGCACTCGCACGTGCATATCCTACCCCGCTCAGCAGTGCCGTTTGTGTAATACTGTTAGTGGGATCATTGGCAATTCTCCAGTGCAGTTAGTCATTGGGAGAGGGGTATGCACCCAGTACAGAGAAGATTTTTAAAATCCAGGGTGTGAATCCCATAATGAAAAATGGACCTAATTCTCTGCAGGAACGCTAAGAGAATTAAACTCCCCTCTTTCTCCAGTTTAAATGTGTGATGTATTTCTCAGGTCCTCATGCTTTAAACATATTTCCCAAATTAGTTGTACTCTCATTGTTCCATCACTGTGGCCCCTGCAATGGGCTGGGAGTGCCTCTGCGCAGTGGGGGCTGGGCATTGTCTGGGATGGGACTTTGACTGCAATTAGGTCCTCCAGGAATATGTCTCAGCCTGGCCACTGTGGTCCTGATCCTGGTGGGAGCTGAGCAGCTCCTAGGAGGTGCACAGCACTCTCAACTCCCACTGCAGGCATCAGGAATGGAGGGTGCTCTGCACCTGGTGGAATTGGGCCAGTCTGGAGCACAATATAGTCTCTGCTCGTATGTGTGTTTGTTGGGTGCACTTGTCCACACATCCGAGGAAGTGGGTATTCACCCATGAAAGTTCATGCTCCAATATGTCTGTTAGTCTATAAGATGCCACAGGACTCTTTGCTGCTTGTCCACACAGTCACTGTAGTTGTACATGAATCGGTATCTGTGCACACAAGTGATTAGACAGGGGCCTGACTCACAATCTCCTTCCATAACAGGGATGTGCACGAACAGCTTTGGGAATTACACGTGCAAAGCAGGTGCACAAATACAACAGCAAAAATGCCAGGCCCCAAGAGTATAGACTGTTCCTCATTTCTGGTCTCCTCAGGGGAACTGGGTCAGGTGCTAAGGGGGGGTCATGAAATAAATGCTCTTCATTGGGGAAAAGCTGCTGTTTGGTGTCATGCCAACCTGTGTAAAGGGTCCCAGACACAGAATGGGGGGACTTTATTAATACATGATATAATAATAATTATAACTGAAACCTAGGATGTCTCCTGCTCAGCTCCAGGGGCTTCTCTCTAGGCCCAGGAGCTCCCCATACACTATGAGCTTCTATTTGTATAAGGTGAAACAGACACTTCAGTGCTCCACCTGCATTCCTCCATCAGGGCAATCAGTCACCATCCTCCAGTGAAACAACTGCAAACTTCACCAACTTCTGTTCTCACTTCACTCCATGGAGGTTTCCTGGGGCAAAAGAGAAACTTTGCCCCAGCTGTTAGCTGGAACCTGTGCAGTAGCGTGATTCGTAAGGAGGACAAAATGAAAATTTACTAACAAAAAGTTCCCTGCACAGGATTTTCCTGGGAGGCCAGGATGCTATTTAGTGCTCTCAGTAATAAGTGTGGAATTCCTGCTGCACTTTTCTTTGCAAGGATTGGGGTCTGACAGAGTTTCTAAAGAAAGAGAAGCAAAAGTTGAAATATCCGAGTGTCCTGTGCACCACTCCTCTGGGAGCTGGGGAAGCATTTACATCATGAAGACGGGGCTTCATTTTGCCCTCTCTACTGCCCGGTGGGCCCCCCATCCCCCTTTTTTTTTTCTTGAGCTAATCAGGGAGTTCTCTGCAGCATCGTAGGAAAAAAGTAATGCTCTCTCTCTCTCTCTCTCTCTCTCTCTCTGTATCCAGCTATCTCATTGTGTATCTGGCCCATATCACCATAATACTGGAGTATCTTTCCCCTCTCATATACATGAACCCTCCTTGGATGGTTTCTTGTTCTTCTGATAGAGAATGAGGGGAGGGGCTGGCAACAGAAGCCAGTGAGCAGGGAACAGATTTGCATGAAGGGGCTGTTCTCCAGCTCTGGGGGTTTAAGAGAGAATTGGAGGGTCCCAGCCACAGACCCGTTTGCCTCAGGAAGCCAAGCTCATCTGGATTCCCACCATGGCCTGGGCCCCTCTACTCCTCACGCTGCTCACATACTGCTCTGGTAACTTTTCAACAAGATTATGAGCAATAGCTGTAATTGTTATACTATAACTTCAGAATAATAGAACATTCCAAAGGAATGTTTCTGCAGGTTTGTTTTAACTTGGGTGACTGATGGACCATGGGACTTGGTCACTTTTAAAAGTATCTAAAGACTCGGTTTATAGCTTCAAGCTTTTATTCTTTTTTTAGGTGCCAGTTCACAGCTGGTGTTGACTCAGCCGTCTGCAGAGTCAGTGACTCCAGGCCAAACGGCTAAACTCTCCTGTGCCATGAGCATTGGGTACAGCATTGGCAGTTACAATGTACACTGGTATCAACAGAAGCCTGGCCAAGCCCCTCGCTTTGTGCTATATGGTACCAGCAGCAGAGGCGATGGGATCCCAGATCGGTTCACTGGCTCTAAAGACTCCTCCAGTAACACCGGCTATTTAACCATCTCCGGGGCCCTGGCAGAGGATGAGGCTGATTATTACTGTGCTGTATGGCACAGCAGTGCTGCTCACAGTGACACAGACAGATGGGGAAGTGAGAGAAAACCTCCTGGTTAATCCACTTGCTACAGAAGTTGGTTTATAAAGTACCCAGAGCCAAACTCCTCTTCCCAAATGATCTTTTAATAATATGGCAAACTAGCTGCCACAACATGCCCCCTCCTGGCTGGCTGTGGCATTGCAGCACCTTTTGCCTCAGTTTCCCCTGCTGTTCTTTGGCCTACTCCAGCTATATAAGTGTCCTGGCTCTCTTGCTGTACCACTTTATAGAGTCCAGTCCCTTCTGGGT
The DNA here is from genome assembly GCF_025201925.1 of Gopherus flavomarginatus. NCBI lineage: Eukaryota > Metazoa > Chordata > Testudines > Testudinidae > Gopherus > Gopherus flavomarginatus. Next base: position 14,239,022 of record NC_066631.1, read on the forward strand.
CCTGTGCCTCAATCCATCCCAGGATCCAGGGGCTGGCACACTCCTTCCCCTTCACTCAGGGACTCAGGTAGGCTCCAGCATACCACGCCCCTGTCTCCAGTCAGGCTTCCAGTTTGCCCCCAGAGAAGTTTATCTGGTGTAATCCCATTTCACCTCTCAGCCTTCCTGCAGACTACTTCTCAGAGAAAGAGAACTCCCCACCTTCTCTGCTCTGGGTTCTTCCCTGCAACTGGGCTCACCCAGCTCTTTATGGAAACAAGCCCTGCTCTCCTCCAGCTGGACTTCAATTTTTAATTAGGTATGGCCCACCCTCCAGATGGGTGCCAGCAAGCAGATTAGTTGTACTCTCAGGCTGATACTAATCCTTTCATGGCATGTGTGGGATAAACACTCACCGCAGATCATTATTCATCCAAACTACTTAGCCAATATTTTTCATTACAAACACATTCAAATAAATCAGGGTCAGCTCACAAATCAGTTTAGAACAAAAAAAGGGGGCTAAATATGAAAAAAATATAATCTGTAATGACAACAGTGACCAGCTCTGCTAATGAATATGGTTGATGGGATTCATCTAATTAAAAATATAAGCTAGCATGAGTGTACAAGTAATACCCCAACCCCTGTGAGACTGGTTTGAAGTGAACCTGAGCCTGAGACAGACGACTCCCCATCTGACCCAGAAACCTGTCCTAGAACATGTTCGTCCATGAAGCTCTGCAAAAGTCTTTTGTCTGTCAGCCATTTAGAGATGTTATGCAGAAGTGGAGAGCAGCTCTGTGATTGGAATCATGATGTCTGATGGGTACTTGATCCAGTGTACAGATGGAGTGGTTAAAAGGTTTCAGTCCTGAGTGCTGCATAGTGGCTCAGTATTTGGGAGCCCTTTGTTGCTGCCTGTGACATTTGTGATACCACACAAGCAGGACTGACAGGAGCTTTTCCAAATGTAGCTTGAGGTATGTGGACTTCCAAAGAGGACTGAAGGTCCCGACCAGGGTCCCCAGATGATCTTCAAGATAGAAGATTGATCCTGATTCTGAACGCATTCTCTGTACCATGCAGTCGCCATAGTTTCATATGGTTTGGGGACCCGCTGCAGGCAGCAGTTTCTTCACTATTAGCTGCCTTGATCACTTGTAACCAAGTCTATAGATGTCAGTTTCCTAGGATCGCCCCAGCACTGACAGGTGTAAGAAGATCATCTGTCCAGTGTTACTATTGTCAGGAACCCATTGTAAATTTTGGAGATATTAGGGACAAGCAGGGGGAAATGAGCAGTTAAAGGGGGTGGGCCAGGAGTGGAGAAAAATAAAACATGGAACTAATAATTCATGTGCCAAACTTCACCTCAGTCAGTTTGCTTGTGTGATAGACCCATATGTTTCATTCACTACCTGTTCTGTCTGGTTAGATTGTAAGCCTCTCTTTGGGGTGCTGTAATAATAACAGTGCTGCAGAAATTTAACTCCAGTTTGAATTGGGGTCTAGAGACCTTGAGCAGGTGATCCTCTGTTAACAGAACCGTTAGATTTTACAGATCATTTACTCCAGGGTTCAGTTTGGAAGGAAACTTCCGAAGCACTTAGCTTTGTGTGCTACACGAATATTTCATATCAGCCTTTTATCAGTCCTTCAGGCAAAAGTTTGCTTCTGGTGTCTGACGCACATACATCTGTAGCTTCACAATGCCGCCTGCTAAGAATGATTCCATGCCCTGTGTGTCAAAAGCGGTGTTGCAACAAAGCTGGACTATTCCAGCATTGCAGTCAAGTAACCAATCTAGCGTGTGGGTGTGGGTCACTTGCCACGATTGTCTGGGTATTTGTCACATAATCGTCTCTGTGCATTGCAGAGACCTCGAGCACTGGTGCACCAGAGGCTTTCCTAGTTTTTACCAGGGCACATAATAGTCTAGTCTCTTGTGGGCTGTGACACTTTGGTCTCATTTGTTGGGTTTAGTGTGCAGGTGCTGGGAGGTGTTGGTAACCTGTGACATACAGGAGGGCACACTAAGTGATCTAGTGGCCCCTCTGGCCTTAAACTCTATGAATCTGATCTGGAGACGTGTCATCCCATGCACTGTGTCAGAGCAGAAAATCCTTCTTCAGTGTGTGGTTTATTTTAAATGCCCAGATTGCAAGCTGTCACTTCCCGAGTCTTATTCGTGTCAGACATGAATTATTTCCTAGGCATGTTGCTGAACCATGGCAATTCCTTGGGTGCCTCTCACACATACTCCGAGAAGTGGAATTCATAGTAATGTCTCCCTTTTATTTCAGCCTCATAAGGTTTTATAAAGTCCAAAGGGAGTTTTGCCTTCTCTCTCTGGCAATTCCTTTCTCAAGTGTCAGGCAGACTGGACAGTCTCCCCCACCACTGCTGAGAAGCACAGCCAGGAACACTCACCCTTCCTTGGATTAAATATCTCTGTATATTACACAGAACCTAACTTTTACACTTAGTCAAGCGTGGCAGTTCTTTTGTTCCAAAGGGAAGCAGGAGAGAGCCAGACCACCTGGAGGGAGGGGCATCACCAGCCCTGTCGGACTCTGAGTGAGCAGCCAGCCTGCTCTAAGAAGGCCAGGCTTGAAGGTAGAACCCATGACCCAAGAACAGTTCACCCCCAGTAGGTTCTGCTGCCCTCTCCTGGTACTGCTGGGAGTTCTGGGACTGTGTCATGTTAGGCCTGGGAATCGTTAAATACGACAGCGGTTCTGATTGTTTTTCCAGTTTGTTTCTAGACCTCATTGTTCCGCCAGCTGCATCTTTCCTTCCCTGAGGGAGAGGGGATGTGGGCCTGGGGAGCTGGAGAAACCTGGGGGAACACTGGTTTCTCCACCATGTCTCCACTGAGGAGTGCTCAGGTTATTAAGAGGCACCAGACACGCACGGTCCAGTGACCTTTGTGAAGTGAGGCTCCCACAGAGATTCCAGCACAATTTGTGGAAATGGTCAGTAGCTACACACAGCGAGATAGTGAATCCCAGCCGTGGGGGAGGGGGACAATGTTCAGTCAGGGCGGGTACACAAGACCTTTGAATAAATGCCGACAAAGGCACATTCTTTGGAGTCAGCACTGACCTTCTAAAAAGTTGGCAGTAAGGGCTTGATTTGGGCACACTAGAGAGTCTTGTGCATTGCTGAGCTCCAAACCAGCTGTACAAACGGTTTCAGTTGCCCATTCACCTGTGGTCTGCACCTTGGAGAGAGCAGGAATGAAGAGAGAACTGCTTTGGAGCTTTGCCGCTCTAATCCTCCTACTGAAAACTTGGATCACTTCACCTCAGAAATGAGGAAATGTGGGTTCAGGGGAGGCTGTGAATTCTCTGGGCAGTTAAACCTGTGGTGATGCTGGTGACATCACTCAGATGGGTGTGTGGGAGGCAAAGACAGGGTGTTTGATTTTGAAGCAGCTACAAATTGGCCTTCCCATCAGATACTCCAGTGACAGGGCTGTGTCAGTGTCCAGAGAGACAGAGAGAGCTCTTGTACCAACTGTGAAAAAGAAGAGAAATATTTAACGCTTCCATAGAAGTGGACCAAAGAGCAGATCCAAGATGGCGGCTACAATTGAGTATGTCAGACCTAAAGCCTCATTGTGGTTTCAAACAGCCTCTCAGAGCGTTGCAGGGCATGGTGGACCAGAAGGGAAGGTTTGAACATCCAGCTAAATTCTGTACCTGGGCAGAGAAAGTCACCCAAACCTTAGAATCGTAGAATGATAGAAATGTTGGGTGGGAAGAGACCAGCCTTCCCAGAGTTCCTAACTCCTCTGTGCGGGAACTGGAAACAGAGACGTTTCCCCAGTGAGCTTGTCTGTTCACAGCAGGTTTGGTGCAGGTGGGGATACCCCTTAGGAGACAGTTAGAGCCAAAGAAGTAATAAAGGACTTTTGAAAATAATTCAGGAGTTGTCAGGAGCAGAGTGACACCTGCTCCCTCCCGAGGCTCTGGGCCATTTATGGAACAGGAACAGGATTATTTTTATATCCTCACCCAGACAGAACCCTGTGACCTGCCCTGTCAGAGCAGCAGCCAGTGAGCAGGGAGCAGATTTGCATGAAGGGGCCATTCTCCAGCTCTGGGGGTTTAAGAGAGAATCGGAGGGTCCCAGCCAGAGACCCGTTTGCCTCAGGAAGCCGAGCTCATCTGGATTTCCACCAGGGCCTGGGCCCCCCTGCTCCTCATGTTGCTCACTTACTGCTCAGGTGCTCTGCGGGGAAGGGTCGTATTTACTTTATTACTGTAACACTGGACGGTATTTGAGATCTAACACAGAAATAGTCTCTTTAGAATTAACCCTGGCAGCAAGACATTGAATTTTTATTTTGCTCTGTTCATTCCCTTCTCTCAGGGTCGAGCTCCCAGTACGTCTTGACTCAACCGTCTGCAGAGTCAGTGTCTCTGGGCCAAACAGCTAAACTGTCCTGTGCCATGAGCAGTGGGTACAGCATTGGCAGTTACCCTATAACCTGGTACCAGCAGAAACCTAGCCAAGCCCCTCCCTTTGTGCTGTATGAAACCAGCAACAGAGGTGATGGGATCCCAGATTGGTTCACTGGCTCTAAAGACTTCTTCAGGAACACGGCTTATTTAACCATCACTGGGGTCCAGGCAGAGGATGAGGCTTATTATTATTGTGCTGGAGCTTTTGGCAGTGGTAGCATCTGGCTGTAACTACAGAGATGCAGGGAGATGGGGAACTGAGACAAATAACCTCAGCCTGTGTAGGGTGACGGTATTTCCCTATGCTGAATACAGGACACTTGGTAAATGTATTTGTATTCAAGAGAGTTATATGGCAAGCAGAACGATGCAATACAAATGTTCAAACTAACATCAAGTTGACTGAGTCCTTGCTAAAAAGAAATTACTGAGTAGTTGGGTTCTTTTTATTTGCCTTCCCGGGGGACTGACCCAGCCAGAGGCAGTGGGGGAAGGAAGGAGCCTCCTGCCAGGCTGTTGGTGAGCTGAGCGATCTGACTGGGGCTGGTTCTTCACATGGCACTGGAAGCTGGATGCACCCTGCCAGGATAAGGGGGATATGGAGGAGCAATGGGGCTGGGGGAGATTGAAGGGGCAAAGCAGGGAGAGGACAGCGAGAGGGGAAGCACGCAAAGGGCTGATGGGTAGGCAGCAGAGGCAACATGTAACCACCTGTCGCCTGGTGCCAGTCCACTCACCAGCCACCGCAGCTTGCAGTGGGCAGCCAGCGTGGGCTGGAAACGAGATGGGGCATGTGGCCCTGCTGGCCGAGAACCGGCATGCAGCAGGGGCTGCACTGATGGACCAACAAAGGGAGTGGCTGGCCCCACGTGCTGCCACCAGCCTTGCACCCCCACCTTCATTGTTGGCCATTACTTGGCCCCCTGCCCCATCACTCACTGTTGGGGGGTGGGTAACTAGCGAGCAGGGATCCTGCCAGCAGCAGGACCCGCCAGCTAAGTTCCCTCTGCATTACTGGCCCACACGGAAAGCTGTAGGGAAAACACACCAGCTGTTCACTGGATCACTGGCTGCCCTCTGTGCTGCTCAAGTTCCCGCACTGCTCAGATGACAGTATGGGCTGCCATAGACAGGACATGTATCTCCCGTCTCCCCAAACCACGGGAACTGCGCCAGTCGAACCCTGTGGTGTTAGACCCTGTAGCGATTTGCTCAGAGCGCACAGAGTAGATGGGCTGCTGCTAGGGTTGTTGTGGGGTTAGGTTTTGAATGTTATATGAGGCTGTCTTGCTCCCACTCAGAGAGGATTTCTAGACTCAGGAAAGTGAATGTCATGATGGAAAATGACCCTGATTCCCAGAAGTGACAGTGATGGAATTAAACCTCCCCCTTTGCACACGTCCATGTGCAGCTCACCACAGATCCTCTAAGCACACGTGACTTGTATTGAAACGCCTGAGTAACGGCTGGTAGCCGGGGGTCATTGCAGTCATTTTATTTCATCCACAAGCCCCTGGGGGTTCCTCTGGGCTCCTGGAGATGACGCAACTAATGCCATGGATGGCTCCGAGCCCGTCAGCTCTTTGGGGCAGGGTCTGTCGGTTGCTCTGTCTGTAATAAGAACTAACTAACAATGAATAATGATACTGGCACTTTGCGGGCTGGAAGGAGGCTCGGCTGCAGGCGGGCATCTGATCACCTGCCCCCAGGACACTTTCCTCCCAGGACCTGCCCATTGCCCTTTAGGAAATCGTGCCCAGTGATGCTGGCCATGGGGCCTTTGGCAGAGTCCTCTGCACACGCTGGCCCAAGTCCAACCCCTGAGCTGGCCTCTGAACTCCACATGTCAGCAGGGATTCATGGAGCCCTATCGTTAGCAAATCCCTTCTCCTCTCCTTGGCCGCACTTGTGTGTCAGCTCCAGCTGGTTGCGGTTTTTGGGCTTGGATCCTGCTCAAAGGCAGATTAAATTATCTTCCCTGAAAATGCAAACCATGGGCCTGATCCTGCACAACTGCAGCCGGTGGGAGATTTGCAGTTGAATTCATCAGGAGCAGAGTTGTGCTCAGTTCCTTTTGTTTTATGCTTCTGCCTGGCCATAAACACTCTCCTCTGAACTCCCAGCGGTGATCATGATGTGGGGTGTGACCGATCACTGCTAGAAGAGAAGCAAAGGCTGTTCCCTGAAGCAAAGTGTGCTCTGTGCACGATTTCACTGTGAGGGAGGAGGCCTTTTACTGGGGACAAGTTGGGGACTGGGGTGGAATTTGCCATTGGAACTGCCAAGCAATGTCACAGGGGAACAGTAGTTCTCTCTCCATCTTATGAAGGATCCTGTACATCTCTCATCCGTCTGATCTGAGCACCTCCTGGCTCCCAGCGCCACATGAGCTCCCCTTTAACAGCCTCTTGTTCCTCTCAGAGGCAGGAGGAGGGAGGTACTGGCAGCAGCAGCCAGTGAGCAGGGAGCTGATTTGCATGAAGGGGCCGTTCTCCAGCTCTGGGGGTTTAAGAGAGAATCTGAGGGTCCCAGCCACAGACCCATTTACCTCAGGAAGCAGAGCTCGTCTGGATTCCCACCATGGCCTGGGCCCCTCTGCTCCTCACGCTGCTCACTTACTGCTCAGGTGAGAGAGGGGGAAGGTTTAACACACTCTGTGCTTTAGGAAGCTCTTTTTTTCTGTTTCCCCCATTTCCCATTTCTCACCCCTGATTCTGTTGCAGAATGTAACCAAACTGTGATAAGCAGTTAATTCCTGTCCTTGTTCCAGGGGCCAGCTCGCAGCCCACGCTGACTCAGCCGCCTTCGGACTCAGTGTCCTTGGGAAACACTGTGAAACTCTCCTGCACTCTGAGCAGTCAGCACAGCAGCTACAAAGTTGGATGGTACCAACAAAGAGATGGCCAGGCCCCTCGGTTCCTTTGGTACAGTTCTGGCACCAAAGGAGACGGAGTCCCAGATCGATTCACTGTTTCCAGCTCCGGAGCCATTCGCTATTTAACCATCACCAACATCCAGCCAGAGGATGAGGCCACTTATTACTGTGGTGCAGATTATGGCAGTGGTAGTAGCTATGGGTAACTCACCATGACACAATCAGATGGGGAACTGAGACAAAAACCTCCGCTCACCCAGGCTGTGCACAACTGGGTCCCACACTGTATGCAGAGCTTTGCCTTTTACTTTCAACAAATCAGTTGATTATTGGGCACTGAGAATTCCAACCTCCCAGTCTGAGGGAATGTCTCCTCCGATCCCTCTTCACAACCTTTGCAAAGGGACAAAGTAGCTTTCACGTGTTACTTCTTTACTTGGCCTCTGCAGGCTGCACAGACAGCGCTTCCCCCCTCTCAGCCCCCCAGAGCTCTCCTCCCAAAGTCTGTGCATCCAGGAACAGTTCTCCCCCCTCAGTGATAAATAACAAGTAAAGTGCTCGGGGTTACAAGTAACGTGAATCCATCTCAGCTGAAGGAATGGTATCCACTGGTGTATTCAGCCATATACTTGGCAAAACCTTCTCCGCTCTGATTCCCTGCGATGGGATTTCCCTTCCATACACACTGTTGGATCTCCCTATAGACACGGAGCTGGGTCCCAGAGACTATTTAATGAACAGGATCAATCACAGCAGAGGTTACTGCCTGTACTGATAGTCATCTCTACACCAGCACCGTTCTCCCACCCTCCACTATCGGTGTCCCAAGGTCTCTTTCCAGAGTTTAGTAACAGGGAAAGCTCAGTTGGTTTGGAAATAAATGAATGTCATTTAGCACCTCCTTTTACCACTCACCTCTCCCAGTGTTGTGACAGGTGATACTATCACTGATAAAGTAACTATCACTGTTGTTCTCATTTTGACCTTTAGATGGCAGTCTGCCCATTGCACTGGGCCTAGGTGGTGTTGACTAGTGAATTTCCCAGAGCCTGATGGAATTGGATGTACACTGGGGGAGTCTGGCACCCTGCACTTCTGCTGTGAATGGAAGCAGGAGCACGTGCAGAGGGGGGAGTTTTGTCCTGCACACATGGCAGGTTTGACCGTGAAGGTATTCGCTTGCTCCAGGCCTCTGCTCGTCATGCACAGAGAGCAAATGCACATGCACATCCTACCGTGCCCAGCAGTGCAGTTTGTGTAAGTCTGCTAGTGAGATCACTGGCAATTGTCTGCTTCAGACACCTGATGGGACAGGGGTATTTAGCCAGCACAGAGAATCCAGGTGAAATCCCTTAATGAAAAATTATTCTAATCCACCCTCGGCCCATAGAGAATTAAGATCTCCCCTCTCTCCAGTTTACATGGGCAACGTATTTCTCAGGTACACTTATTTGAAAGGTATTTCCCAGATTTGTTCTTTCACTATCGCCTGCCCCTCACTCTGACCCATGTCTGGCTGGGATGTGTCTGCTCCCTGGGCACTGCCTGGGACGGAGCTTTGACTGCAGAATTTGATCCTGCCAGGAATACGTCTGAGTCTGGCCTCTTAGGCCCTGATCCTGGTGGGGCCTGAGCAGCTCCTGGGTGGTGCACAGCACTCCCAGCTCCCACTGCAGTCACTGGGAGTGGAGAGTGCTCTGCACCTGGTAGAACTGGGCCAGGCCAGAGCACATCACATCATAATCCCTGCTGGGATGTGTCTTTGTGGTTTACAGTCGCGCACACTGCAGTTATCCATGACTCAGGGTGTGTGCACACGAATGATGAGACGATGGCCTGGCTCTCCATCACCTTCCATAGCAGGGATGTGTGTGTGCAGCGTCAGGAATTACAGCTGCAAAGCAGGTGCACAAATGCAAGGCCAAAAATGCAGGTGGAGTTCAGGTCCCAGATGTAAGGGCTGTTCCTCATTGCTGGTCTCCTCAGGGGAACTGGGTCAGGTGCTGAGGAGGGTCATGAAGAAAATGCTCTTTATTGGGGGGAAGCTGCCCTTTGGTGTCATGCCAACCTGTGTAAAAGCCCCCTAATCACTCAGTGGGGGGGATTATTAATACATGACATAATAATAATTTTAATGGAAACCTGTGATGTCTCCTGCTCAGCTCCAGGGGCTTCTCTCAGACGCACGAGCTCCCAACACACATTGAGCATCTATTTGTGTGAGGGGAAAGAGACACTCCAGGGCTCCAGCTGCATTCCTCCGTCAGGGCAATCGGTTACCAGCCTCCACTGAAACAGCTGCCAACCATGCCGAATTCTTTTCTCAGGGGACTTCACTGGGGCTCTGTGCAGGGTCCCTGGTCCCTGTGGGTAGACTCAGCCCAGGGCCCTGGAGCAGAGCAGGTGGGGCCCATCCAGCCAATCAAAGAGGGCGGGGCTACAGCTGGGCCTATAAAGGGCTGAAACTGGGTAACAAGCTAAGATAGGTTGTGCTAGGAGGAGGGAAAGACACTGTGGAGTAGAGCTTGTGCCTGTGGTGGGCCCCTGGAGAAAGGGGCCTGTGCTCAGAGAAGCAGCTCTGGAGTGGCTGCTCCTAGAAGGGAGCAGAGTTCAGTGAAATGAGGAAGCTGTTAGGAACAGGTAGAGCTAGAAACAATGGCAGGGGCAGCCCTGAAGCCTGCAGCTGGGGAATGAGTTAAAAGACTGTTTTTCTGTATGTTTGCTAATTTCTGCTAAGGAAAATAACCCTCCTTGCCCAGGGCTGGGTGTGGCAGCACCTGCTGTGGAGTGTGGGGAGTAGCCTGGCCCCATGACAGGTTCCCTGGGGGTGAAGAAGAGAATTGTGTCCCTAGGGCTCCTGTATTTGACAGGGATTCTAAAGAAAGAGCAAATGAAAGTTTCCCAAGAACTTCCCTGGGAGCCCAGGTGCTAGGGCTGATGCCTCAGCACTAGAGAGTGGAATTCCTGCTGCACTTTTCTTTGCCAGGGCTGGAGTCTGACAAATAGCTTCTAAAGCAAGACAAGCAGAAGTTGAAATATCCACCGTGCAGGGCTGGTCTGGAAGGGGCAGGTGGCCTTTGACAGCATGGAGACAGGGCTTTTCTGAGCTAGTCAGAGAGCTCTTCTCAGTTTCACAGAAGAAAAATCTGTGTGTTTATTGGGCTCTCAGCAGGATAAAACACTGGAATAACTTTTCTGGGGACGCCCAGAGCTGTGAGCCACTGTGTTAGCCAAGAGCGAGCTTTGCTGAAGATTAGACTGTGCATCAGCTCCCGCCCACCCCAATCTCTCTTCCTCACCAGCAAACTCTACGGCTCTCCCAGCCCATACCTCGCCTAGCAGGTAACACTCAGCCAGTGAACGGCCACCCCGGGGCACTTCGGAGATCTTTCTTTGCAATGCAGAGCCCCTGCCGATGTACATTCACAGAAGATATCAGGTTTGCTGCTCTTTTAAAGAGCCAGTAAATCCCATTTTATTAATTTAACTGGGGTAAATACACCCTTCCCTTCAAACACAGCCCTGAATTTTGTTATAGTAAAAGTAACCACATTTATTAAACAAATACCAAGTAGAAGGAATAAAGGCAAAAAGAGTCACAAACAAACACTTTCTGATGGCTAAAACCTCACTTACTAAGCTCCTGTCTTCGTTCATGGTAGTTTCCTCCTCAGTCTTCCCGTCCCCAGCAATGGCTGGCTAGCTCTCAGCTGGGATCCCCATGGAGCCAAGCGGCTGGTTTTCCTTGTTTCCTCAGGTGAAGGGTAACTTAGGCATTTGTTTCCCCTCTCTGTATAGTCCAATGAACCTTTGAAATGTGTCCTTCTGACATGTATCCCTGATAAAGTTCCTGTTCCCTGCTGGATATGGACACTGCCATTTGGTGACTTTTACAATGCAAAGTGTCTCTTCCTGCAAACCTCTGATAGGAATGAATAGCCCCTTGAATCTAGACACACCTGGTTTGAGGTGTTGGCCTTTTTCTTTTGTCTTGAGAAAACTTGTTTATCAACTGCCCCTGCCCTGCCTGGTGTAAACACCTTATAGTCACAGGCTTTAAAGCATAATATCCATAATTCCACATCCAGCTCTATGATACACATTTCTCAATGACATTAGAAACCAGTGTGTTACTAGGTTTCAAATGATACCTCATGAAACCTATTTTGTACCGATATTATCGCAGTAGTTTGCAGGGTGTGAACCTAGGGTCAGCTAGGCTCACACCCTCCTTCAGCCATTTCTTGTTCTTCTGAGGAGGGAAGGTGCTGGCAGCAGCAGCTGGTGAGCAGGGAGCAGATTTGCATGAAGGGGTCATTCTCCAGCTCTGGGGGTTTATGAGAGAATTGGAGGGTCCCAGCCAGAGACCCGTTTGCCTCAGGAAGCTGAGATCATCTGGATTCCCACCATGGCCTGGGCATCTCTGCTCTTCATGCTGACTCAAAAGGGGTCACAAAGTTATTTTAGGAGGATTGCAGTATTGCCACCCTTACTTCTGTGCTGCCTTCAGAGCTGGGCAGCCAGACAGCTGTTGGCCAGGCACTCAGCTCTGCAAGAATTGCCCCACCAGCAGCAGCGCAGAAGTAAGGGTGGCAATCCCATACCAGGCCATCCTTCCTTCTGCGCTGCTGGTAGCAGCGGCTCCGTCTTCACAGCTGCACTCCCAGCCAACAGCCACCGCTCTCCTACTGCCCAGCTCTGAAGGCAGCACCTCTGCCAGCCGCAGGGCAGAAGGACAGATAGCACTACAGCAAATCCCCTGCAATAACTTTGCAAACTCCCCCTTTCGGGCAGTACTCCTACAGTTACAGCACAATTTCAGATTTAAATATGCAAAATAATGAAATTTATTATTTTTAAAATCCTATGACCGTGAATTTTGTAGGGCCCTAAATATGAGACAAGAATTGCTCCACATTAGGAATTTCAGCCACCCCTTGCCATCAGAAGGGGGCGCTGCTCCACCCACTCCACATTCACTCCCCTTTGGGGAGAGATCAGCCACTGTTATGCTCTCCGCTCTGTCTCTCTGGCAAGAGCAGCTATTCTGCCTTATAGATCCCTGTGTTGCAGATCCACCACTACCTGATCAAACTGGGAGCAGACGGCCACATGCTCCTTGGATAAAGGGACACGTCTCCACTAACACAGTTCCCTTGTTAACCCACCAGGCGGAGAATACCTTGAATGGTCTGAAAGTGAGAGGAAAGACCGATGAGATCACTTAGTGCGTCCCCATTCCTACGCCTGGCTGATTCTATGATAAGTGTCCAGTTATAGGACGTATCAGATAATAGATTACAGCAAAATCTCATTTGTTCTTAGCCAAAAGTTACACCAAGGGCTTCTTGGGACTGTGCAGGGCCTTGCACAGGACACTTGCAAGGGGGCAGCAGGGCATAAGGACGCTGAGGATACAGTTCAAGACCGTCTTGGATCACAAACCCCCACTTCTAACCCTAGCAGGGCAGCCCAGAGGATTCAGGGGGCCTGGGATCTTTGGCAGTTGGGACCCCCCGCCGCCGAATTGCCGCCGAAGACCCAGAGCAGAAGAAGCTCTGGGGGCCTAGGCCCCGCGAGAGTTTTCCGGGGCCCCTGGAGCGAGTGAAGGACCTCACTCCAGGGCTCCCGAAAAACTCTTGTAGGGGCCCCTGCTGCAAATTACCCCATTTGCCCCCGGTCCCCCACCGGAAGCCCTGAACCCTAGTGGCACAAACACTGTCCCTGAGACCTGGGAATTTCCCAGCTAACTTTCCCGCTGTCTCACAGGCCCCGTGGTGCTAACACAGATCCATTCTCCCGTAGCTCAGGGAGTCAGGTCTGGGCTTAGCTGCAACCTTTCAGCCCTTTGTTACCCAGCAGGAAGAAGCAAAGCAGGGCCCAACCCCTGCTTGAAAGTGCCCCTGGCTGTCTGCTGTGCAGTGTGGAGGGAGGAAAGAGCCAGTAGAATGCAGGTTTCAGCAGGAAGGGAGGAGTTTGGGAGGGAAGGGAATGGTGCCATCAGGGCCGTCCTTAGGATTTATGGTGCCCTAGGCAGAATTATTAAGCTGGTGCCCCTGTGCCTGTCTTGCTCTTAGCAACACAAACATAAGCGTATACTATTGGAAAACTTGCCACATGCATGTTATTAAAACCAGTTTAACTTAATTAAGCACACTGTGGCCTGGTCCACGCTACACAGTTAAATCGATTTAAACAGCGTTAAATCGATTTAACTCTGTACCCGTCCACACTACAAGGCACTTTAAATCGATTTTAAGGGTTCTTAAAATCGATTTCTGTACTCCTCCCCAACGAGAGGAGTAACCCTAAAATCGATATTACTATATCGATTTAGGGTTAGTGTGGACGGAAATTGAAGTTATTGGTCTCATTCCTTTAATGTAGCTACCCAGAGTGCACCGCTCCGGAAATCGATGGTAGCCTAGGACCATGGACGCACACCACCGAATTAATGTGCCCTAGTGTGGACGCATAATATCGGTTTTATAATATCGGTTTTATAAAATCGGTTTTAGTAATTTCAATTTTATGCTGTAGTGTAGACGTAGCCTGTAATGCTGATGGACTAGCACTGAAGAGGTAGCACTAAAGAGGTGCCTGAGGGTACGCCATGGTGCCCGCTGGGGCCTCTCAGTGCACCCACGTACTGGCCGGCGGATCAGCTTCCGCCGAAATGCCACCAAAATTCGGCATTTCGGCAGCAACGCCTCTGGATGACGCCATTTCTGCCAACAAGCAGCGTCATCCAGAGGCGTCACTGCTGAAATGCCACTGAATTTTGGCTGCATTTCGGCGGATGCTCGTCCACCCCCCAACAGTCCTTCATCTGGCGCCTGCCAGACGAAAAAGGTTGGGGACCACTGCTCTAGGTTCTTGCACTTTGTCATTAGTTGCTCTTGTTTTCCTATTTCGTTGAATTTAGTCCTGCTCAGCCCACCTACCAGCTGAGTGAATGGAACCCCAGGCCGATAGCGGGTTGAGTGGCTCAGCCAGGGTATCAGCCGCCGGCCTGCTCAGCCCGCTGCCAGCCTGGGGTTCCTTGGGGGTCCCCAGGACAGCAGTGGCTGCTGAGTGGGGCTGGTGGCTGGGACCCCGGGTGGCAATGGGGCAGCAGCTGGAACCCCAGAGCAGTGGTGGGCTGAGCCGCTCAGCCCACCGCTGCATGCCACCAAAAATCAGCTCGCGTGCCACCTTTGACACATGTGCCATAGGTTGCCGACCCCTGCTCTATACATTAGTACAGAGATGAGCATATTACAGTTATTGGAGGGCTCTATTTAGCAGTAACAGGGCTACAGGAAAGTCAGTCAACATTTTTTGTTTCTCTGATGAAAACTGGCCCACTCTCTTCCCCATACCAAACACAAATAAGTTGTCACACATAATTGTCAACTTAATTTTCTGTTTTTGGCTAAGATATTGATTTAAAAAAAAAAGTATTGAAATTGAATTCAGGATTGTTAGCAAGCATTTTTGGCAAACAAATTTGTTAAATGACAATCTAAATGGCAACACAGTACTGCTTTCATGCTTGGCTCACCCCCCAGCCTGCTGGTCCAACAGCTGCAGTAGAGGAGGAGATAGGTGGAAAACTGCAGGACCTCAAAATCCACCTCTTTGGGTGCAGAGTGGCAACAGCAGCAGCAAACCCACAGGTCTGATCACATGCCAATGGGCACCACCACCAGCCCAACAGACCATGGTGAAGTTAGCACAGCATCTGATCTCAGAGACAGGGCACCCATGGAGCCACAGCAGCTCATCCTGCCCTGTGCAGGTCCCTCCCCGGATGAGATGGATCGCTGCCAGCCTGGGGGAGAGACACGCTCCCTAGCTAGGGTGACCAGATCCAGATATTCTGATTTTATAGGGCCAGTCCTGATATTTGGGGCTTTGTCTCATATAGGTACCAATTACCCCCACCTAGGGTGACCAGACAGCAAGTGTGAAAAATCAGGATGGGGGTGGGGGAATAGGAGCCTATATAAGAAAAAAAAACTCAAAAATCGGGACTGTCCCTATAAAATCGGGGCATCTGGTCACTCTACGGATGAGTTCCTTTCCCCACCCCTTCCCAGAGACCACAGCAGCCAATCCCTTGCCTCAGACTGTGCTGCATTCGGCTCTCTCTAGGACCCAGCAGCCCTGCTCTTACATGCTCCACTGCTTCCCATCTGTCCGGGCTCCCAGCAGAGCGGTGCCCCCAGACCTAGTGGTGCCCTAGGCAGCTGCCTATTCTGCCTATGGCTAAGGACGGACCTGGGTGCCATCAGCTGCTTCAGCCCTTGGGTTCCCTGGCTGATCACTGTAGAATCAGGCCGAAGTCTCCTTCTTCACATGGCAAAGCTCAGCAGTGAGGGCAGTTGTCAGGTCCTGAGCACCAGGCCTGTGCTCCCCAAGCAGGGTTATAAATTGCCAGGAGCCCAGATCCCAGGGGACTAGAGATCCTGGTCACACAATGCAGTGTTGGGGTTAGAGACAATTCTTATAAAGCGCTGAGTTCTGCAGCTTAGAGTGACTGCTGGGAACTGCTGTAAATGTGACCTTCCCCACCAGGGGGAGCTCTTCATCTACAATGTCCATTGTCCAGGCCAGAGGAGCGTAAGGCTACAGACAGCTGGGGTACAGAGGCCTCTCTGGGGTTCTCCGGCGTGTTTATCTATACAAAGAAATCTCCCCTTTGCAATAGTGGGAAACCCAGCCTCACGCATTCCTCCCCTCCACCAATCCCCCCCTCCCCACATACATTGCCCTCTGTATCCGTCCTTTCCCCAACCTGCTTTAGATTCCAGGCACCTCCCTCTTTCCTGGTTTGGGGAAAGGGGCAGACGGGTGAGCATCAGGCAGGTGGATGCAGATGGGGCATATGTCCAGAGCAAGTCTGAAGCTAAATGCCCAGTGACTTTTGCAGGAACAGTTTAATTCAAAGCTCTTGTGGGACCCAGCATGTGTCATTCTTGGGGGTGACACTGACCTGTCCCTTTGCTGGGATCTGAACAGAGATCAGAGCAGGAACATGAGTTCCCAGCAAAAGCTTTTCCAGATGGGACCCCACCGACTTCCCTCCTCCCAACCCTTCTCCACCTCCTTCCCCAGGTGTCAGTCACCAGAGCTGTATCCTGTGCCCTAGAGTCTGAGCCAGTCAGTCCAGGGCATCCCCACAGGACACCCAGGAGAGGGATGTGACGGCTTTACCCAGAGTTACTAGGACCAGAAACACTCCTTGCTAATTCAGTGCCACTGGCGGTGGCGGGGAGTGGGACGAGGGAAGGGAGGGGTGGTTATGAAATCCCATCATAATCCATGTGTTCCGTGTAGGTAAATGAGTGACGGCACATTTCCCAGTCGGAGCTCTCCGCACTGGGATCACATTGGCTTCCTCTGAGCAAATGATAAAGCAGATGGGCCTTTCTTACTTCTGTAAGGCAATCAGCAGCACTTAGCTTTGATATGATATAACCAGCCTCAGGCAGATTTGCATGAAGGGGCTGTTCTCCAGCTCATGGGGTTTAAGAGAAAATCGGAGGGTGCCAGCTAGAGACCCGTTTGCCTCAGGAAGCCGAGCTCGTCTGGATTCTCACCATGGCCTGGGCCCCTCTGCTCCTTACGCTGTTCACTTACTGCTCAGGTGGGGGAATTGTTTGATTTAGTGGCAAAAATACACTTGCAGGTGAGGAAGTTTGTCTGTGAGGATCCAGAGTCCTTGTGCTGAGTTTGTTTGTAATGTTGATTTCAGGGGTCAGTTCGCAGCCCGTGGTGACTCAGGAGCCCTCAAAGTCGGTGACCCCAGGAGGGACTGTCACTCTGTCCTGCAGCCTGAGCACTGGAGCCATCAGCACCAGCAACTATCCTAGCTGGTTCCAGCAGAAACCTGGCTCTGCTCCTCGGCTGCTTATATACCAAACTAACAACAGACCGTCCGGTATCCCGACTCGGTTCTCTGGGTCCATATCCAGTAACAACGCTGTCCTGACCATCACCGATGTCCAAGCAGAGGATGAGGCTGACTATTACTGTTTGATATATACTGGTAGCAGTGGTAGTTTGAATCACAGTGATCCAGCCAGATGGGGAACTGAGACAAAAACCTCCCGTCTCTTCCCCTGTCTTCTCCTCCAGCCTTTGCTCTGCACTGGCTGCAAAGCTGGGTTTCTACCTGCAGTACATGACACACTGACTGCTCCTTCCTAGGAATTTCAGCCTCTTGCTGTCAGCAGGGGGCACTGCTTCACCCACTCCCCATTCACTGTGTCTGGAGGAGATGGCAGCTGCTCAGTCTCTACAAGGAGTATCTTTTCCAGCCTTCTAGATCCCTGTGTTACAGACCTACCACTACCTGGTTCCCACGGGGACCAGATGGCCATGTGCTCCTTGGGTAAAGAGACACGTCTCTCCTAACATAGTTCCACTATGTTATCCCATGAGCTTAACAACACCTTGAATGGCCTGGAAGTTAGAGGAAATGTAGGAAAGATCTATCAGATCCCTTAGTCCATTGCAGTTGCCAGGGCTGGATGAAGTGTTCAGATAAAGGGTGCAGCAGATAATATATGATGTGAAAATGCCTCCTCCCTAGAACTTCCTCCATGGCCCCGTCCCAGCTGCTCTGCAGCTTCCCTGGTCCCCTCCAGAAGTTCATTAGTGCCTTCTTGGCCCCTTCTCCTCCTGGCCCCTGCAGTCCAGCAAGCCACTTGCCCGTGGCCATGTCTAGTTCCCCGTGGGCCAGTCTCGGTGCTCAGGTACCACAGTGACGGGTGCGGCATAAGAACCTCAATAGAAAAGTTCATCTGCTGGCTGCAGAGTCGATGTCCCACTGCAGGGAAGGCCGGGGCTGTCCTAGCCAAAGCAGGAGTGTTGGTGGGTGTGTCCCAAAGCTCCCCCTCGTCCCTGACCCCCGTCCTCTAGAGCCTGGGCTGACACTAGCACCTTCCATTACCCCCTAGCAGTGCCCTGCCCCCTGCTCTGAACAGGGTTAGGTGACATGGGGGTAAACACTGTCTGCACTAGGGCTCCCATTACTGCTAGCACCAGTGGAGTGTAATGGCAGGAGATTTCCCGAGGAACATTAGTGTAGACACAGGGGACTAGTTCTCCTCCAATTTCTCTGCTTCTTCAGGAATGTCTCCTCCTCCCGCCCCCTCTCTGTCGGACTCCACAGGGCTCTGGCCTCGTCCCTGCCTCTTCCACCACCCCCCATTCCCTGGATGTGCGACCTGCCCCCATTGCCTCACATGATATTTCTGTGCTCGGGACTCACAGTTCTCCCTCCCTGCGAGTGACTCGTCCCCCTCCAGCCAGCACCATGCATGTGGCTGTCTCTGACTCTTGACTCGGGCAGTTCATTGCCAGCTCCAGCTATGCACAGCCAAGCCCAAACTGCTCACTGTAACTTCTCAGCCCTCTCCATTTCCTGCCTTCTCCAATGCCAGTGACCATGTGGGGGTTATCTCGGACTCTTGCCTCCCCATCACCACCTCCTGCTCCTCTGCTCATTCAGCCTCATCAGATCTCGCCACCTCTTCCTCCACAGCACAGAGATAATCAGACGCTTCCTGCCTGTCCTGGAACAACCTGCAGGGAAGCTGGAGAGGGGAGCTCAGGCTGCAGGAGGAAGAGTTTGGAAGAGGTACCAGAAGGCTAGTCTGTGTGCACATGATTGGAATGTCAGCAGCAGCTGTAGCATCTCTGTAACTAGTTTTCTGAGTGAAGAGCCAGTTTCATTTTGGAAACATGGAGTCCCTCGAGGCCTTTGGAAAATAATTCAGGAGTTGTCAGGAGCAGAGTAACACCTGTTCCTGCCCAAGGAGCTGGGCTGTTTATGGAACAGGAACAGGATCATTTTTATATCCTGACCCAGACAGAGCCCTGTGACCTGCCCTTGTCAGGGAAGGCAGGACTTTGGGCAAGTGCCCAGAGCAGCAGCCAGTGAGCAGGGAGCAGATTTGCATGAAGGGGCCGTTGTCCAGCTCTGGGGATTTAATAGAGAATCAGAGGGTCCCAGCCACAGACCCGTTGGCCTCAGGAAGCCGAGCTCATCTGGATTCCCACCATGGTCTGGGCCCCTCTGCTCCTCATGCTGCTCACTTACTGCTCAGGTCAGGGAATTGTTTGATTTAGTGGCAAAAATATGAAGGGAACTTGCAGGTGAGGAGGTTTGTCTGTGAGGATCCAGAGTCCTTGTGCTGAGTTTGTTTGTAATGTTGATTTCAGGGGTCAGTTCGCAGCCCATGATGACTCAGGAGCCCTCAAAGTCGGTGACCCCAGGAGGGACTGTCACTCTGTCCTGCAGACTGAGCACTGGAGCCATCACCAGCAGCAACTATCCCTTCTGGTTCCAGCAGAAACCAGGCTCAGCTCCTCAGCTGCTTATATCCTACACTAATACCAGACCCTCCAGTATCACTGCCCGGTTCTCTGGGTCCATATCCAGTGACGACGCTGCCCTGACCACCACAGGTGTCCAGGCAGAGGATGAGGCTGACTATTACTGTGCTGTGTATACGGGTAGTGTGAATCACAGTGATCCAGCCAGATGGGGAACTGAGACAAAAACCTCCCTTGTCTTCCCGCCATAATCTCGTCCAGCCTGGGCTCCCCACTGGCT
Organism: Gopherus flavomarginatus; assembly: GCF_025201925.1. Taxonomy (NCBI): domain Eukaryota; kingdom Metazoa; phylum Chordata; order Testudines; family Testudinidae; genus Gopherus; species Gopherus flavomarginatus. Next base: position 14,258,955 of record NC_066631.1, read on the forward strand.
GCACAATTTGCTTCCTGCCTGCAACACACAAAAACTATTTGCTCCTTCTTATGAATTTCAGCCACTCCTTGCATCAGCAGGGGGCGCTGCTGCACCACTCCCAACACACTCGCTGTGGGGGAGATGTCAGTCACTCTTACGCTCAGGAGCAGCTTTTCCTGCCTTATAGATCCCTGTGTTACAGACCCACCATTGCCTCGGTCAAACTGGGAGCAGACGACCTTCAGTAAAGAGACAGGTCTCCTCTAACACAGTTCCCCTATGTTACCTCAGCAGCTGGACAACCAGGGCCGTCCTTAGGCATAGGCAACATAGGCAGCTGCGTAGGGCACCTGAAAATTTGAGGCACCACTGGGTCTTAGTGTCCACCCTCTTCTTTTCCTATCCCTGTTTTGACCCTTCCTGCAGGTTCCCACAGATGGCTGCTCTAGCCTGGTGAGTCTTCCTTGGGAGGGAATCTAGTAGTTAAAAGTGAAAAAACCTCCAGCCTGCCAGACCTATTAGCACAACATTGAAACTGTTAAAGAGACATTCAAGGGGTAATAAAGCCATTTAACAGGCATTTGCCAACCCCAAGATATATACTGACAGGTTTCAGAGTGGTAGTCCTGTTAGTCTGTATCAGCAAAAACAAGGACCTCAAAGACTAACAAATTATTTGGGCATAAGCTTTTGTGGACTAGAACCCATTTCATCAGATGTCCACGAAAGCTTATGCCCAAATAAACTTTTATACTGTCAGTTTCTGACTTCACTGACAAAAACAGTTGTGCATTAATGTAATATTTACACAGAACATGTCAGTCTACAGGACCTTAGTTTAAAATTTGCTTTAAAAATATTTCATTAGTGAACTGGTGAAGATTATAAAATCACATTTCTAAAAAATGCTTGCATAGAGTTTTAGATGCCCAATCATCTTTAGCCTTAAATGTGTGGATCTTCACACATAGTTTCTTAAATAAATCCTTCAAAAGACCTCCCTTATCTAAAATACACATTTTAATTACTATAGTTAAAAAAAAAAGTGCTTCCAAGTCTTCCTGTCCTTTCTGTCCATCCCTTCACCACCTCTCCCCCCACTCCCCACTGAAGAGAGCCCTTAAAGGGACAACAGTCCTTCCCTTCCAGATAGCTGGACAAAGAGTTCCCTTTCTTTACTTCTGACTATCCGACAAACTAGTTTTAAAAGAACCCTCCAGCAAAATCAGTACCTTAGTAAGACAAAATCCTTGTTATACCTAAAATCTTTGGAAACATATTTTTTTAAAGTTGGTTAAATTTCATAACCATGTCTCTTGTTATGGAGATCACACAAAGTAAATTACTGTTCCCTTTTTCTAAAAGCAATGAACATTGTTATGAACACACTAAATCTCTCTAATTAATTTAAAAGAATGTCTTTGTTTCAGTGAGTTAAATATGTAGTAATCTGGAATGCTGGCTTAAGATTTGAGTACATTTAAAATATAAATTCAACTTAGAAATACTGATGAAGAAAATGTAAAACAGAGAAGAGCTGCATCATGTATTCCATTATATGTAATGTTGTATTCAGCAGGACAGCTGACTCACCCTTACTATGAAGTTTTTGCAAATAAATCTCTGACAAATTTCAGGGCATATCAAAAAACCTGTGATTGACATTTTTTATTCCCAAATTTTAGTGCTTTTAATTAGGTACTTTCTTCATGTCCATTCTGCATGAGGGAGAGTGCATGGAAGTCTCTGCGGGGAACTGTGACTCTCCGCCACCATGAGGCAGGCTGGGCATCTCATTATCCTTTGCTGTCAAGTCCCTCCTCCCCCTCCCCCACCAGGCTGTGAGCTTGGGCTGCCATCCGGCATAGGGGCACCAGTTTAATAATACTGCCTAGGGCCCCATAAATCCTAAGAACGGCCCTGTGGACAACACCCTGAGTGTCCTGGAAGTGAGAGGAAACGTAGGAAAGACCTATCAGATCCCGTAGTCCGTTCCAGTTGCCGAGGCTGCAAGAAGTGTCCAGATAGAGGGTATATTAGATAATAGATTATATGATAAACCCTCCTCCCTAGGACTTCCTTCCCAGCACCATCCCAGCTCCTTTGCACTTCCCTGAGCCCCTCCAGAAGTTCATTAGTGCCTCCATTACCCCAGCTCCTCCGGGCCCCTGCAGTCCAACAAGCCACTGGCCCATGGCCATGTCTAGTTCCTTATGGGCCAGTCCCTATGGGCTCAGGCACCGCAGTGATGGATGCGGAATAAGAACCTCAATGGAAAAGTTCTATTTTCTGGCTGCAGAGTCGGTGTCCCGCTGCGGGGAAGGCCAAGGCTGTCCTAGCCAAAGCAGGAGTGTTAGTGGCTGTGTCCTCAAGCTTCCCCTCCACTCCATGGAGAGAGAGGAGTGTGCCCAGCAGTGGAGCTAGACATTGAATTACAAGGTCGGATGAACAAGCGGAGGGTCAGCTACTCAGAGACCTCCCCTGGCCTGTAATTCTAGGCAGAGACTGGCCTAACGTGATGTCCCAGCCCTGTTACAAGATGGGTACCGCTTGGACGAGCTGACCATAGGACGACCCTCACTTGGACACGGACTCTTGGGCCAGGGGCTCAGAGGCAAGGTCGAGGTGCGTGGACTGGACAGCCTGGGGCAGTGGGTCCAGAGAGTTGGGCAAATGACACCAAGTCGAATACAGACCCTGGAGACACAGTTACCGGAGGCAAACCAAGTGCTGGCAGAGGTGACAGACAATAATAGAGGAGGTTGTAAAGCAAATCGAGAACTGATTTGGACAAGACAAGACCTGGTATGAAAAGGACTGTTGACAGCAACTCGAGCGGGAACTAGCTGCACTGTTCAACTCTCCTGCACCATCAGCAGTGGGTACCCGAGCAAACGTCACCTGGCACCAGTCGAAAATTGGAAATACTCCAAAATATCTTCTGTGGTACAAATCCAGTGCTGCCAAGCACCACGGCACTGGGGTCGCCAGTCGCTTCTCCGGTTCCAAAGATGCGGCTAATACAACCATCAACCCAACCATCACCGATGTCACTGTGGCCCAGGGAATGGGATGCTGCACAGTGATGCAGCTAGATGGAGAACTGACAAAACCCTTGTGTTCCAGCAGCCTGTGTGGTGCATGACTCCAGATTGTGTGTGTCTGGGCGTGACGCTCCGCTGCACTGATGTGCTGGGGTTTAACTAGGCACATCCCAGTCACCAGTGAGGAGCACTACTAAGTATTATCAGGGTCTGCACATTTAAGGGCAAATCTTGGGCCCCGGGACCCAATGGGCATTTGTCATTTATTGTCCATGGGATCAGGATGAGACCCTTTATGGAACCTCACTGTTGTACCTTGATCCAGTGATAATCCCAAAGGAAACACTCCAATGTCCTGTTCCCAAGCACATGCCGTGAGAGGAGGGAGTCCTGTCCCTTAAATACCAGCTCACCTTGCAGTGCAAACCCAGGGAGATTCAGAGCCCGAAGAACTGAGTGTTAGGTCCCAGAGCCCAGGCATTTCACACACACAAAGCCAGGGCATGAAAAGAACTGTCCCTGGGCCTGATAAAAAGCAACAAAGAGTCCTGTGGCACCTTAAAGACTAACAGATGTATTGGAGCATGCGTCTGACGAAGTGGGGATTCACCCACGAAAGCTCATGCTCCAATACGTCTGTTAGTCTTTAAGGTGCCACAGGACTCTTTGCTGCCTTGACAGATCCAGACTAACACGGCTACCTCTCTGATACTTGGGCCTGATAAGAACAGGCCCATTGCCAAGGGCTGAGCCTGCAAAATGATCAAGCTAACAACACAGAGAAGCTACATTGAGAGCAACTGAACAGTAGAGACCCCTAGCACTTCCACTCCTCAGTCCTGCTAGCCACATATCTGACATGTCACCAGGTGTTCCCAAGTCCGGGTGATCTCTGCATGTGAAATAGTAGCATGGGAGGTAAATTGGAGGGACATATTAACACACAGCCACATTCCTAAGACAAACTGGGCTGTCTGTAGCTGGGAACTACAGTGAATCTCTCCTTAAACTCCAGAGATGGAAAGAAAAATATGAGATTTGGGAGGTACTTGGATTTTCCCATCTTCTCTTCTGCAGCTCAGTGACATGGATGAGTTACGACTGGGTACAAGAGTGTGACGTCTCCCTGCATTTGCCTTGTGAGCTGTCTACAATGGAATTAAGACTATGTCTTCACTACAGGCCGTATCAGCGGGTAGCAATGGATTTCTCGAGGATCGATATATCTCATCTCATCTAGACGCGATATATCGATCCCCGAAAGAGCTCCTGTTGACTCTGGAACTCCACCAACACGAACGGCGGTAGTGGAGTCGACAGGGGGAGCCGCGGACGTAGATTCCGCGCTGTGAGGATGGTAGGTAACTCAATCTAAGATAAGTAGCTGAAGTCGAAGTTATTCATGTAGCTGAAGTTGCGTATCTTAGATCAATCCCCTCCCCTAGTGTAGACCAGCCCTAAGTAACTGATACATATTTATCTAGACCGGTGTGTGCACCAGACTGTGGTGTTCAAACAGCTGCATCCTTTCCAATCCCTTGTGCACACAGATTGGGTGGGGGTAGAGGTGAGCCAGAGCATTGAAGGAGCCCCAATGCATTGAGTTAGGTTGTAGATTTATAAATAACTGCTCTGGTGTAGCTGCTGGAAACTGATTTATAAAGATTGTTTTTAACACACATGTTTAATGTCCAACTGTGCAACAAAAAGTTGCCCAGGAATGTTCTGCAGAGGTGGCTGCACTGCAGTGGTGGGTGAAGTAATCCTTGCCCATTTCTAGCTATTATAAAATGTCTCTCTGTGTAATAATGTTGAGCTCTTCTGTCTTGCTCTACAGAGACTAAGAAGTGAACAGATTTTTTCTGATATGTGATCAGCTGCTACAAAAGAACCATGCTGAGATCTAACAGTCAGTTCAACAGAACTTGTACCACAAGCTGAGATAGGCCCATCTGGTGACTCCAGTAACACCACCACTGGTATCAGTTAAATGGCTGTGCCAACTGAACTCCCCTGTCCCCCAGAGCTAACCCAGGACAGTCTGATTGCTGAGGAGCAGGTTCTGCTGGTCACTTTCTGTCAGTAAATCGAATGTAATTGTCGCCCCCTGCTGGGGTGGCTGGATCACTGTGAGACACCAACCCTTTTCCCGGGACAGCACATGGGAGCCAAGTGGCCCACGACTCAGAGACAGGCGCTGAGCTGCAGCTACTAGGGCTTGTAGATTGTAGCACCTGGTGGGTCCCAAGAACGGCTCTGACACCTGCCTCCAGTGTCACACTCCTCCCAGCTCCCCTACTCCCTTGCATCCCACTTCACAAACCTCCTGCCCGTCTGCCATGGAAACTTCCACCCTTCAGCTGGGCCCCGCGGCTGCTCAGCAGCCTCATCCCCCTGGGTTTTGTTCTGCCAGCTGGCAGCCTGCGGCACTGAATTCACAACAAACCGTGACTGTCCCGGGACCTTTCACTCCTGTTACCAAATAAACGTTTTCTCTTTTCCCTAGCCAAGGGAGCTACAATCACTGTCCCACTGCTGCTGAGGGGCTGGGGAAACAGGGAATCCACACCCATGGCAACTTATAGAAAAAATGCCAAGCTGGCTTGATACAGATCTGATACACACCTGAGCAAATCAGCAACAGGACTCGTCCCTTGAGAGATTGTCCCTGTCAGACATTGTGTTTGGGGTCTGTTAGCCCCATCCTGTTTGGAGTCTACAAAACATTAGCCCAAAACACAAATGAGAGAAGGCTGAAATGAACACAGGACTCAAAGGAGCTTTAACAGAAGGTAACTAGCCAGCAGTGACCAATAGGAGGAAGGACCCGCTCAGATCAGGAGCTGTTTGCAGTGGGGAGGCAGAGAACTCTAATGAGAACCCCCCTGGTGCACACAAACTCTACTGCAGCAGCCAGTGAGCAGGGAGCAGATTTGCATGAAGGGGCCGTTCTCCAGTTCTGGGGGTTTAAATAAGATTCGGAGGGTCCCAGCCACAGACCCGTTTGCCTCAGGAAGCCGAGATCGTCTGGATTCCCACTATGGCCTGGGCCCCTCTGCTCCTCACACTGCTCACTTACTGCTCTGGTAAGGGGGAGCGTTTCGGATCTCAGATTTATTTATAAGGGCTTTTCACTGAATTCCTGCATATTCCCGATTCCCAGACTCCTGGCGCAGCAGGAAATGTGCAGGTGTTAACTCCAAGCCGTGATGATCATGCAGCATTTTCTATTTCTTTCCAGGTTCCCTCTCCCAGTTTACTCTGACTCAGCAGCCCTTAGTATCAGTGTCCATTGGCAACACAGTTAAATTGTCCTGTACCATTAGCAGTGGAACCACATTTGGAAGTGTTACGTGGTACCAGCAGAAAGATGGGAACAGCCCAAGATACCTTCTGAGGTACAACAAAGACTCTGACAAACACCAGGGCTCTGGGGTCCCCAGTCGCTTTGCTGGTTCCAAAGACACCTCTAATACAATCGGCTATTTAACCATCACCAGCGTCCAAGCAGAGGATGAGGCTGATTATTACTGTGCTGCACATGCTAGTGGTGCTGCACAGTGATACAATGAAGTGGGGAACTGAGACAAAAACATCCTCCTCCATCCTTCAGCCTGCGTTGTGCATGAGTTCAGTCTGTGACAGCACATTGTGATGATCCAGACTGATGCATTATGGTTTTACTATTCACTCCCCCAGTCCCCACTAAGGGTAACTACTATGATTTATCAACCTCTGGACACTTAGGGAGAAATCTTGGTTCCATTCAACCCCCTGGGAGTTTTGCTATTCACTTCCATGGGATTAGGATTTGACCCTGTTTATGGTTCTACTGTAGTAATCAGAGTTAATTAATTTCAAAGAAGATGTTCCTGAATACATGCCAGGAGAGGAGGCACTTGCTGTTTGTTAAATACCAGCTCATTCTCCCATGAAAACCCAGTGAGACGTGGAGACCGAGCAGCTGAGTGTTCGATCGCAGATCCAGGCATTTCACACACAAGCCGAACCAGGGTAGGAAAGAACAGATCCTGGGCATGATACAAAGAGCTCCAGTAAGAGAGGCTGAGCCTGCAAAACGATTGAGTGAAACAAGACACAGGGCCCACATTGAAGATTACTGAGTAGCACAGAGCGCCCCCCCCCCCAACCCCGTCCCTGGGTGTTGCCCAGGGCATGTCTGGTGAGTTACATGCTGTTCCCAAGGCCTTGACCTCGCTGAATGGAACATGTTCTCACAGAAGGGGAGTTCACAATTAGAAAAGAATCTAAAGTAAGATTCCAAGTGAAGCTTATTCCCGGCCAGGCGACAGCTGGCCCAAAGATAGTTTGACTAAGACAAAGGAGCTGTGGGGGAGGAGGCTAGAGCAGTTTTCAAAATCATCCTCTCTTCATGCACCAATGAAATAGGACTTTCCCTTCCACAGGCATCTGTTCAAGAGGCAACGCCCCATAAGGGGCGTTCTAGGATGTTGGTGTAGTGAGTAATGAGCCGGAACGCGAAGAACTCTGCTTTCAGGTGACGCGTGACGAGACAGCACCGTGCAGACAGACGACCTTCAGTAAAGAGACAGGTCTCCTCTAACACAGTTCCCCTATGTTACCTCAGCTGCTGGACAACACCCTGAGTGTCCTGGAAGTGAGAGGAAACGTAGGAAAGACCTATCAGATCCCGTAGTCCGTTCCAGCTGCTGAGGCTGCAAGAAGTGTCCAGATAGAGGGTATATTAGATAATAGATTATATGATAAACCCTCCTCCCTAGGACTTCCTTCCCAGCCCCATCCCAGCTCCTTTGCACTTCCTTGAGCCCCTCCAGAAGTTCATTAGTGCCTCCATTACCCAAGCTCCTCCGGGCCCCTGCAGTCCAGCAAGCCACTGGCCCATGGCCATGTCTAGTTTCTTATGGGCCAGTCTCGGTGCTCAGGTACCGCAGTGATGGATGCGGAATAAGAACCTCAATAGAAAAGTTCTATTTTCTGGCTGCAGAGTCGATGTCCCGCTGCGGGGAAGGCCAAGGCTGTCCTAGCCAAAGCAGGAGTGTTAGTGGCTGTGTCCTCAAGCTTCCCCTCCATTCCATGGAGAGACAGGAGTGTGCCCAGCAGTGGAGCTAGACATTGAATTACAAGGTCAGATGAACAAGCGGAGGGTCAGCTACTCAGAGACCTCCCTTGGCCTGTAATTCTAGGCAGAGACCAGCCTAATGTGATGTCCCAGCCCTGTTACAAGATGGGTACTGCTTGGACGAGCTGACCATAGGACGGCCCTCACTTGGACACGGACTCTTGGGCCAGGGGCTCAGAGGCAAGGTCGAGGTGCGTGGACTGGACAGCCTGGGGCAGTGGGTCCAGAGAGTTGGGCAAATACACCAAGTCGAATACAGGCCCTGGAGACACAGTTACCGGAGGCAAACCAAGTGCTGGCAGAGGTGACAGACAATAATAGAGGAGGTTGTAAAGCAAATCGAGAACTGATTTGGACAAGACAAGACCTGGTATGAAAAGGACTGTTGACAGCAACTCGAGCGGGAACTAGCTGCACTGTTCAACTCTCCTGCACCATCAGCAGTGGGTACCCAAGCACACGTCTCCTGGCACCAGTCGAAAATTGGAAATACTCCAAAATATCTTCTATGGTACAAATCCAGTGCTGCCAAGCACCACAGCACTGGGGTCCCCAGTCGCTTCTCCGGTTCCAAAGATGCGGCTAATACAACCATCAACCCAACCATCACCGATGTCACTGTGGCCCAGGGAATGGGATGCTGCACAGTGATGCAGCTAGATGGAGAACTGACAAAACCCTTGTGTTCCAGCAGCCTGTGTGGTGCATAACTCCAGACTGTGTGTGTCTGGGCGTGACGCTCCGCTGCACTGATGTGCTGGGGTTTAACTAGGCACATCTCAGTCATCAGTGAGGAGCACTACTAAGTATTATCAGGGTCTGCACATTTAAGGGCAAATCTTGGGCCCTGTGACCCAATGGGCGTTTGTCATTTATTGTCCATGGGATCAGGATGAGACCCTTTATGGAACCTCACTGTTGTACCATGATCCAGTGATAATCCCAAAGGAAACACTCCAATGTCCCGTTCCCAAGCACATGCCGTGAGAGGAGGGAGTCCTGTCCCTTAAATACCAGCTCACCCTGCAGTGCAAACCTAGGGAGATTCAGAGCCCGAAGAACTGAGTGTTAGGTCCAGAGCCCAGGCATTTCACACACACAAAGCCAGGGCATGAAAAGAACTGTCCCTGGGCCTGATAAAAAGCAACAAAGAGTCCTGTGGCACCTTAAAGACTAACAGATGTATTGGAGCATGCGTCTGACGAAGTGGGGATTCACCCACGAAAGCTCATGCTCCAATACGTCTGTTAGTCTTTAAGGTGCCACAGGACTCTTTGCTGCCTTGACAGATCCAGACTAACACGGCTACCTCTCTGATACTTGGGCCTGATAAGAACAGGCCCATTGCCAAGGGCTGAGCCTGCAAAATGATCAAGCTAACAACACAGAGAAGCTACATTGAGAGCAGTAGAACAGTAGAGACCCCTAGCACTTCCACTCCTCAGTCCTGCTAGCCACATATCTGACATGTCACCAGGTGTTCCTAAGTCCGGGTGATCTCTGCATGTGAAATAGTAGCATGGGAGGTAAATTGGAGGGACATATTAACACACAGCCACATTCCTAAGACAAACTGGGCTGTCTGTAGCTGGGAACTACAGTGAATCTCTCCTTAAAACTCCAGAGATGGAAAGAAAAATATGGGATTTGGGAGGTACTTGGATTTTCCCATCTTCTCTTCTGCAGCTCAGTGACATGGATGAGTTACGACTGGGTACAAGAGTGTGACGTCTCCCTGCATTTGCCTTGTGAGCTGTCTACAATGGAATTAAGACTATGTCTTCACTACAGGCCGTATCAGCGGGTAGCAATGGATTTCTCGAGGATCGATATATCTCATCTCATCTAGACGCGATATATCGATCCCCGAAAGAGCTCCTGTTGACTCCAGAACTCCACCAACACGAACGGCGGTAGTGGAGTCGGCAGGGGGAGCCGCGGACGTCGATTCCGCGCTGTGAGTATGGTAGGTAACTCAATCTAAGATACGTAGCTGAAGTCGAAGTTATTCATGTAGCTGAAGTTGCGTATCTTAGATCAATCCCCTCCCCTAGTGTAGACCAGCCCTAAGTAACTGATACATATTTATCTAGACCGGTGTGTGCACCAGACTGTGGTGTTCAAACAGCTGCATCCTTTCCAATCCCTTGTGCACACAGATTGGGTGGGGGTAGAGGTGAGCCAGAGCATTGAAGGAGCCCCAATGCATTGAGTTAGGTTGTAGATTTATAAATAACTGCTCTGGTGTAGCTGCTGGAAACTGATTTATAAAGATTGTTTTTAACACACATGTTTAATGTCCAACTGTGCAACAAAAAGTTGCCCAGGAATGTTCTGCAGAGGTGGCTGCACTGCAGTGGTGGGTGAAGTAATCCTTGCCCATTTCTAGCTATTATAAAATGTCTCTCTGTGTAATAATGTTGAGCTCTTCTGTCTTGCTCTACAGAGACTAAGAAGTGAACAGATTTTTTCTGATATGTGATCAGCTGCTACAAAAGAACCATGCTGAGATCTAACAGTCAGTTCAACAGAACTTGTACCACAAGCTGAGATAGGCCCATCTGGTGACTCCAGTAACACCACCACTGGTATCAGTTAAATGGCTGTGCCAACTGAACTCCCCTGTCCCCCAGAGCTAACCCAGGACAGTCTGATTGCTGAGGAGCAGGTTCTGCTGGTCACTTTCTGTCGGTAAATCGAGTGTAATTGTCGCCCCCTGCTGGGGTGGCTGGATCACTGTGAGACACCAACCCTTTTCCCGGGACAGCACATGGGAGCCAAGTGGCCCACGACTCAGAGACAGGCGCTGAGCTGCAGCTACTAGGGCTTGTAGATTGTAGCACCTGGTGGGTCCCAAGAACGGCTCTGACACCTGCCTCCAGTGTCACACTCCTCCCAGCTCCCCCACTCCCTTGCGTCCCACTTCACAAACCTCCAGCCCATCTGCCATGGAACCTTCCACCCTTCAGCTGGGCTCCACGGCTGCTCAGCAGCCTCATCCCCCTGGGTTTTATTCTACCAGCTGGCGGCCTGCGGCACTGAATTCACAACAAACCCTGACTGTCCCGGGACCTTTCACTCCTGTTACCAAATAAACGTTTTCTCTTTTCCCTAGCCAAGGGAGCTACAATCACTGTCCCACTGCTGCTGAGGGGCTGGGGAAACAGGGAATCCACACCCATGGCAACTTATAGAAAAAATGCCAAGCTGGCTTGATACAGATCTGATACACACCTGAGCAAATCAGCAACAGGACTCGTCCCTTGAGAGATTGTCCCTGTCAGACATTGTGTTTGGGGTCTGTTAGCCCCATCCTGTTTGGAGTCTACAAAACATTAGCCCAAAACACAAATGAGAGAAGGCTGAAATGAACACAGGACTCAAAGGAGCTTTAACAGAAGGTAACTAGCCAGCAGTGACCAATAGGAGGAAGGACCCGCTCAGATCAGGAGCTGTTTGCAGTGGGGAGGCAGAGAACTCTAATGAGAACCCCCCTGGTGCACACAAACTCTACAGCAGCAGCCAGTGAGCAGGGAGCAGATTTGCATGAAGGGGCCGTTCTCCAGTTCTGGGGGTTTAAATAAGATTCGGAGGGTCCCAGCCACAGACCCGTTTGCCTCAGGAAGCCGAGATCATCTGGATTCCCACTATGGCCTGGGCCCCTCTGCTCCTCACACTGCTCACTTACTGCTCTGGTAAAGGGGAGCGTTTCTGATCTCAGATTTATTTAAAAGGACTTTTCACTGAATTCCTCTATATTCCCGATTCCCAGACTCCTGGCTCAGCAGGAAATGTGCAGGTGTTAACTCCAAGCCGTGATGATCATGCAGCATTTTCTATTTCTTTCCAGGTTCCCTCTCCCAGTTTACTCTGACTCAGCCGCCCTCAGTATCAGTGTCCATTGGCAACACAGTTAAATTGTCCTGTACCATTAGCAGTGGAACCACATTTGGAAGTGTTACATGGTACCAGCAGAAAGATGGGAACAGCCCAAGATACCTTCTGAGGTACAACAAAGACTCTGACAAACACCAGGGCTCTGGGGTCCCCAGTCGCTTTGCTGGTTCCAAAGACACCTCTAATACAATTGGCTATTTAACCATCACCAGCGTCCAAGCAGAGGATGAGGCTGATTATTACTGTGCTGCATATGCTAGTGGTGCTGCACAGTGATACAATGAAGTGGGGAACTGAGAGAAAAACATCCTCCTCCATCCTTCAGCCTGCGTTGTGCATGAGTTCAGTCTGTGACAGCACATTGTGATGATCCAGACTGATGCATTATGGTTTTACTATTCACTCCCCCAGTCCCCACTAAGGGTAACTACTATGATTTATCAACCTCTGGACACTTAGGGAGAAATCTTGGTTCCATTCAACCCCCTGGGAGTTTTGCTGTTCACTTCCATGGGATTAGGATTTGACCCTGTTTATGGTTCTACTGTAGTAATCAGAGTTAATTAGAATTTCAAAGAAGATGTTCCTGAATACATGCCAGGAGAGGAGGCACTTGCTGTTTGTTAAATACCAGCTCATTCTCCCATGAAAACCCAGTGAGACGTGGAGACTGAGCAGCTGAGTGTTCGATCGCAGATCCAGGCATTTCACACACAAGCCGAACCAGGGTAGGAAAGAACAGATCCTGGGCATGATACAAAGAGCTCCAGTAAGAGAGGCTGAGCCTGCAAAACGATTGAGTGAAACAAGACACAGGGCCCACATTGAAGATTACTGAGTAGCACTGAGCGCCCCCCCCCCCCCCACCTCGTCCCTGGGTGTTGCCCTGGGCATGTCTGGTGAGTTACATGCTGTTCCCAAGGCCTTGACCTCACTGAATGGAACATGTTCTCACAGAAGGGGAGTTCACAATTTGAAAAGAATCTAAAGTAAGATTCTAAGTGAAGCTTATTCCCGGCCAGGCGACAGCTGGCCCAAAGATAGTTTGACTAAGACAAAGGAGCTGTGGGGGAGGAGGCTAGAGCAGTTTTCAAAATCATCCTTTCTTCATGCACCAATGAAATAGGACTTTCCCTTCCACAGGCATCTGTTCAAGAGGCAATGGCCGTAAGGGGCGTTCTAGGATGTTGGTGTAGTGAGTAATGAGCCGGAACGCGAAGAACTCTGCTTTCAGGTGACGCGTGACGAGACAGCACCGTGTGTATGAAGCAGGGAACTAAGCCTGGATGTAGAAGTGAAGCCAGGCTCACTGTAGGAAGTGGCAGCAACTCTCCCATCTGCCCCCAAGTGAGAGAGACTGAAGCGATGGATATTTTCAGGCCTTGCTGGTGACATGACGGAAGCCCCCTTTCTCCTTACAGGGGCCAGGCCGCTGCTGAGTATGACACTAATCCAGTCACCAGCTCGCACCCAGGGGCTGAGCTCACAGGCTGAGCAAAGAAGCCACGTACTGAGCGGCCTTGAGAACTGAACACCCCTGTCGCCCCAGAGCTGGTCCAGGGCAGAGTCCCACTAGTGGGGCCGTGTCAGGAGCAGGTGCAGCTGGTTGTTCTCTATAGCTAAATAGTGGAATTGTCGCCCCCTGGTGGGGTGGCTGGAGTGCTGCGAGACACAACACTGTCCTGCTGAGACAATACGTGGCAGAGGGCCAGGTGGATCAGGACTCTCAGACAGGAATTGAGCTTCAGCTTCTAGGCTCTATAGGCTCTAGCACTTGCTGGGTCCTGAGAGCCTCTCCGCCATCCACCTGCGATGTCACACTCCTCCCAAACTCCCTGCTATACTTCTCACCAACCGTCCCCCCCATTCGCCGTGGTACCTTCCTCCCTTCATCTGAGACCTGCGGCTGCTCAGCAGACTCATCACAGCAGGTGTCGCTGGCCCAGCCAGCAGCCATCAGCACTGAATTCAGCCCAACCTCGATCGTTCCGCAGCTTCCCCCACTAAACTGTGAAACAGACGAAGGGCTTGTCTACATCACAAAGTTGCAGCGCTGGTGAGGGGGTTACAGCGCTGCAACTTAGGAGGTGTACACATCTGCAGGGCATCACCAGCGCTGCAACTCCCTGTTTGCAGTGCTGGCCGTACTCCCGTTTTGTCTCGGGTGTAGAGGATCCAGCGCTGGTGATCCAGCGCTGGTAATCAAGTGTAGACACTTACCAGCACTTTTCTTGACCTCCGTGGAATAAGCAGGTATCCCAGCATACCTGAGGATACCTCTCTGGTAATCAAGCAGGTCTCCTTCCCCGCGGTTTGCTCCGGTGTTCTCCGAATCCCCCCCCCCAAGCAGGTCTCCTTCCCTGCGGTTTGCAGGGGGGTTCGGGGAACGCGAGAGCAAACCGCGGGGAAGGAGATCTGCTTGCAGGGGGGTTCGGGGAACACTGGAGCAACCCGGGGAAGGAGACCTGCTTCCCCGCGGTTTGCTCTTGCGTTCCCCGAACCCCCCTTGAAGCCGCCCAACAGCGCTGCAGTGTGGCCACATCTAACACCACTTGCAGCGCTGATTGCTGTAAGTGTGGCCACTCTGCAGCGCTGGCCCTATACAGCTGTACTAATACAGCTGTAACAACCAGCGCTGCAAAATTGTAGATGTAGACATACCTGAAGATTCTCTCTCCTTCCTAGCAGAGGTGTTCCCGTCCCGCCACTGGGCCTTGCCTGTGGGAAAGGGAGTTTACACACACGGCAATTTATAGAAACAATACCGAGCTGCTTGATGTCAACTTGATAGAAATCTCAGCAACAGGCATCCTCCCTTTACATACTGTCCCTCTCACCTCCTGTCTAGGGTCTGCAAGGCCCAACCTGTTTGGGGTCTGCAAAACAGTAGCCCCAGGCCCTAGAGGGAGCAGAGTCAGTGCTTCACTAGTAATGAAAAAGGTGCTTGGGTTCAAGCAATTAGAAGCTGGGGCTCCAGCAATTTTTTTACTTTTATAACTGACGCGGGAAGCTCAGCGATGCTGGGCCATGAACTGCCTGGCCCAGAGGCGCCGGGAATCAGCCTGGCACAAATGAAGCCCTGAGTGGAGTGAAAAGAGCCCGGGACTCACAGGGGCTTCCCAGCAAATAAATAGCATTTGAGTGGACATCACCCCAGTGAGACATTTAATTCGATGTAGTTAAAAGAGCCAGAATGAATTTATCTCTGTGTGAGAAATGGGGCAAAGTCCCACAAAAGAACAATTATAACACGGGAAATGCTGCTTGTACCTAGCCCTGCACAAGTAAAAGGGCTTGTCTACATCAGAAAGTTGCAGCGCTGGTGAGGGAGTTACAGCGCTGCAACTTAGGAGGTGTACACATCTGCAGGGCACCACCAGCGCTGCAACTCCCTGTTTGCAGCGCTGGCCGTACTCCCGTTTTGTCTCGGGTGTAGAGGATCCAGCGCTGGTGATCCAGCGCTGGTAATCAAGTATAGACACTTACCAGCGCTTTTCTTGACCTCCGTGGAATAAGCAGGTATCCCAGCATACCTGAGGAAGCCTCTGGTAATCAAGCTGGTCTCCTTCCCCGGCTTGCTCTCGCGTTCCCCGAACCCCGAGCAAGCAGGTCTCCTTCCCTGCGGTTTGCAGGGTGGTTCGCGGAACGCGAGAGCAAACCGCGGCGAAGCTGGTCTCCTTTCCCGGTTTGCTCTCGCGTTCCCCGAAACCCCTTGAAGCCGCCCAACAGCGCTGCAGTGTGGCCACATCTAACACCACTTGCAGCGCTGGTTGCTGTAAGTGTGGCCACTCTGCAGCGCTGGCCCTATACAGCTGTACTAATACAGCTGTAACAACCAGCGCTGCAAAATTTTAGATGTAGACATGGCCAAAGAGTCTTCTAATGCAATGGGAAGGGAAGAGTTAAAAAGGACTTTGCCCGTAAGGGTCTCTGTGGGGAGGCTTTGTCAATGGGCTTTGGAGATGGACAGAGAGCAGATTGCAGAGTTACAGCAGACAAGGAAATAATCCCATTTTGATCTCCCTGGTTAACTCCCGAACAGGAAAGACCTGCCCTTTTACAGTCTTTATTTTCCTCCACCTGGGAATGACGTACATAGCAGCAGCCAGTGAGCAGGGAGCAGATTTGCATGAAGGGGCCATTCTCCAGCTCTGGGGGTTTAAGAGAGAATCGGAGGGTTCCAGCCACAGACCCGTTTGCCTCACAAAGCCGAGCTGGTCTGGATTCCCACCATGGCCTGGGCCCCTCTGCTCCTCACACTGCTCACTTACTGCTCGGGTAAGGAAAGGATTCTTCTTCTGAGGTTTAATTTTAAATGTTTCTGCCACTGACCTTGTGATTTTTCTTGTTTACTTGGATTCCTGGTCCTGACACCTCCAAGTACAAGAGTTAATACAGAGGTTTCTATCTGTTTCCAGGGTCCCTCTCCCAGTACACTCTGACTCAGCCACCCACAGTATCCGTGTCCATTGGAAACACAGTTAAACTCTCCTGCACCCTTAGCAGTGGATACACATTTGGGGATGTCATCTGGTACCAGCAAAAAACTGGGAACATCCCAAGATACCTTCTGAGGTACAACACTGAGGGCTTGTCTACATCAGAAAGTTGCAGCGCTGGTGAGGGAGTTACAGCTCTGCAACTTAGGAGGTGTACACATCTGCAGGGCACCACCAGCGCTGCAACTCCCTGTTTGCAGCGCTGGCCGTACTCCCGTTTTGTCTCGGGTGTAGAGGATCCAGCGCTGGTGATCCAGCGCTGGTAATCAAGTATAGTCACTTACCAGCGCTTTTCTTGACCTCCGTGGAATAAGCAGGTATCCCAGCATACCTGAGGAAGCCTCTGGTAATCAAGCTGGTCTCCTTCCCCGGTTTGCTCTCGCGTTTGCCGAACCCCCGAGCAAGCAGGTCTCCTTCCCTGAGGTTTGCTGGGTGGTTCCGGGAAGGCGAGAGCAAACCGGGGAAGGAGACCAGCTTCGCCGCGGTTTGCTCTCGCGTTCCCCGAACAAGCAGGTCTCCTTCCCTGCGGTTTGCAGGGTGGTTCGCGGAACGCGAGAGCAAACCGCGGCGAAGCTGGTCTCCTTTCCCGGTTTGCTCTCGCGTTCGCCGAACCCCCGAGCAAGCAGGTCTCCTTCCCTGCGGTTTGCAGGGTGGTTCGCGGAACGCGAGAGCAAACCGCGGCGAAGCTGGTCTCCTTCCCCGGTTTGCTCTCGCCTTCCCCAAAACCCCTTGAAGCCGCCCAACAGCGCTGCAGTGTGGCCACATCTAACACCACTTGCAGCGCTGGTTGCTGTAAGTGTGGCCACTCTGCAGCGCTGGCCCTATACAGCTGTACTAATACAGCTGTAACAACCAGCGCTGCAAAATTTTAGATGTAGACATGACCTGAGTCTAACAAGCACCAGGGCTCCGGGGTTCCCAATCGCTTTGCTGGTTCTAAAGACGCCTCTAATACAATCAGCTACTTAACCATCACCAGCGTCCAGGCAGAGGATGAGGCTGATTATTACTGTGCTGCAGGGACTGCACAGTGATGCAGCCAAATGGGGAACTCAGACACAAACCTCCCACTTCTGTCCATCAGCCTCTGCCCAGCATGAGTTCATCACGTGTCACTATGTTACTGCTGCTGTTCTGTGGGCTCGTTGGGCCAGTCCCCTGTCACAGTAACTCACAAACTTTACCATGTTCTGACTAGTTAATACCAAATCTTCTTCCCATTGGAACCAGTTGGCGTTTGGCCTTTCACTTTAGTAGAGCCAGGATCTGACCCTTAATACAATCTTAGTCCTTAGTTAGGTTAAATTAGAATTCTAAAAAAAAAAAAATCAGAAAACATTTTTGTAGTAAAATGGAGCCCTGCGACATAAACCCTTGGTATCAGAGGCCCGGTATGAGGCCTGAGGCCTGAACTGAAGTAATGGTCAAGACGTTGCTAACATAAATCAAAGTTAGGCTGTGAGCCAGAGGCAGGCCATGCTCACAGAAGCTGGTAAGAGCATATACACATGTACGTACTAATAAGATGAACGTGTGCCAGGACAGCACCCACACAGATAACAAGAACAGGCAGACCCAGTCTAAAGACAGTATAAAAGGACAATATGAAAGGACAATACAATGGATAGACAATATGATGGATAGACAATATGAAAGGACAATACGATGAATAGACAGTATGATGGATAGATTTATTTGTTCTAACCAATCTGCACCATGAGAAAGGCAACACCGTAATGAATAGAGGGGCTGCACCTCAGTGTGTTCAATGATGCAAAGCCTGTTTGTATGTGTTGTGACAATGTTCCTCCTCTATCTTGGTGGGTCCTGTGCTTATTGGCGGATTTGTTCACCTCAGTGATCTTCCCCTCTTGTGGAACCCACAGTCTGGGTCAGCTCCTCCTGTGTCTGATCAGGAGTTGGGAGGTTTGGGGGAAATCTGGGCCCGCCCTCTACTCCGGGTTCCAGCCCAGGGCCCTGTGGATAGCAGCTGTCTATAGTGCCTCCTGTAACAGCTGCATGACAGCTACAACTCCCTGGGCTACTTCCCCATGGCCTCCTCCAAACACCTTCTTTATCCTCACCACAGGACCTTCCTCCTGGTGTCTGATAACGCTTGTCCTCCTCAATCCTCCAGCAGTACACTCTCTCACTCTCAGCTCCTTGTCCTCTTGCTCCCAGCTCCTCACACATGCTCCTTCTTCTCTGGCTCCTCCCTGCCTGACTGGAGTGAGCTCCTTTTTAAACCCAGGTGCCCTGATTAGCCTGCCTTGATTGGCTGCAGGTGTTCTAATTAAAGTAGCTATCTCCACTGCCTTCTAGAAAGATCTTAATTGGCCCCAGGTGCCTTGATTAACCTGGAGCAACTGCCATTTGGTTACCAGGGTCCTAGGGATTTGTTTAGCCTGGGGCTAACATACCTGTTTCTCAGTACTTTACTGTATCCATCTGGCCTTGCTCCATCACAGTGTATATAAGAATGCATCCCTGAGTGGACATCTTTGTCTGGCCTAGGGGGCAGTGGCAAATCCTGCCACTGACTGAGCCGGTCCATTGCCAGGGAGCACATATGTACTAGCAGAACTGTAGACAACTGATCTGGGGAGCTAGAGACTGTGTTTCGTTTGACAATAAACCTGACCAGGTGCTTCTGTACTTTGTTAGAGTCTGTGAACATTGGGGATCTCTTGGGGTCAGCTGTGCCAGCGATCTGCAGAGCCGAGGCAGCACACAGAGGGAGCACACATGCAGCCAACTGATATCAACACTGAACAGAGCAAATCACCACACCGGTGGCGTCTGATTACAGTTTTAAAATGTGCTTCCCAAATACGTGCGGTGAGCTAAGACAGTTACTGCTAAACACAAGGTTGTAATTAAATGAAGAGCCAGTGAGATTCTTAGAATGAACAGCCTGGAGTCAGAGCCCAGACGTTTCACACATATACCACCACGAGGGAAAAAGAAAAGTCCATCAGTGTGAGGAAAGTGTCATTAGGAAAGCGTGAGCCTGCAAATGATTGTGTTAATAGAGATCAAAGCCTCACTGGGACCCACTGAGTAGAAAGATCCCATCCTCTGCACGCACCCTCCCCTCCAGAACCCTGCCCTGTACTCCCCTGATGAGTTACAGAGGGTTCCTGAGTCCATGATGTTTCTAGATGTAAAATATTAACATGCAAGGGGAGTGTGAGGGCAGCCATGTTTCTAAGACTAAACCTGAGCTGTTGCTGCTGGGAACTGGGATGAATCTCTCCCTAAACTCCAGAGACTGGAGAGAATAAAATGTGATTTGAGATGCATCTGGATTTTCCCCATCTACTCTTCTGTATGAGGTCCACTTATGACTGACCATCAGGGGGCACTTTCTCCCTGCACTTGTATCATGAACTGTTTATAACAGAATAAAGTAACTGTTCAATACACATTTGTTCTTAACAGTCTGGTGCACAGACCATGGTGTTTGAACAGCTGCATCCGAGTGGTGGGGGAGGAGGTGAGACAGGAGGTCTGAGGCACCCAAATGTACTGATTTAGGTTGTAGATTCATGAACCATTTCTCAGTGTAATTGCTGGGTATTTATTTGCAAAGTGTTCTTTTAATTACATTTAAATTAACTGATATTACATTTAACGCTGAACATCTCTGCAAAATGTTGCCCAGGAATGTCCTTCAGAGGTGGCTGCATCACTGTGATTATTACGTATCTGTATTTCTGTAGCCCCTGGGAGCACAGGTAACGGCCCAGGTCCCCATTGTGCTGGGCTCTGTACAAACACAGAACACAGAGACGGTCCCGGCTAAGGAGGGAACAATCTCAGTATGACAACAGGGGGCGACAAACCGGCCTGTGGGTGGTGGAAGGCAGCAATGAGACAATCCTGGCAGCAAGATGGGAAGGGTCTCAGCACACCCATGGCTTCATTGCTGGCAATTTGTTTGTAGGTATCATGGCAAAGGAGAGCTGGAGGGAGTGTGGCAGGAGGGGAGTGAATTAGTTCTGGGGGTGTTCCCAGGGCACATGTTTGATGCTGCAGTCTATATGGTTTTATAAAAAATATGCTAATAAGTGAATATAATATAACTGCAATATGCTTCATGCAAAAGGTCTCATTCCGAAGCTTATAATCCACTGAGGGTGATCATCCTGTTTGTATAAATGTCCCACTCTTGTATCTGAAACTAGAAATATGAAAAATAACTCTGAGGGCCTATTGTAATTATGCAAAGTGTGGGCCCTTAATGGTTTACCCTGCATAAGCTTTATACAGGGTAAAACAGATTTATTTGGGTTTAAACTCCACTGGGAATTGGGCATCTGAGTGTTAGACAGGAACACTTCTGTGAGCTGCTTTCAGTGAAGCCTGCAGCTTTGGGGCAAGTAATTCAGGGTCTTTCCTGGAGCAGGCGAATGTGTCTGGCTCAGCAAGACAGGGTGCTGGAGTCCTGAGCTAGCAGGGAAAGCAGGAGCAGATGTAGTCCTGGCACATAGGGTGGCAGATCTCAAGGGGGTTTCTGTGATCTAACCCATCACAGCGCGTCCATGCGTGAGGGGCAGCATGGGGGAAGTTGGCCCGGCTGCACTGCAGTGGTGGCAGCAGTGACCCCTCTCCAGGTGCATGTGATAGAAAATATCTGTGTGCTCAGCGATGCAAAGCTTGTCCATTGTTCTCTACACGTCAGACGTGCTGCACTAACATTACGCTAACAACTCGTCCCAGCAGCCCCGTAACAGCCATTCACAGACTAAAGGCCAAATTCAGAGCTGAGCACCCCAGCTGTACCCACATGTGACTGACATCCCCTTCTTCCCATGTAAAGGGATTTAGACGCACAAAAATGTAGCTCGGCATCTTCATAAATCTGCCCCGTTCTCCTTTGGCTGATGATATCAAGGCTCCTGCTTTGGCTCTCCAGTTCTCCTGTTCGATCCCTGGGGATAATCTAGCTGACAGTCGTTACAGAGTGTCTGGCATCATGTAACAGTTATGTTTGGATCCGTGCAGATAGTCTGTAGGCAGCAGCTGCAACTAAGGAATTATTTGGTCAGAGAGACAAAGTAGTGACCAGATGTATTCTGCTGCATGCGAATAGGATGTTCAGAGGGCAAGTGTGAAAAATCGGGATGGGGGTGGGCATAATAGGAGCCTATATAAGAAAAAGCCCCCAAAATCAGGACTGTCCCTACAAAATCGGGACATCTGGTCACCCTACATGTGCTGCTTGTAAAATGTGATTCCCCATAACTAAAAATAAACATTTTCCTAGATCCAGCTCCCTACACAGGCAGTTAGACAGAACTTGTCAGTCTGCGTGGTAGCACCATCTGCTTGTTCTAAATATTATTCAAAAAGTAGGTTAACATAAAAACCCTTGTATTAAATTAATACTAGCAAAACCTTGTTTCAATTTGAACTTGAAATAATACATGAAAATTTTATGGGGAGGTTTTACTTTTTTAAGAACAAAATTTATTTAAAATAAATTTGAGGTTAAATTTGAAACATGAGTGTCTATGTACCTGTTAAAATCAAGATTTAGATTTTAAAAAGACCTGCAGACAATTAACAGGGAGCGGATTTGCATAAAGGATCCGTTCTCGGGCTCTGGGGATTTAAGAGATAATCAGAGGGCCCCACCCAGAGGCCCGTTTGCCTCAGGAAGCCGAGCTCGTCTGGATTCCCACCATGGCCTGGGCCCCTCTGCTCCTCATGCTGCTCACTTACTGTTCAGGTCAGGGAATTGTTTGCTTCAGTGACAAAAATATGAAGGAAATGGCAGGTGAGAAGGTTTGCCTGTGAAGATCCAGAGTCCTTGTGCTGAGTTTGTTTGTAATGTTGATTTCAGGGGTCAGTTCGTAGCCCGTGGTGACTCAGGAGCCCTCAAAGTCGGTGACCCCAGGAGGGACTGTCACTCTGTCCTGCAGCCTGAGCACTGGAGCCATCAGCACCAGCAACTATCTTAGCTGGTTCCAGCAGAAACCAGGCTCTGCTCCTCCGCTGCTTATATACAGCACCAATACCAGACCCTCTGGGATCCCTGCCCGGTTCTCTGGGTCCATATCTGGTAATAATGCTGCCCTGACCATCACCGGTGTCTAGGCAGAGGATGAGGCTGACTATTATTGTGTTGTGTTTATGGGTACCGGTAGTAGTATGTATCATAGTGATACAGCCAGATGGGGAACTGAGACAAAAACCACCCCTGTCTTCCCCACATCATCTCCTCCAGCCTGGGCTCTCCACTGGCTGCACAATTTGCTTCCTGCCTGCAATACATTAAGACACTAATTGCTCCTTCTTATGAATTTCAGCCACCCCTTGCCATCAGCAGGGGATGCTGATCCACCACACCCCAATCACTCTCTGTGGGAGAGATTTCAGATGCTCTTATGCTCTACTTGGTCTGTCTAGCAGGAACAGCCCTATAGGCCCCTGTGTTACAGGCTGGGAGCAGACAGCCACATGGTCCTTCAGTAAAGAGACACGTCTCCCCTAACCCAGTTTTCTTGTGTTACCCCACCAGATGGTGAACACCTTGAATGGCCTGGAAGAAAAAAGAAAGACACATCAGATCACTTAGTACATCCCCGTTCCCAAGTCCAAGTGTCCAGTTATAAGACGTATCAGATAATAGATTACAGCAAAATCTCATTTGTTCTTAGCCAAAAGTTAGACCAAGGAATCTAGGGACTGTTTAGGGTCTCTGGCCCCTAGTCCTGGACCAGCCCTCAGAGACACACACACAGGGGCAGCAGGGCATAAGGAAGCTGAGGATACAGTTCAAGACCATCTCGGGTCAAAGACCTCGACTCCTAACCCTGCTGGCACAAACACTGCCCATGAGACCTGGGAATTTCCCAGCTAACTTTCCAACTGTGTTACAGACCCCGTGGTGCTAACACACATCCATTCTCCTGTAGCTCCGGGAGTCAGGTCTGGGTTTAGCTGCAAACCTTTCAGCCCCTTGATACCCAGCAGGAGGCAGCAAAGCAGGGCCCAACCCCCATTTGAAAGCACCCCCGGCTGTCTGCTGTGCAGTGTGGAGGGAGGCCAGAGCCCAGTAGAATGCAAGTTTCAGCAGGAAGGGAGGAGTTTGGGAGGGAAGGGAATGGTGCCATCAGCTGCTTCAGCCCTTGGGTTCCCCGGCTGATCATTGTAGAATCAGGCAGAATTTTCCTTCCTACCATGCAAAGCTCAGCAGTGAGGGCAGCAGTCAGGCCCTGAGCACCAGGCCTGTGCTCCCTAAGCAGGGTTATAAATTGCCAGGAGCCAAGATCCCAGGGGACTAGAGATCCTGGTCCCAAAACACAGCGCTGGGATTAGAGATAATTCTTATAAAGAGCTGAGTTCTGCAGCTTAGAGTGACTGCTGGGAACCGCTGTAAACGTGACCTTCCCCACCAGGGGGAGCTCTTCATCTACAATGTCCATTGCTAGGCCAGAGGCGCGTAAGGCTACCAACAGCTGGGGTACAGAGGGATCTCTGGGGTTCTCGGGCGTGTTTATCTATACAAAGAAATCTCCCTTTTGCAATAGTGGGAAACCAGCCTCACGCATCCCCCTCTTCCCTCTGCACTCCAGGGTCCATACCCTCCCAAACCTGTTTCAGATTCTAGACACCCCCATCACCTCCTGCCTGGTTTGGGGAAAGGGGCAGACAGGGGTGAGGAGCAGGCAGGCTGGTGCAGATGGGGCATGTACCCAGAGTGGGTACGAAGCTAGAAGCCCAGTGACTTTTGCAGGAACAGTTTAATTCAAAGTTCTCGTGGCACCCAGGACATGTCATTCTCGGGGGTGACACTGACCTGTCCCTGTGCTGGGATCTAAACAGAGCTCAGAGCAGGAACATGAGTTCCCAGCAAAAGCTTTTCCAGATGGGACCCCACCGACTTCCCTCCTCCCGACCCCTCTCCACCTCCTTCCCCAAGTGTCAGTCACCAGAGCTGTATCCTGTGCCCTAGAGTCTAAGTCAGTCAGTCCAGGGCATCACCACAGGACACGCGGGAGAGGGATGTTGTGGCGGCTTTTCCCAGGGTTACTGGGACCAGAAATGTTCCTGCTAATTCAGTGACAACGTGTGTGTGTGGTGGGGGGAGGGGTTGGTTATGAAATCCCATCATAATCCATGTGCTCCGTGTAGGTAAATGAGTGACGGCACATTTCCCAGTCGGAGCTCTTCGCACTGGGATCACATTGGATTCCCCTGAGCAAATGATAAAGCAGAGGGGCCTTTCTTACTTCTGTCATATGGGACCTTAGAGAGTGATTCTGTCCAGACAATCTGCAGGGCTCAGCTTCAATATGATATAACCAGCCTCAGTCAGATTTGCATGAAGGGGCCATTCTCCAGCTCTGGGGGTTTAAGAGACAATCAGAGGGTCCCAGCCACACACCCATTTGCCTCAGGAAGCCGAGCTCGTCTGGATTCCCACCATGGCCTGGGCCCCTCTGCTCCTCACGCTGCTCACTTACTGCTCAGGTGGGGGAATGGTTTGATTTAGTGGCAAAAATACACTTGCAGGTGAGGAGGTTTGTCTGTGAGGATCCAGAGTCCTTGTGCTGAGTTTGTTTGTAATGTTGATTTCAGGGGTCAGTTCGCAGCCCGTGGTGACTCAGGAGCCCTCAAAGTCAGTGACCCCAGGAGGGACTGTCACTCTGTCCTGCAGCCTGAGCACTGGAGCCATCAGCACCAGCAACTATCCCGCCTGGTACCAGCAGAAACCTGGCTCTGCTCCTCGGCTGCTTATATACAGCACCAATACCAGACCTTCCGGGATCCCTGCCCGGTTCTCTGGGTCCATATCCAGTAACAATGCTGTCCTGACCATCACCGATGTCCAGGCAGAGGATGAGGCTGACTATTACTGTTCGATATATACCGGTAGTAGTGGTAGTTGGTCTCACAGTGATCCAGCCAGATGGGGAACTGAGACAAAAACCTCCCCTGTCTTCCCCCGTCATCTCCTCCACCCTGGGCTCTGCACTGGCTGCACAATTTGGTTCCTCCCTGCAATAGATGAGACACCGATTGCTCCTCCTTAGGAATTTCAGCCACCAGCTCTTGCTGTCAACAGGGGGCCCTGCTCCAGCCACTCCCCATTCACTCCCTCTGGGGGAGATGGCAGCCGCTGTCATGCTCACTGCTTAGTGTCTACAATGGAGCAGCTTTTGCTGCCTTAGGGATCCCTGTGTTACAGACCCACCACTACCCAGGTCAATGTGGGATCAGACGGCCACGTGCTCCTTGGGTAAAGGATGTTCCACAAAGCTCCTTCAGCCTTGTCTCAGCCAGTTCCATCTGCTCCCCACTCCCACGCCCTGTGGGACTCCACAGGGCTCTGGCCTTGTCCCTGCTTCTTCCCTCTCCACCCCACTCCCTGTGACGGGTTGGACCCTTTGGGAAGCCACCTGATGTGCTGAGATACCCCTGAGTCTACCTGTTCTGCCAGCCTGGGCACTCTTAAGCCTGTCTTGCTGAGCCAGGCCCTGAAAATCTCCTCTAACACACACACAGGCAGGGCCACCCCCAGCTGCAGATCAGCTCTGGGAAGATTCAGCTTCAAGGACCTGCTCCAGCACTCAGATGTCCCGACCTCCCTGGGAGTGCAGACTCAGAGATATAGTATGAAATTCACCCCCTCCCTCAATGTAGAGAGAGGGCTGCACACTTCGTACCCCCCTAGTTAGAAATGACAGAAACTGGGCTTAATAATAAACAAAACCCATTTTATGAACTATCAAAGGCAGATTTTAAGTGGTAAAAGGGGTAAGAAACAGAAGAAAGCAGATTACTAAGCAAATGAAATCACACACACAAACTGAGCTGGCTTCGCTGAAGAAATTGTTTACAAACAGTGTTTCTCACCCTAGATATTGTTGCAGGCAGGTTACAAAGTGTCTGTGGTTCAGCATTCCAGTTCTATTCCTTTTCAGAGTGGACCCCTGTCTCAGTCTGGGCTCCCCCCTTGCCATCCCTTTTGCAGTCCTTCTTCTTGGACAAACAGCCATGGAGAGGAGGGGTCCTGTTTGCCATCCTCCCCATCCTTACATAGGATTTACCTAAGGCAGGAGTCCTTTGTTTCCCAAACATGACCCCCCCCATTCCCTTACAGTGGAAAGTTACAAGAAATCGCAGGTAATGTTTTAGTATCAGGTGACAAGACCACCTGACTCTGTAGGATCACTGCGTCCCTGAGTCAGGGGCAGCATGGAGCATCCACAGGAAGGCTAAGTTTTTCACAGTCCATTGTCCTCGCTGATGGGCCATCCACCCTGTCTGGCTTTTCTATTGTTGTCCCTGAAGTGTTAGCAGGGGAGGTTACCCAAAGTAGTCTAGTTGGAAAACAGATACATTGTCACTATTCCTAACTTCGGACACAGAAACGATACAGGCACACACACTGGATAATTGCATTCAGTAAGTCAGAACCTTTCCAATGAAATCTCACATGAGCCATCTTGGATAAAGTACACCTCAGTTCTGTCATATTCATATCATAAGTGTATTTTCATAACGAATATGGAGTGACACGTCACACTCCCCTTCTCGGTGAGACTCCACAGGGGCTCTGGCCTCATTCCTGCCTCTTCCCTCACACCCCATTCCCTGGGTTTGCAACCCACTCCCATTGTCTCACACGTCATTTCTGTGCTCGGGACTCACAAACCTTCCTCCCCACGCGTGACTCGTCCCCCTGCAGCCAGCACCATGCACATGGTGCTGTCTGTCTATTGGCTCGGGCGGCTCATTGCCAGCTCCAGCTATGCACAGTCAAGTCCAAACTTCTCACTGTAACTCCTCAGCCGTCTCCATTTCCTGCCTTCTCCAATGCCAGTGACCATGGTGGGGATCACCTCAAACTCCTGCCTCCTGCCCTCACCACCTTCTGCTCCTCTGCTCATTCAGCCTCACCAAATCTCACCACTTCTTCCTCTGCAGCACATAGACAATCAGACCTTCCTTCCTGTCCTGGAGCAACCTGCAGGGAAGCTGGAGGGAGGAGTTCAGGCTGCAGGAGGAAGAGTTTGGAGGAGGCACTGGGAGGCTAGTCTGTGTGCACATGATTGGAATGTCAGCAGCAGCTGCAGCATCTCTGTAACTAGTTCTCTGAGTGAAGAGCCAGTTTCATTTTGGAAACATGGAATCCTCTCCTGTTCTTACCAACGCAAGGTACAAGACATGGCCCAGTGGCTAAAACATGGGAGCCAGCCCTGATTCTCTGTCACCCTGATTCCTGTGACATCCTCTGCTTTGGGCACCCTGACTCTGGTGTCCTTCACCTGGAGTTGAGGCAAAGTGCAGATACTGAACTCGTTTCCCCTTCCTGAGACTCCAACCCCATCACTCCTCTCTTCTAATGTCGTCATCAACCCCCTCTGCCCCAGGGGATCCCACCGGAGCTTTATGTCCGGGCTGACCTGCTCCTGCCCAGCTCTGCTGAAGCCGACATGTCCAAACCTGTCTCCCATCCCCCCCTTTGGTTTTGCCAGTGACACTAGCCCCAACTCCGACACCTGCCTTCAAACCGACTCCAGGCTTCCCTCAGTCTAGGCATGTGTGAAAGTAGAATGAATTATATTGTAAAAATAAGAATGGATTAAAGAAATGCTGTGTGTACCTTTAAGCAGAAATAAGAAATGTTGAAATATAAGTGCCAGGAAAAGAAACATTAGGCATAAACAATGGTGCTAATGGCGAAACATTAACAGAAGATGGGTAATAGTTAGTAAGGAAATAAGATATGCATGTTTAGCCCAGGTAAACTTATCAGATTCTGCTTCCTTTGTTATCTTGTTAAGTTCCCACCCTTTTATCTGTATAAATAAGATAGTTTGTGTCTTGAATGGTGCTCACATTATCTGGGTGTTATTAGCAGAGCGCTGTGCTAATAAAACAGAGTGGTCTGACAAACTGTGAGTCCCCAGGCTCCTTCCCCACCCGCTCTTGTTTGTCCCCCAACACGACGTGACCCTCTCTGTCTGTGCCCAGCCGGGAGGGGTTTCCCTGAATGCTTTGCCATGTTCACACCACTTCCACCCTGTGCCCAGAAGGACGGACAAATTCTCCCACAATGCACTGGGAAAGAATAAACAGAGCAGCGCTAAGGCCCATGCGAGGTGCCCCAGAAGTCTCAGCACCACACACAGTGACTGCAGTGCCAGGGCAGATGCAGCAGCTCGGTCTAGGCTCACAGGGATTCCAGTGTTACTTTGCAGTGCCTGTTCTCAGCCAGGCGCTCCCGGAGTACAGATCCCCAGAGCTCACTGTGCAGTGCAGACCAACCTTATGGGAGGATCTTCAAAGGGAGAGTGTCTCTGTGTCCGGGACACGTTCAGCAGCAAGCCCATTGCCGCCAAGAAACAAACAGTAAATATTTCTGATTGCTCAGCCAGAGCACCTCATCTCTGTGCATTCCAAGCTGCAGGTAAAAAGAACCCACTCCCTCCCTGCTTCTGGACAGAGGGTGATTTATACAGAGAGGTTCTCCCTGCATTACAGGGTCCAACTCACAGCCCACTCTGACTCAACCACTCTCAGCGTCAGTATCTCTGGGAAACACCGTGAAACTCTCCTGCACCGTCAGCGGTAGCATGAACACAATATACTGGTATCAACAGAAACCTGGGCAAGCCCCTCGCTTTGTGCTGTATGGTACCAGCAGCAGAGGCAATGGGATCCCAGATCGGTTTACTGGTTCCACCTCTGGCAATGTTGGTTATTTAACCATCACCAATGCCCAAGTAGAGGACGAAGCTGATTATTACTGTAGCATGTGGTACAGCAGTGGTAGAGTAACTCACAGTGATAGAGTCAGATGAGGAACTGAGACAAAAACCTCCCTTCCCTCAGCCAGCAACTGGCACCGATGCTCTGCAGAGTCTGGTTTGCAACCGAGGCAGAGGAGAACATCTTCCCTGCATGTATGTCCAGGTGGGCTCTAGTTCCCATCCCAGTAAATGAGGAGAGGCAGGAATGTAGCTATGTTAGTGGCACCGGGGCAGAGGCATGTGCTGTCTTCACTGAAGACCACAGCAGCATAGAAGACCACCTGGGCAACAGGATGTGAAGGTCTTTGGAGCTGGCAGACGGGATGTTCTGAGCACTAAGATGGCCAGCAGAGCACTCAGGGCATGTTCCTCCTGAGAAGCCAGAAATCCAGCTGCCAAGTGACCTTTCTTCTCACACTCAGCCCTGGGAGGTGTTATCTGAGTGTGCCCATGACCAGAGCTAGTCTTCAATTCATGCAGGGCGTGTTCTCAGCCAGGGCACTCCTGGCATCCCTCACAGCCATGTCCAAATGCAGCATCCCCCCTTTCAGATAGAAAACCAGCCCCATGGTGCATTGCTAAGTGCATGTCCATTGTGATGGGCTTCACCCCCATCACCTGCAAGGCGAGCGAATGCACCCAGCGAGTCACGGTCTGCACCTGGGCAGGTGAGGAGCCAATTGGCTCCTGGGCTGAGTGGGTGGAGCTAAGCCATAAGAATCAAACTGAAGGGGCTCAGTTGCAAGAGAGACAGCAGAGGAGGCAGGTCTCTGGCAGGGAGAAGCCCAGCGCCAGGGTTTAACTGGAGGATAAAGGGGGGAAGCAGCTCCAGGGGCAGAGTTGGATCTTACAGGGGCAACCCTAGGATCGGATTTTTGAAGCAGCCCGAGGGGGCAGAGGAATTAGGCAGATTCACTCTCACATGTTCATGATACCCTGGGAGGGGCTTGAACTTTGTGACTTGGCCTGAGGCACCGCAGGTCCGGGCCAGAGACAAACAGGCAGTAGAGGGCCTGGGAACCAAAGATACCAGAGATGTTGCACCTGGATGCAGGGCACACTCTGAGGATGAGAGTGTCCCACCACATACTGGAGCCAGAAATGGGGTTGTGGGGACCCCAAGACTGCCTCGAGGGAGTATGTGTGTGTGGGGAGACAGACAGACTCAGGCTCTGTTTCTCCTTTGGGGAACATGGAGGGTGTAGTCCCCACACTGGCAGCCCAACACGGCAGCAACAACAGTGAAATGTGCCACAGGCTCAGCAGGAACATTTCCTGCCATGCCCAGGGAAATGGACCTCAGGGACCCAGGTAGTTTTGAGAGAAGAAAATTCTGCCAGATCAGTGCCCAGCTGGGCAAAATTAGGCCCAGGTGACAAATCAGAGGTATTTTGAGGGCAACAAGCACAGCAGGATGGGGTACAATCCTCCTGGGCAGCTCAAGTTTCCTATTTCCTCTCAGGTGACGCCCATGGGAGCTACCGAGCTCTGTCCAATGAGCAGGGCACAGTCCTACTGAGCAGTAGAAGAAGCCATTGTGGACAGGCTGGGGTTGAGCCCGGAAGTAGCTGCCACTAGTTCAGGCCAGAGCCTTTCCCCCGGGTGTGCCCTGGAGGGGCAGCACAATGTTTACAAGCTCTGGTAACACGACGGCTGGAGCCTGACACAAACTCCTTAGACAAGGCGGTGGATCTTGTACTCTTAGGGCCATTCCCACGGGTCTTGTGACTGGAGCCCAAAGCTGGGTCTGGAGGTTTTGACCAACTTCTGCTGATGAGGCCATGGCGAGGGCAGAGGCCGACATGGAAGCTGATAATGCTGAACCACCCGACCAAAGGGTTAGTTCAAGCGGACTGTTCTGAGGGGGAAAAAATAATAATCATAATAGGAGATATACCTATCTCCTAGAACTGGAAGGAACACAAAGGTCATTGAGTCCAGCCCCCTGCCTTCACTAGCAGGACCAAGTACTGACTTTTGCCCCAGCTCCCTAAGTGGCCCCGTCAAGGATTGAGCTCACACCCCTGGGTTTAGCAAGCTAATGCTCAAACCACTGAGTTATCCCTCCCTGACTGTGGCATGGTGAGGAGGATGTACAGGGAGAGAAATTTGTAGGCAATCTGATACCTAACAGAATTGAGACGGTAGCAGCACCTGAGTCATCACGGAATAAACACCCAGAAATCAGTCAGGAGAACACGGTTGTGTGTTTCTAGTGTGGTCAGACGGGTTGGCTAAGAAAGGACTGCCCACCTATGGAGTGAGAGTAGTGCAGTGAGATTCAGAGCCCGAACAGCTGGGTGTTAGATCCCACAGCCCAGGCATTTCACATACAAGAACAAAGCCAGGGTAGGAAAGGAACAGATCCTGCCCATGATACGAATAGCACCATGAGGAATGGCCAAGACTGTGAAATGACCAGGATAAACAAGACACAGAAGGGGCTCCTCCTGGTGGGACCATTGAGAGCAACCAAGTAGTAAAAACCCCACCACTCACCTCAGTCCTGTTATAGGGGTATCTGACAAGTCATGGGAATTCCCAAATCCAAGTTATTCCTAAAGTAAATATGATCCCAGAGGCACTAATTGAATTAATTGGAGGGACACAATAACATGCAGTCACACTCATAAATGGTAAACTGGGTTGTAGGTAGCTGGGACTTGTCATGAATCTCTCCTTAAACCCAGAGACTGGAGAGAATAAAATGGGATTTGAGATGCACCTGGATTTTCCCCACCTACGCTTCTGCAGATGGGTGACATAGTTCAGTTATGACTGGGCACTTGTATCATGAATTGTTTACAATGGAATGAAGTAACTGTTCAATACATCCACCTCCAGTGTCACACTCCTCCCAGCTCCCCCAGCCCCCGTGTGTCCCACTTCACAAACCTCCCACCCCTCTGCCATGGAACCTCCTGCCCTTCAGCTGAGCCCTGCGGCCACTCAGCAGCCTCATCCCCCTGGGTTTTGTTCTGCCAGCCGGCAGCCTGCAGCACTGAATTCAGAACAAACCCCCACCGTCCCGGAACCTTTCACCCCTAACTGTTACCAAATAAACGTTCTCTCTCGTCCCTAGCTGGGGGAGCTACAATCACTGTCCCACTGCTGCTGAGGGGCTGGGGAAACAGGGAATCCACACCCATGGCAACTTATAGAAAAATGCCACTCTGGCTTGATACAGACTTGATACACACCTGAGCAAATCAACAACAGGACTCGTCCCTTGAGAGATTGTCCCTGTCAGTCATTGTGTTTGGGCCCCATCTTATTGGGGTCTACAAAATATTAGCCCAAGACACAAAATGGAGATGGCTGAAAAGAACACAGGACTCAAAAAGGCTTAACAGAAAGGAACTAACCAGCAGTGACCAATAGGAGGTAAGCACACACTCAGATCAGGAGCTGTTTGGAGTTGGGCTGGGAGGGGGGGCAAAGAACTCTAATGAGAACCCCCCTGGTGCATACAAACTCTACAGCCAGAGAGCAGGGAGCAGATTTGTATGAAGGGGCTGTTCTCCAGCTCTGGGGGTTTAAATGAGATTCGGAGGGTCCTAGTCACAGACCTGTTTGCCTCAGGAAGCCGAGATCGTCTGGATTCGTCACCATGGCCTGGGCCCCTCTGCTCCTCACACTGCTCACTTACTGCTCTGGTAAGGGGGAGCGTTTCGGATCTCAGATTTATTTAAAAGGACTTTTCACTGAATTCCTCTATATTCCTGATTTCCAGACTCCTGGCTCAGCAGGAAATGTGCAGGTGTTAACTCCAAGCCGTGATGATCATGCAGCATTTTCTATTTCTTTCCAGGTTCCCTCTCCCAGTTTACTCTGACTCAGCAGCCCTCAGTATCAGTGTCCATTGGCAACACAGTTAAATTGTCCTGTACCATTAGCAGTGGAACCACATTTGGAAGGGTTGTGTGGTACCAGCAGAAAGATGGGAACAGCCCAAGATACCTTCTGAGATACAACAAAGACTCTGACAAACACCAGGGCTCTGGGGTCCCCAGTCGCTTTGCTGGTTCCAAAGACACCTCTAATACAATCGGCTACTTAACCATCACCAGCGTCCGGGCAGAGGATGAGGCTGACTATTACTGTGGTGCACGGACCAGTGGTGTTGCTGCTGCACAGTGACACAGCCAAATGGGGAACTCCAGGCACAAACCTGCTCTTCCCTCCTCCAACACCACACAAGCCCATCATGTGTCGGTGCTAAGTTATGATCATTCACCCAGTCTGGGAGCACTGAGGTGTCCCCATGTGTTGTCCCACTCCCCTGTGATGGCAGCTCACTAACTCGATCAAGCTCTGGAAATTTAAGGTAAAGTCTTTGTCCCACTGAATTGACCAGCAGTTTCATCATCTCCTTCAGTGGGACCAGGATTTGACACCCCCACCCCCTCTACAGCCTGGCTGCAGCAATTGGATTCAGTTATAATCCTGAAGGAAACATTCCTAAATCCGGTTCCCAGATCCATGTCATGAAAGGAGGCAGTTTCTGCCTGTTAAATACCAGCTCATTCTTCAGTAAAACTCAGAGCCCGCAGAGCTGTTATCAGATCCCAGAGCCCAGGCATTTCACACACAAGCAGAGCCAGGGTAGGAAAGGGACGGATCTGGCCATGATAAGAACAGCCCCGTTAGTAAAGGCTGAGCCTGCAGAATGGCCTGGTTAAACAAAACACAGAAGACACCAAGTAGTAAAGACCCCACCACTCATCCCTGTCCTAGTATACTCGATTCTGACAAGTCACAGGGGTTCCCAAGTCCTAACTATTCCTAAATGTAAAGATTAGCCAGGAGGTGAGTTGGAAGGACACTGTAACACGCAGCCACACTCCAAAATGGCAAACTGGGCTGCATGTAGCTGGGACCTGTAATGAATCTCTCCTTAAGATCCAGAGATTGAAGAGAATTCAATGAGAAGCTGCTGTAGTGCGGATAGTAACTTGTGGTGCAGCTATGACTCTGGGAACAAGAGGGCGCTGTCTCTCTGCACTTGTGAGCTGTTGGTAATGAAATACAGTAAGTGTTTAACACACATTTACCTTCAAGGGAGTGTGCAACAGGCTGTGGTGATCAGAGAGCTGCATCTGTTCAAACCCCTCCTGCAGACACACTGGGTGGGGGAGGGATGAGACAGAGGGTTGATGGAACATGGATGTATTGACTTGCGTTGTAGATTTATGAACCTCTTCTCAGCCTTTGACGTCCCTTGATGTAAAATATTAACACGCAAGAGAAGTCTGAAGGAAGCCACACTGATAAGGCTAAAACTGGGCTGCATGGAGCTGGGAACTGGAATGACTCTCCTCTTCAGCGCCAGAGACTGAAGAGAACAAAATGGGATTTGAAGTGCACCTGGATTTTCCGCTTCTGCAGAGGGGTGACGTGGTTCAGTTCTGACAGGGGACCAGGGGGCGCAGCCCCACCACTTGTATTGAGAATTATTTCAAATGGAATAAAGTAACGATTTAACACACATTTGTCTTCAAGACCATGGTGCTTGAACAGCTGAGTCCTTTCGGATCCCTCATTCAGACCGAGTGCTGGGGGAGGAGTGAGACAAAATCGGGGGCACCCAAATTTACTGATTTAGGTTCATGAACCATTTCTCAATGGAGTTGCTGGGTTGCAGAGTGTTTTTTTTTTTACATGCAGTTTAACCAACATTACATTTAATGCTGAACATCTCTGCAAAATGTTGCCCAGGAATGTCCATCAGAGGTGGCTGCATCACTGTGATTATTACGTATCTGTATTTCTGTACCCCTGGGAGGACGGGTCACAGCCCAGATCCCCGTTGTGCTGGGCTCTTACAAACACAGAACACAGAGAGGGAGGGAACAATCTCAGTATGAGAGAAGAGACAACAGGGGATGACAGACGGGCCTGTGGGTGACAGAAGGAAGCAATGAGACAATCCTGGCAGCAGGATGGAAAGGGTATCAGCACACCCATGGCCTCACTGCCGGCAATTTGTTTGTAGGTATCATGGCAAAGGAGAGCTGGAGGGAGGGTGGTAGGAGGGGAATGAGTTAGTTCAGAGGGGGGTTTCTAGGGTGCGTGTCCACGCGTGAGGGGCAGCACGGGGGAAGCTGGCCCGGCTGCACTGCAGTGGTGGCAGCAGTGACGCCTCTCCAGGTGCATGTGATAGAAAATATCTGTGTGCCCAGCAATGCAAAGCTTGTCCATTGTTCTCTACACATCAGATGTGCTGCACTAACATTATGCTAATGGCTCCTCCTGGCTGCCCCATAACGACCGTTCACAAACCAAAGACCAAATTCAGAGCTGAGCACCCCTAGCTGTACCCACTTGTGACTGGCATCCCCTGCTGCCCACCCGCTGGGTTTGGCCCAGTGAGTCTGACTCCATGGGAATGATCCAAGTTTGTTTCTCTCTCACTGGGAGGGGCCAGGAGGACAGGGGAGTAGCTAGACAAGCCAGGGACAAGGGGGCACAAGGAGTTGTTGTAGCATTATCCTCCATTCAGTGGGGATCACGCTTCCCCATCTGTCCAGAACATAGGTCAGATACCAAGGACAGGATTTAGGACCTGATTTGTAAAAGGATTTAGATGCCTAAATATGTAACTAGGCACCTTTAAAAATCTGCCCCTTAGTCCTTTGGCTCAAGATAGAGCGTCTCCTGTTCAACTCTACAGCGATTCTGTTCAATCCCTGGTGATAATCTATCTGACAGTCACTACAGAGTGTTTGGCACCATGTAATATTTAAGTTTGCATCCGTGCAGATAGTTGCAATTGCCGTGTACAGACTAAGAAATGATTTGGTCAGAGAGACTAAGTAGTGATCAGATTTACTCTGCAACATGCGCAGCTTGTAAACCTGTGATTTCCCATAACTAAAAATAAACATTTCTCCAAGATCTAGCTCCCTGCACAGGCAGTTAGAGAGAACTGGTCAGTCTGTGTGATGGCACCATCTGATTGTGTTAAATATTATTTAAGGAGTAGGTTAAAGGAACGACCCCTTATAATAAACCTGTTTAAATTTGAATTTGAAATAATAATTGAAAATGTACAAATTTATAGGGAGATACTTATTTTTAAAATAACAAATCTTATTTAAACTGAAGCCTAAAATGGAAGTTAAATTTGAAATGTGAGTGTCTTTGTTGTTAAAACTGCGGCTTAAGACTTTTTAAAAACCTGCAGCCAATGTATAGGGAGTGGATTTGCATGAAGGGGCCATTCTCCAGCATTGAGGGTTTAAGAGAGATTTCAGACGATGCCATCCAGAGACACATTTGCCGAGCTCATCTGGATTCCCACCATGGCCTGGGCCCCTCTGCTCCTCGTGCTGCTCACTTACTGCACAGGTGAGACACTATTACATTCCAAAGTTTCTGAACAAATAGCAGTAGATATTTTCTTCCAAATCATGCACAGTCCTAAGGAACAGCTCTTCAATTTGTCAGCACGGTGGGACTTCAGTAGCAGCTAACAGGTCTGGTGTGCACAGGTAATTTATAGTCATTTATTCTCATTACAGGGTCCAACTCACAGCCCACTCTGACTCAACCACCCTCAGTGTCAGTATCTCCGGGAAACACTGTGAAACTCTCCTGCGCCGTCAGCAGTAACATGAACACCATAGCCTGGACCCAACAGAAACCTGGGCAAGCCCCTCGCTTTGTGCTGTACGGTACCACCAGCAGAGGCGATGGAATCCCAGATCGGTTCACTGGTTCCACCTCTGGCAATGTAGGTTACTTAACCATCACCAATGCCCAAGTAGAGGACGAAGCTGATTATTACTGTAGCATGTGGTACAGCAGTGGTAGAGTAACTCACAGTGATAGAGTCAGATGAGGAACTGAGACAAAAACCTACCTTCCCTCAGCCTGCATTCTGGCACCGTTGCTCTGCAGAGTCTGGTTTGCAACCGAGGCAGAGGAGAACGTCTTCCCTGCATGTATGTCCAGGTGGGTTCTAGTTCCCATCCCAGTAAATGAGGGGAGGCGGGAATGTAGCTATGTTAGTGGCACCGGGGCAGAGGCATGTGCTGTCTTCACTGAAGACCACAGCAGCATAGAAGACCACCTGGGCAACAGGATGTGAAGGTCTTTGGAGCTGGCAGAAGGGATGTTCTGAGCACTGAGATGGCCAGCAGAGCACTCAGGGCATGTTCCTCCTCAGAAGGTAGAAATCCAGCTGCCAAGTGGCCTTTCTTCTCACACTCAGCCCTGGGAGGTGTTATCTGAGTGTGCCCATGACCAGAGCTAGTCTTCAATTCATGCAGGGCGTGTTCTCAGCCAGGGCACTCTTGGCATCCCTCACAGGAAGCATCAGTCATGTCCAAATGCAGCATCCCCCTTGTCAGATAGCAAACCAGCCCCACAGTGCATTGCAAAATGTATGACCATTGTGATGGGCTTCATCCCCATCACCTGCAAGGCAAGCGAATGCACCCAGCGAGTCACGCTCTGCACTTGGGCAGGTGCGGAGCCAATTGGTTCCTGGACTGAGTAG
Organism: Gopherus flavomarginatus; assembly: GCF_025201925.1. Classification (NCBI taxonomy): domain Eukaryota; kingdom Metazoa; phylum Chordata; order Testudines; family Testudinidae; genus Gopherus; species Gopherus flavomarginatus. The sequence continues at coordinate 14,296,772 of NC_066631.1, forward strand.
GTAGAGCTAAGCCATAAGAATCAGACTGAGGGGGCTCATTTGCAAGGGAGACAGCAGAGGAGGCAGGTCTCTGGCAGGAAGAAGCCCAGCGCCAGGGTTTAACTGGAGGATAAAGGGGGGAAGCAGCTCCAGGGGCAGGGCTGGCTCTTACGGGGGCAGCCCTGAGATCGGGTTTTTGGCGCAGTCCCAGGGGGAAGGGGAATTAGGCACATTCATTCTCACACATTCATGATACCCCAGGAGGGTTTTGAACTTTGTAACTTGGCCGGAGGCCTGAGGCACAGCACGTCCGGGCCAGAGTCAAACCGGCAGCAGGCGACCTGGGAGCCGACGATACCAGCGATGTTGCATCTGGACGCAGGGGGCATGCCGAGGATGAGAGCACTCCATCACATATTGGTGCCAGAAATGGGGTTATAGGGACCCCGTTCTGAGCAAGGGGCAGACTGCATCGGGGTGTGGGAGAAGGAAAGAGACAGACAGACTGAGGCTCTGTGTCTTCTTTGGGGAACATGGAAGGTGTAGTCCCCACACTGGCAGCCCAACAGGGTAGCAACAACAGTGAGACATGCAACAGACTCAGCAGGAACATTTCCTGTCCCACACAGAGAAGTGGACCTCGGGGACCCAGGTAGTTGTGGGAGAAGAAAATTCTGCCAGACCAGTGCCCGGCTGGGAAAACTTAGGCCCAGGTGACAACTCAGAGGTGTTTTGAGAGTAACGACAGCAGCAGGATGGGGCAGAATCCTCTGGGCAGCTCGAGTGGCCCTGTTCCTCTCGGGAAAAGCTCACAGGAGCTACTGAGCTCTGTCCAATGAGCAGGGCGCAGTCCTACAAAAAGGTAGAAGAAGCCATTGTGGAGAGGCTGGGACTGAGCCTGGAAGTAGCTGCCACCAGTTCAGGTCAGAGCCTTTCCCTCGAATGCACCCTGGAGGGACAGCACAATGTTTACAAGCTCTGGTAACACAACGGTTGGAGCCTAACACAAACTCCTTAGACAAAGTGACAGACCTTGTACTCTTAGAGCCATTCCCAAGAGTCTTGCCTACTGCAGCCCAAAGTTGGGCCTGGGTTTTTTTACTAACTTCTGCTGATGAGGCTGTGGTGAGGGCAGAGGCCGACATGGAAGCTAATAATGCTGAACCATCTGACCAAAGGGTTAGTTCAAGAGGACTATTCTGAGGGAAACAAGGTGACAGAGACTCCGACTGTGGCATGGCGAGGGGGCCATATGGGGAGAGCAATATTTAGGCAATCAACTACCTAACAGACCAAAGGAGATAGCAGCATCTCAGTTGTCATAGGACAAGTCCAGGAATCAGTCAGGAGAACACAGTTGTGTATTTCCAGTGTGGTCAGACGGGTCGGCTAAGAAAGGACTGTCCACTTATGGGGTGCGGGTATTGCAAGTCTGTGGCTTGGGATGTTCCCTCGGTAGGGGGCACACTCCACTGCTAACATGGCTGGCCGTGAAATGAGAGGACTGATTGACTCCAGGGGCGGGCAGGCGCTTGTTCATGGGCTCAGACTCCCAGCTGTCAGACCAGATAGACATTTGCCGGTGCACGTTTTGTGGGCACATGGAGTGACAGGATTGTGCCCAGCCGTGGAGCTAGACATAGAAATACAAGGTCAGATGAACAAGCTGAGGGTCAGCCTAGTAAGAGACCTTTCCTGGCCTGTAACTGTAGGCAGAGACTAGCCTCGTGTCCCAGACCCTTTACAAGATGGGTGCTGCTTGAACAAGTTGGTTATTACTGTGGCCTAGGGAATGGGATGCTGCACAGTGATGCAGCCAGATGGAGAACTGACAAAACTCTTGTGTTCCAGCAGCCCGTACGATGCATGACTCCAGTCTGTGTGTGTCTGGGAGCGATGCTCCTTCATGCTGATGTGTTGGGGTTTAACTAGGTACATTCCAGTCACCAGTAAGGGGCACTACCAAGGATTATCAGGGTCTGGACATTGAAGGCCAAATCTTGGGCACTTGACCCAATTTTGTCATTTGTCATTTATTGTCCATGGGACCAGGGTTAGACCCTTTATGAAGCCTCACTGTGGTACTTAAATTTAGTGATAATCCCCCCAAAACATTCCAATGTCCCGTTCCCAAGTACATGCCATGAGAGGAGAGACCCCTGTCCATTAAATGCGTTGTTCTCTACACGTCAGACATGCTGCACTAATGTTACTGCTAACGACCCCTCCCAGCAGCCCGTAACGGTCATTCACAGACCAAAGGCCAAATTCAGAGCTGAGCACCCCTAGCTGTACCCACAAGGAACTGACATTCCCTTCCTCCCACCCGCTGGTTTTGGCCCAGTGAGGCCGACTGTGCGGGAATGATCCAGGTTTGTTTCTCTCTCACTGTGAGGGGCCAGGAGGACAGGGGACTAGCTAGACAAGCCAGGGACAAGAGGCCACAGGGAGGTGTTGTAGCATCACCCTCCATTCATTGTAGGTCATGCGTCCCCGTCTGTCCGGAACATAGCGCAGCCACCTAGGACAGGACATAGGACCTGATTTGTAAAGGGATTTAGACACCTAAAGATGTTGCTCAGCATCTTTAAAAATCTGCCCCTTAGTCCTCTGGCTCAAGATATTGAGGATCCTGCTTTAGCTCGACAGTTTTTTTTCATAGATTCCTAGACTCTAGGACTGGAAGGGACCTCGAGAGGTCATCGAGTCCAGTCCCCTGCCCTCATGGCAGGACCAAATACTGTCTAGATCAACCCTGATAGACATTTATCTAACCTTGTCATAAACACATAGTTAAGGGTTAATAGAACAGGAGTACTTCATGTCTCTTTTGACTGTAAAGGGTTAACAAGTTCAGCGAGCTTGCCTGTCACCTGACCAGAGGACCAATCAGGGGACAGGATACTTTCAAATCTTGAGGGAGGGAAGTTTGTGTGTGCGCTGTTAGAATTTGATTGTTGTTCACTCTGGGGGCTCAGAGGGACCAGACATGCAACCAGGTCTCTCTCCAATCTCTTTGATACAGTCTCTTATATGTCCAGAATAGTGAGTACTAGGTAGATAAGGTGAGTTAGGTTTATGGTTGTTTTCTTTATTTGCAAATGTATATTTGGCTGGAAGGAGTTCAAATGTGTATTTGGCTGGAAGGAGTTCAAATTTGTATTTTGCTGAAAGGATTTTTATTTGTACTTGTATACTTAGGCTGGGAAGGTGTTCCCAGTGTCTATAGCTGAAAGACCCTGCAACATATTCCATCTTAAATTTACAAAGATAATTTTTACTGTTTTTCTTTCTTTAATTAAAAGCTTTTCTTGTTTAAGAACCTGATTGTTTTTTTTATTCTGGTGTGAGATCCCAGGGGACGGGGTCTGGATTCACCAGGGAATTGGCCGGGAGAAAGGAGGGAAGGGGGAGAGAAAGGTTAATTTCTCTCTGTGTTAGGATTACTTTCTCTCTCAGGGAGAGTCTGGAAGGGGGAGAGAGGGAGGGGGGAAGGTGAATTTTCCTCTCTGTTTTAAGATTCAAGGAGTTTGAATCACAGTGATCTTCCAGGGTAACCTAGGGAGGGGAAGCATGGGAGAGGCAATGGGGGGAAAGGGTTTACTTTCCCTGTGTTAAGATCCAGAAGGTCTGGGTCTTGGGGGTCCCCGGGCAAGGTTTTGAGGGGACCAGAGTGTACCAGGCACTGGAATTCCTGGTTGGTGGCAGCGCTACAAGTACTAAGCTGGTAATTGAGCTTAGAGGAATTCATGCTGGTACCCCATCTTTTGGACGCTAAAGTTCAGAGTCGGGAATTATACCATGACAAACCTACTCTTAAATATCTCCAGAGATGGAGATTCCACAACCTCCCTAGGCCATTTATTCCAGTGTTTAACCACCCTGACAGTTAGGAACTTTTTCCTAATGTCCAACCTAAACCTCCCTTGCTGCAGTTTAAGCCCATTGCTTTTTGTTCTAGCCTTCAAGGCTAAGATGAACAAGTTTTCTCCCTCCTCCTGATGACACCCTTTTAGATACCTGAAAACTGTGATCATGTCCCCTCTCAAGTCTTCTCTTTTCCAAACTAAACAAAGCCAATTCTTTCAGCCTTCCTTCATAGGTCATGTTCTCAAGACCTTTAATCATTCTTGTTGCTCTTCTCCGGACCATCTTCAATGACTCCACATCTTTCTTGAAATGCGGTGCCCAGAACTGGACACAATACTCCAGCTGAGGCCTGACCAGCACAAAGTAGAGCAGAAGAATGACTTCTCATGTCTTGCTCACAACATACCTGTTAAGGCATCCCAGAATCATGTTTGCTTTTTTTGCAACAGCATCACACTGTTGACTCATATTTAGCTTGTGGTCCACTATAACCCCTGGATCCCTTTCTGCTGTACTCCTTCCTAGACAGTCTCTTCCCATTCTGTATGTGTGAAACTGATTGTTCCTTCCTAAGTGGAGCACTTTGCATTTGTCTTTATTAAACTTCATCCTGTTTACCTCAGACCACTTCTCCAATTTGTCCAGACCATTTTGAATTTTGACCCTATCCTCCAAAGCGCTTGCAATCCCTCTCAGTTTGGTATCATCTGCAAACTTAATAAGCGTACTTTCTATGCCAACGTCTAAGTCGTTGATGAAGATATTGAACAGAGCTGGTCCCAAAACAGACCCCTGTGGAACCCCACTCGTTATACCTTTTTAGTAGGATTGGGAACCATTAATTACTACTCTAAGTATGGTTATCCAGCCAGTTATGCACCCACCTTATAGTAGCCCCATCTAAATTGTTTTTGCCTAGTTTATCGATAAGAATATCATGCGAGACCATATCAAATGCCTTACTAAAGTCTAGGTATACCACATCCACCGCTTCTCCCTTATCCACAAGACTTGTTATCCTACCAAAGAAAGCTATCAGATTAGTTTGACATGATTTGTTCTTTACAAATCCGTGCTGGCTATTCTTTATCACAGTACTACCTTCCAAGTGTTTGCAGATTATTTCCTTAATTACTTGCTCCATTATCTTTCCTGGCACAGAAGTTAAACTAACTGGTCTGTAGTTTCCTGGGTTGTTTTTATTGCCCTTTTTGTAGATGGGCACTATGTTTGCCTTTTCCAGTCTTCTGGAATCTCTCCTGTCTTCCATGATTTTCCAAAGATAATAGCCAGAGGCTCAGACACCTCCTCTGATAGCTCCTTGAGTATTCTAGGATGCATTTCATCAGGTCTGGTGACTTGCAGGCATCGAACTTTTCTAAGAGATTTTTAACTTGTTTTTTTTATTTTCTCTTCTAAACCTACCCCCTTCCCATTAGCATTCACTATGTTAGACATTCCTTCAGACTTCTTGGTGAAGACCAAAACAGAGAAGTCATTGAGCATCTCTGCCATTTCCAAGTTTCCTTTTATTGTTTCTCCCTCCCCACAGAGCAGTGGGCCTACCCTGTCCTGGGTCTTCCTCTTGCATCTAATGTATTGATAAAAAGTCTTCTTGTTTCCCTTTATTCCCATAGCTAGTTTGAGCTCATTTTGTGCCTTTGCCTTTCTAATCTTGCCCCTGCATTCCTGTGTTGTTTGCCTATATTCATCCTTCGTGATCTGACCTAGTTTCCATTTTTTATATGACTCTGTTCTATTTTTTAGCTCATGCAAGATCTCGTGGTTAAGCCAAGGTGGTCTTTTGTCACATTTTCTATCTTTCCTAACCATCGGAATAGCTTGCTTTTGGGCCCTTAATAGTATCCCTTTGAAAAATTGCCAACTCTCCTCAGTCGTTTTTCCCCTCAGTCTTGATTCCCATGGGACCTTACCTATCAGCTGTCTGAGCTTACCAAAATCCGCCTTCCTGAAATCCATTGTCTCTATTTTGCTGTACTCCCTTCTACCCTTCCTTAGAATTGCGAACCCTATGATTTCATGATCACTTTCATCCAAGCTGCCTTCTGCTTTCAAATTCTCAACGAGGTCCTCCCTATTTGTTAAAATCAAGTCTAGAACAGCTTCCTTCCTAGTAGTTTTTTCAACCTTCTGAAATAAAAAATTGTCTGCAATGGAGTCCAAGAACTTATTGGATAGTCTGTGCCCGCTATGTTATTTTCCCAACATATATCTGGATAGTTGAAGTCCCCCATCACCACCAGATCTTGGGCTTTGGATGATTTTGTTAGTTGTTTGAAAAAAGACTCATCCGCCTCTTCCACCTGGTTAGGTGGCCTATAGTAGACCCCTAGCATGACATCACCCTTGTTTTTTACCGCTTTTAGCCTAACCCAGAGACTCTCAACACTTCCGTCTCCTATGTCCATCTCCACCTCAGTCCAAGTGTGTACATTTTTAATATATAAGGCAACACCTCCTCCCTTTTTCCCCTGTCTATCCTTCCTGAGCAAGCTGTACCCATTCACACCAACATTCCAATCATGTGTATTATTCCACCACGTTTTGGTGATGCCAATGTCATAGTTGTACTTATTTATTAGCACTTCCAGTCCTTCCTGCTTATTACCCATACTTCTAGCATTTGTATATAGGATCTAAGATCCTGATTTGATCTTGCCTCCCAGATCTTGCTTCCAAGTTTTGCCCTGACTCTTTCTCTCTGCCATTATAGCCCACGCTCCCTCCTATTTCCAACCCATCCTGTTCAATCCCTGGTGACGGATGTTACAGAGTGTTTGGCACCATATAATATTTATGTTTGGATCCATGCAGATAGGCTGTAGGCAGCAGCTGCAACTAAGGAATTATCTGGTCAGAGAGACAAAGTAGTGACCAGATTTACTGTGCTACATGCGCAGCTTGTAAACATGTGATTCCCCATAACTAAAAGTAAATATTTTCCTAGATCTAGCTCCTTACAGAGGTGGGTAGAGAGAACTTGTCAGTCTGTGTGATAGCACCATCTGGTTGTGTTAAATATTGAATTAATAAGAGCAAATGTATTAAATGAATGAGAGCATAAACCTGTCGCAATTTGAACTTGAAATAAAAATTGAAAATGTACAATTTTATGGGGAGATACTTTTTTAAATATTTTTTTATTTAAAATAAAGCCTAAATTTGAGGTTTAATTTGACATGTGATCATCTCTGTACTTGTTGATTAACAGACATATTGGAGCATAAGCTTTCGTGGGTGAATACCCACTTTGTCAGATGCAAGCACGAAAGCTTATACTCCAAAACGTATGTTAGTTTATAAGGTGCCACAGGACTCTTTATCGCTTTTTACAGATCCTGACTAACATGGCTTTCCCATGATACTCTGTACTTGTTAAAACTCGGGAGTTAAATTTTGAAAAGACCTGCAGCCAGTGAGCAGGGAGCAGATTTGCATGAAGGGGCCATTCTCCAGCACTGGGGTTTAATAGAGAATCAGAGGGTCAGAACCATAGACCCGTTTGCCTCAGGAAGCCGAGCGTGTCTGGATTCGCACCATGGCCCGGGCCCTTCTGCTCATCACGCTGCTCACTTACTGCTCAGGTACTATAAGGGGGAGAGTTTAACACACACGGTGCTTTAGGAAGCTCTTTTTTTCTGTTTCCCTCATTCATTACCAGTTTCTCGCTCTTTGATTCTGTTTCTGTACTTAACCCAAATATGATAATCAATCAGTTCCTGTTCTTGTTCCAGGGGCCAGCTCGCAGCCCACCCTGACTCAGCTGCCTGCAGACTCAGTGTCCCTGGGAAACACTGTGAAACTCTCCTGCACTCTAAGCAGTCAGTACAGTGGCTACGACGTTGGATAGTACCAACAAAGAGATGGGAAGGCCCCTCGGTTCCTGGTCCGGCTCCAGCACCAAAGGAGATGGGGTCACACATCGATTCACTGTTTCCAGCTCCGGAGCCATTTGCTATTTAACCATCCCCAATGTCCAGCCAGAGGATGAGGCCACTTACTCCTGTTGTGTGCCTGAGGGTGCTGATGTGTCCCAATGATACATTCAGATGGGCAACTAAGCCCAACACCTCCCTTTCCCCAGATTCATGGTCTGCAGATCATGAAGAGCTGAAAGCTGTAGTAAGGAAATAGTGCATTGTGCAAAGCCCCAGCTAGTGATCAGGAAATGATCAGGGATTTGCCAAAATCCATGTTAGGTGTGAAATACAAGCTGAGTTAGCACATAACAACAACACACAGACTTCCAAAGGCGTCTGTGAATTGGGGAAGGAAGGAGCTTCACGAAGAGCATCTGGATGTAACTATCACTCTAACAGTCCCCAAAATGACCCTGTCATAGAAGAGGCTGAGAGAGTTTCCCTTCAATATCATGCAGAAAATTAGAAAAGGAGGCTGTGAATTGGCTAGCAGGCTCTGTTTCCATGAAGACATTTGTCCCTTGGGCAGTTTGTAATAGAGAACTACATAGACTGACCCCTTTCTACCCCGCACGGAAAGCTGTAGGGAAAACACACCAGCTGTTCACTGGATCACTAGCTGTCCTCTGTGCAAGAGTCTGAAGGGAGCAACATTAATAAGGCTAAAACTGGGCTGCATGAAGCTGGGAGCTGGAATGAATCTCTCCTTAAATTCCAGAGACTGGAGAGAATAAAATGTGATTTGAGATACACCTGGATTTTCCTCACCTACTCTTCTGCAGATGGGTGATGTGGTTCAGTTCTGACTGGGCACCAGGGGGCGCTGTCATCCTGCATTTGTATTGTGAATAGTTTCTAGTGGAATGAAGTAACGGTTTAACACACATTTGTCCTCAAGAGTCTGGTGCACAGACCGTGGTGTTTGAACAGCTGCGTCCTTTCAGATCCCTCATTCAGACGGAGTGGTGGGGGAGGAGGAGAGACAGCAGGTCCGAGGCACCGCATTGTACTTACTTAGGTTGCACATTTATGAACCACTTCTCACTGTAATTGCTGGATATGTATTTGCAAAGTGGTTTTTTTAATTACAAGTAACTTAACTGACTTTACATCTAATGCTGAACATCTCTGCAGAATATTGCCCAGGAATGTCCATCAGAGGTGGCTGCATCACTGTGATTATTACATATCTGTATTTCTGTAGCCCCTGGGAGCACAGGTCATGCCCCAGGTCCCCGTTGTGCTGGGCTTTGTACAAACACAGAACACAGAGACGGTCCCGGCTAAGGAGCGAACAATCTCAGTATGAGACAAGAGACAACAGGGGACAACAGACCAGCCTGTGGGTGGCAGAAGGAAGCAATAAGACAATCCTGGCAGCAGGACGGGAAGGGTCTCAGCACACCCATGGCCTCACTGCCGGCAATTTGTTTGTAGGCATCATGGCAAAGGAGAGCTGGAGGGAGGGTGGCAGGAGGGGAATGACTTAGTTCTGGGAGGTGTTTCCAGGGTGTGTGTCCACACATGAGGGGCAGCATGGGGGAAGTTGGCCCGGCTGCACTGCAGTGGTGGCGGCAGTGACTCCTCTCCAGGTGCATGTGATAGAAAATATCTGTGTGCCCAGCTATGCAAAGCTTGTCCATTGTTCTCTACACATCAGATGTGCTGCACTAACATTATGCTAGCGACTCCTTCCAGCAGCCCCATAACGGCCGTTCAGAGACCAAAGACCAAATTCAGAGCTGAACACCCCTAGCTGTACCCACTTGTGACTGGCATCCCCTGCCGCCTGCCCGCTGGGTTTGGCCCAGTGAGGCTGACTCCGCGGGAATGATCCAAGTTTGTTTCTCTCTCACTGTGAGGGGCCAGGAGGACAGAGGACAAGCTAGACAAGCCAGGGACAAGAGGCCACAGGGAGGTGCTGTAGCATCTCCCTCCATTCAGTGTGGATCACGCTTCCCCATCTGTCCAGAACATAGCGCAGATACCAAGGATAGGACTTAGTATCTGACTTGTAAAGGGATTTAGACACCTAAAGATGTAACTAGGCACCTTTAAAAATCTGCCCCTTAGTCCTGTGGCTCAAGATATAGAGGGTCCTGCTTTAGCTGTAGAGTTCTCCTGTTTTACCCCTGGGGATAATCTAACTGACAGTTGTTACAGAGTGTTTGGCACCATGTAATATTTATGTTTGGATCCAGGCAGATAGGCTGTAGGCAGCAGTTGCAACTAAGAAATTATTTAGTCAGAGAGACACACTAGTGACCAGATTAATTCTGCTACTTGCTCAGCTTGTAAAAATGTGATTCCCTATAACTAAATAAATACTTCTCCTAAATCTAATGCGCAGCTAGAGAGAACTTGTCAGCCTGTGTGATAGCACCATCCAGGTGTGTTAAACATTATTGAGGGTTGTAGGTTATAGTATCCTCCTTTGTATTAAAATCAATCACAGCAGAAACCTGTTTCAATTTTAACTTGAAATAATACTGAAAGAGTACAATTGTATGGGGGATCCTTTCTTTAAAAAAAAACTCTCTTATTTAAAATAAAGCCTAAATTTGAGGTTAAATTTGACATGTGAGCAGCCAATGAACAGGGAGCAGATTTGCATGAAAGGACCGTTCTTTCTTTCTTCTGTCATGTGGGACTTTAGAGAGCAATTCTGCCTGGCCAATCTTCAGGGCTCAGCTTTGGTATGAGATACCACCAGTATCAGCCAGATTTGCATGAAGGGGCAGTTCCCTAGCCCTGGGGGTTTAAGAGAGAATCGGAAGGTCCCAGCTTCAGACCCGTTTGCCTCAGGAAGCCGAGCTCGTCTGGATTCCCACCATGGCCTGGGCCCCTCTGCTCCTCACGCTGCTCACCTACTGCTCAGGTGGGGGAATTGTTTGATTTAGTGACAAAACATATGAAGGACACTTGCAGGTGAGGAAGGTTGTCTGTGAGGATCCAGAGTCCTTGTGCTGAGTTTGTTTGTAATGTTGATTTCAGGGGTCAGTTCGCAGCCCGTGGTGACTCAAGAGCCCTCAAAGTCAGTGACCCCAGGAGGGACTGTCACTCTGTCCTGCAGCCTGAGCACTGGAGCCATCACCACCGGCAACTATCCCTCCTGGTACCAGCAGAAACCAGGCTCCGCTCCTCAGCAGCTTATATACAGCACCAATACCAGACCCACCGGGATCCCTGCCCGGTTCTCTGGGTCCATATCCGGTAACAATGCTGTCCTGACCATCACCGATGTCCAGGCAGAGGATGAGGCCGACTATTACTGTGCTGTATTGGCTGGTAGTGTGAATCACAGTGATCCAGCCAGATGGGGAACTGAGACAAAAACCTCTCCTATCTTCACGCCCTGCTCCAACGTAGGATCTGCACTGGCTGCACAGTTTGGTTCTTGCCTGCAATAGATGAGACACGAATTGCTCCTACTTACGAA